>NC_045614.1:24525606-24834924 GCF_009829155.1 Mustela erminea | reverse complement strand
ACATAAAGACACAGATAAAAGGAAAGGAGAAGAGATCTTCTTCTGAATTTATTTCATTTTCTTCCTCCCTCTCTCCCTCTCTCTCTCTTTCCCTCTTCTGCTCCTTCTTCCTTCCCTTTTTCCTCCCTTTCTTATCTCCCTACTTCTCTACTGTCTTTCATTCCTTCTTTCCACCTCCCTTTCTTTTCCTTCCCTTTGCTTTCTCTCTCCCTCCCTCCCCTTCCCCCTCTTTTCTTGGCTGTTCATTGAAATCCTTCTGCATGTGGGAGTTAGAGCTGGGTGTTGGGAATATAGCAGTAAAACAGACATGACCCCTCCCCTCATGAATTCAAAGACCAGCACTTCCTATAAGGAAGGATTTGGCCACTAAGAAAAATAGTTTGTCCCATTTATACTAATAACTGGAAAAGCTGGGTTTCAGGTGTTTTTTAAAATTCCTTTTCCTGTTGGGGTTGAAGGGGTTATCCACAGGTCAGAAAATTATTTCCCTCTTTTAGCTGCCTTACACTAATGCTGACATTTCTGGTGAAGTGTCAGAAAATTTTATGCCCAAGCAGAACTGGTAGAAAGCCAGAAATCAGTTGATTTTGCTTTGGGTGCAAATATTTTATTGGGGATGGAAAAAGTTGTTTTCCCTGATTTACAACTCCTGCAAACATAAAGTGGATTCTATATTTGGAAATGTTTTTGAACCTTTGAGGTGTAGCCAGGGGTTGGTTCTTGCACCTTTCCGACCTGGCCTTGGTAAGACTTGCCATGGCTAATGTTTTGCTGAGCCAGCTCCAATTTGTAGAACTAGGTCTTTATGCTCTGTATTATTTTTACTTTTTAACATTTGCTTGAGTGCCTGCTCTGGCTCTCTTTCTGCATCCTCTAGAATGTGAAGAAGATAGAGGAATACAGTTTGCATTGTAGTTGAAATGCTTTCTGGTACAGAATGCTTCTGAGGTTCCTTGGAGATGAGTAAAACCATTCTGAACTTGCAGATCTGTTAAAACAGTGACAACAACAGCAAAATCAAGAGAGAGTCCCAGGTGGGCCTAATAAGTCTTGGCTCCAGAAGAAGAGATGCCAAGGTGGCAGGGTTAACCATTTCTTTCCCCCCACCCCCACCCCCAACCCACCTCCTATTTCTCACCTACTCCTGGCTTTTGGTTGGTACTACCATATGGATGAATATCAGCAAATAGTAAATCTCTCAAGATATGTTAGCCTTTTCTGTAAATGTTGAGAAGGGGAAGGAATTTTTTAAAAAAATAGTTTCTCAGTATTATTATAAATCACTTTCTAGAAAAATAATATCTATTTCCTTTATATGGCTTTTCTTATGAAATGTGAATTCTATCACTTCATTACCCACAATACCAGCTCAAGTTGTAGGGAAAATTTATCCAACTAGTGACTGGAACTCTCTTCCGTATTGGGTAAAGGTACTTGGAATTTTCACACTGTGTAATTTCACATTTTTGCGAAGCCTACATTTTGGAGGGACCTATTTAAAAATGAGTGGGTACTGTGTACGTTTCTCTGAACAAAATACCTTATTGTTGATATATCTAACAACGGCTTTGGAAATTTCAATAAATTTTGGAAATTTCTTTGTAAGGAATTTTGATAATTTTAAAGTTTGCTGTTTTTTAAAACTTTACTCTAAATTAAATGAGTATAATACAGGTGAAGATTAATTGCAATATCAAGCTAAAGAAATATGAAAACTAGAATAAGAAGACAGAAATTGGCTGATTTTGCTTTGGGTGCAACTATTTTATTGAGGAGGGAAAAAACTGTTTTTTTTTTTTTTTTCTAATTTACAGTTTCTGTAAAAATAAACTGTATAGAATTATTTTAGAAAATAGAAATAGAAAGCTTTAATTCTAGAAATTATAGAGTGAGTCAGGGAATGGAAAGAAATTTCCCTTTGAAGAATCTCTTGTTGCATTTATTTATTTATTTATAGTCCAAGAGCAGTGAGACTTGTCTTTTAACTTTAGCTTGCCCATTGACCTTCTCTTCCGGGTTTTTTTCCCTAATTGGTAACATTGTTAATATAAGAATTATTCTTATTGGTATACACAGAGCAGAGTGTATAATAATTTATTTTTGCAGTAATTTTTCCAGTGATAGTTGAAGAGTATGTGATCCTCACCATGTGTGGATGAATTATACTAATTTCTTGTGAGACCCCCACACGTAATTGTGAAGAGACACCGTGAGCATAAGCAATTCTTGAGACATTTTAATGTGTGGGAGAAGCAGAACTTCAGGCAGTGAATTGCTTTGCAAAATTTTACTTCAGATCCTGGGAAAATCTCTTTAGATAGCTTGGAGAACATAACCATTACTTCTCCCAGATGGGAACATGAAGTCACGGAATAGTCTCTCAGTGGCCTTTGGTGTTGGTCAACTGGAATATTCCCATGACTGGACAGATCTCGATGTGATGTGTGAGTTGAAGTGTAAGAGAGTGGTTTTAAATTTAACTTCAGAGCCCTCTGCTATTTAATCATATGTCAGTTTGATGGTTCCAAGGACAGCATGATATGTTGCTCACAGATAATTACCGTGGAGAGAATGAGTTGGTTATAATAATGAATAGCTGGAGAATCTTCTGATAACCTGTGATGAGTGGGCCTTGGTGAGAAACACTCACCGGGCAATTGGCACATAGGTGTCCTATCATGCTGGTGAGTGTGGGTGCTCTTCTACCACCTATACATGCAAAGCAGGGGGCTTTTTAGGGATTCCTGAGTAGATAAAATAGCAGTGCTCTTGGATTTCATATGTGTCGTCTATCCCAGACCTGTTACTACTTTATATTAGTATTTCACTTATAATCCAGGTTATTCAAACTGCTATTGTCAGAATGTTACATGTAGAAAATTAAACTCCATCTTTAAAAGGAACACCCTCATGGCTGTGGCATGTTGGGTACACATCCAGAGGTCTTTAAGCCTCTCCCTGTGTTTATAATATGGAGACAATGTATTATACTGATCCCTCAGAAAGCTTGTGGGCACATGAACTGTTGGGCATGGAGCACAGTCTGACCCACAGCAGATGTTCATTAAGTGGTGATGTTGTGATGAAGGGTTTCATGACAAGAATAGTGGGTGAGAGTATGGGGTTCATGCAAGGGAGAAGTGGGAGGTGATCTGTTCAGACAGCCTCCTTGGCTTTCCTAGAAAATTCTAGAAAATTCAGTTGCTGGAATAATGATTTTTAAGGCTTTTTCCTCTTAAGCCATTTAGAGACTTTGAGGGAAAGGTTGAAAAGAACCTTAGTCTGCTTAATGCTTCTTTCCTGAGGGATATGAATAATTAAATCTAGAAAATTCCATCCTTGTGTTTATTGAAAAATAGTTTTTTCAATAAGATTACTTCAGCCACAAGTTTTCCATATCTGTGCATATAAGGACCTTATGTTGAGTTTAGTCCAAGTACCCAAGTTTGTTCCTTTAGCCATTTATTTACTTTATTTATTAACTTACTCCCCTTCATCGAATAGTAATTGTATGCATGATCTGTATGAGGCCTTGTGGTGTAACTTGAACTATTCCTAGAAGCAGCATCTAGAAAGATGGAAGCAAATTGATAGGATTTATAGTATGATACTAATGCAAGTGGTATAATGAAATACACACTGTTCTGCATCTTGATTTTCTTTCGTTTTTTTTTTTTTGATGTCTTTGAGATCTTTCCATATCCATATATACCTCTCCATTCCTTTTTACTTTTGCATACAGTTCCATTGTACCTGTCTCCTCCTGAAGGACTTTGAGGTGTTTCAGATTTTTTCCTCTCATGTAGACTGCTATAATTCATAACTTTGAATAGGCTTAATTTCATATGTATATGACAGTGCTGTAGGATAAATTTCTAGATGTGGAATTGCTAGGACAATACCTTTCTAATTTTTCTAGTTGCCATTTACAGAGACTAATCCATTTATAGTCCTATCAGTAATATATGAGTGCCTCTTTCCCCATTAACTGTTTCAAAGCAGTGTAGTTTTTAAGCATTTTTATCTTTGTCAATATGGAAGGAGAACAAAGGCATTTAAATATAGTTTTCATTTGCTTTTATCTCATTACAGGTGAAGATGAGGCATCTTTAAATATGTCCATAATTTGTCATAATCTTTTGTTGTTTTTTCTTATTTGTTTTTAGAAGTTCTTTCTATATTAGAAAGATTACCCATTTGTCTGATTTGAGTTTAAATTGCTCCTTCCTGCCAATATACTTTTTCTAAATTTTGTGAACGGTTATACAGAAATTTATAAAAATTACCATTTTATAGTCAAACATATTCAGTCTTTCCTATTATAGCTTTTCAATTTTGTGTCATAGTTAGAAACCTCTTTCATACTATAAGAACAGTTGTCTTGTAATTTTGGGGGGGTATTTTTATGGTTTGATTTTCTGCATTTGGTCTTTGAACCATCTGGAATTTATCTTACTATAAGGTATGAAGTATGGATATAACTTTACTTTTTTCCAGGTCAAGTGAAGTTTAAATGTCACTTCCTCTGTTTGCCTTTCACTGGAGCTAGCCCAGCCCAGTTAGGTTTGTCTTTTATAAATTTATGTAACTTCCCACTAGAACATGAAGCACAGTCTTAATTCTTGTTCAATGTCTATCCTCTAGTCTAGAGTGGAACTTCCATCTGGAGAGGACCTGTCTTATCTACCCAGTGCCTATAAAATAGTAGACACTTAATAAATATTTGTATAATGAATTAATAACATGACTTGTAAAGAACTGAAGTTATGAGAGGATAGAAATTATGAATAACCAGAAGCTACGGAAAGATGCACAGGTAGCATGTGAGCCATCAAAGCTGACATAGAGGGGAACCAAGTCAATACAGTGGTGGAAGATTAGATAGCTATTGTTATATAGGACAATAAAACAGCCTGTGTTTAGAGTTACCTTGGACTCTGGATGGCTTTCCCATACCCTTCACTGTGAGACTCAGCAGAAATACCTGAGCTTTCTCAGCAGAAATACCTTAGCTTTCCCTGGGTTTAGTGAGACCTGCCTACATGATTGAGATCCCTGCCTAACCGTTGCAGGATGTAGGAACAGGTGTGGAAAGTATGGCAGGAGCTAAGAACAGAGAGGTTTTGTCTGAGCTGTGTGTTAGATGCTTTGGGACAACTAGGTAGCTCTTTCTAATAGGCATATAGGAATGAAAATCTGGAATTGGACAAAGAGGCATTACTCATGGCAGAGTGTGCCAGATTCAGTATGAATGTCATGGGCATTCAGAAGGTGGAGGGTTCAGGGAAGTTTCTATGAATGTGATGGTATTTGCACTGGACAAGAAAAGTGGAAAGAATTTTATCAGATGTAGAACTAGGTGAGGAGCATGAGCAAAGGCAACAGAAGTAAGAAGGTACAATGCCTAGGAGAGAGGGTAAGGGATTCTGTAGCTTAAGTTCTAGAATAAGGAGAAGCATGGGCAGTTAAGGGTTTGTCAGGACAGGGAAAGCCTTTAGTGCTTAGCTCAAGATCTTGAACTTGTTGAGTCTGAGAATAGCAGGCAAGAGTATCTTCCAGGAGGATGAGCTCTGTAGCACTGCAGGGCTAGAGAGGTAGGCAGTAGCCCAAGCTAGGAGGAACAATGGTGCTAAAAGAGGGTGGTTGTACTAGAGGTTGAAGGGGGAAGAATAGGCTTAAGAGATGCAAGGATAATTAATAAAACAAGCAAACAGACAAAACACAAAAATCATCAGCCTATATATCTATCCTTTAGTTTCTAGAAGAAACTAACAGGAAATTAACTAGAGCCAGCAGGACGGGAAAAACAAATAGCACTTTAAAAGCAGCAAGAAAATAAAGGTGTGGTGGCAGATTTTTTTGCACAAGAGTCTGTAGTTATTGTTGCTGTTTCAGTAGCAGAGAAACCAAAAGACTTAGTTAAGTTCATATCTGGTGCTATATATGATGCTGTATTTTTTAGAACTGATCACACATCTTCTTTATGCCAGCTCCAAAACTGTGGGTGCTATTATTGGTCCCATTTGTGAAAAGAGGACAGCCAGGCTCAGAAAAGTTAAGTAACTTGCCCATTGTCACACAGCTATTAATTAGTGGAACCAGGATTCAAACTCAGCTGTTCTGACTCCAGAACCCAGAATCAACGACTGTATCCTATTCCACAGTGAGAAGTTTTGTGCTGGGATAAATTGGTTTGGCGCACTAACTCCTGATACCATAGGGACCACTCTCTAATGTGCTTCTTTTGGGGGTGGAAAACTATTTCTATAACACAAAGGATTCCAAGCGCTGATGAAAACCTCTTATAATGGAAGTTGAGAAGCTGTTTGTGTTGGCAGTTTCAGCAGCCTTTTTTTGAGCTGCTGGTCTGAGTCTTCACCCTCTCTTGAACAGGAATGTGGAATTCCTCTTTTTGAAGTGACTTGGAGTGGGCTTGGTGAGTGGGCCTCCGTGGAGGCAGCAGTGCCTTTGTAGGCTAGAGACAGTCATCAGCTCTGGATGGGCTTCAGGAAACCTGCACGGCAAAGGTGGGGGAAGACCTCAGGCCATCCATCCTCCTGCCTGCTGAAGACAGTTCCCGGTGGGGAATTCTGGGGAAGCAGCCAAGAGAAAAGATGTATTTCCAGGAGGGGTTTTCTGCTTCTTCCAGGAATCATTCTTGAGACAGTTCTTCATGGCCCCACACAGTGTGATCAGAGAATCCCAGCAGCATAAAAACTGAAAAGCAATGAAGGCCTTTTTTTGTGATAAATGATGGGTTTCCTTTTGGAATAAAAGAAAAAACAGCACAAACAAAGCATCTCTCTGATAGAGAGAGGGTCTTTGGAGCACAGGATCTGTATCTCCCTTGATCTTGTCTGAGGCATGTGGGAGGGTTGGCAGCACATAACAGAGGCTGAGAATTCAAACCCGTGTACTAATGCCCCTGTTCAGGCAGTCATCATACTATGGAATCATTTCTTCCTCATCATTATGGCTAGGTCAGAGGGCAGGTATCATGCCATCAAAATGTAGTGTCTTCCTCCTACAGAGTTTGGGTGGGTTTGTTTTGTTTTGTTTTTAAACTTTTAAACTTTAAATTCTTAAGCTTTAACAACTTCGTCTGTGTGCCTGATAGAAAGGATCTGTGTTAGCTTTTCAGTTTTTAGGGCTCCTAGGGAGAGCAGTATTTCTTTTTTGTTTGTTGTTTGCCACTTTGGTTTACCTTCTCATCTCTCATAGATGTTTTACTTTTGTTCAGTCCTCTAAAATGAAGATGTTTTGGGTGGAATGATTAGCATAGCTTTCCTCAACTTCTCTACATTTTAAGTGTTGTTTGTAGATTATTTTTTATCGATCAACAAAGTTTCGTGAAGTGTAAAAAGCACACAAGACTTTTCTGAAGACCCTATTTTTTTATAATTTAGATAATTCTGAATTTCCAAATTTCTAAGGAATTAGAAAACTTTGCTGCCATTCATTAAGTACTTTCCATGGGCCAGCCTCTGTGTATAAAACACTAATGTGAAATATTTTTTCTAATCCCCAAAACTTTGTAATAAGGGCAAAGAAAATCTCTGGAAAGATTGACAAAAAACACTTAAGTGTAAGAGTGGTTATTGCAGAGGTGGAAGGGAAAATAAAACCTTTGTTTTTACAAACTCTTTGTACTGTTTAATTTTTTATTATGAGCGTGTATAATTTTGAAAATTAAGATATAATTCATCCACAATAACATACCCTTTTATGGCATATAATTTAATTGTTGTCAGTGTAGTCACAAGTCACAAGTCACAGTGTGGTCACCATCACCACTAATTCCAGAATTAAATTTTAATCACCCCAGAAAAAACACCATACCCATTAGCACTCACACTCATTTCTCCAATCATCCCCCTACCCTACCCCCTAATCTACTTTCCATCTCTATGGATTTGCATGTTTGGGACATTTCATATAAATGGGATCATATAATATGTGGTCTTTTGTGACTGGATTCTTGCACTTAGCATGATGTGTTTGGGTTCATTGATATTGTGGCATGTGTCAGTATTTTGTTCCTTTTTATTGCTGAATAATATTCCATTATGTGAATATTACCATATTTTGTTCATATATTCATTAGTTGATCAAGTTTTGGGCTATTTGTGCTTTTTAGCTATTCTCAACAATCCTGATGTGAACATTCATGTGCAAGTTGTTGTCTGAATATTTGTTTTCATTCTCTTGGGTATATACCTAGGAGGGGAATTGCTATGGCATGTGGTAATTCCGTTTAAGTTCTGGAGAAACTGCCCAGTTGTTTTTCATGGTGGCTGTGTTCTTTTACATTCCCACCAGTACCATGTAATTGTCCTGGTTTCTCTACATTCTCACAGATTTGTTATTGCCTGTCTTTCTGATCATAGCCATCCTGGAAATATGAAGTAGTATCCCATTACGATTTTGATTTGCATTTTCCTAAAGACTAGTGATGACGAACATCTTTTCATGTGCTTATTGGCCATTTGTGTATCTTCCATGGAGAAATGTCTATTCAGAGTCTTTGGCCATTTTTAATTATGTTATTAGTCTTTATTATTGAGTTGTAAAAGTTATTTATATATTATGGATACTAGACCTTTGTTAGATATATGATTTCTTATGTTCTCTTGTGTACAAGTAATTTTACACTTGCATTTGCTGTATTCTATTAAAAACAGAACAGTTGACATTTTTTAGTAAGTTGGAAGGATGATAAGATTTAACAAAACTATGTCTCAGGAAAAGTACGTGATTTTGTATTATTATAATTAAATACGTAGCTTATGAATAAATTACCAGTTGAGAGTTTTACATTGACATTACTTTTTTGGGGGGGTGCATTGAGGTAGGATTAGGAACAGTTTGGAAATATTTAGGACTTTTTCAAAATGTAATCTTAACACCAGAAACATACACTATATTCTCTAAACACACATATGGTCACTTGATCAAATGGATGCTTACCCTCTTTTGGTGATATCTTAGCCATCTTGGAAATGGACTTTGCTTTGAATATTCTCTTAGCTTTTGTCTGTTGATATGACTGTACTTCAAAACTTGAGCCCCTTCCAGCCAAATAATTTGCCCATTCAAATGCTCAGGGTGTGGCCTCATTTTATAGTGCCATAAAATGAAATTTAAAAAGCCTCTCCAGAGAGCTGTGATTACCATTTTTTTCTTTAGTTGTTAGCCAAGCTAATAAATATTCTTAGCAGTTCTGTCATCGTATGTCCCATAAAACTAGATCTAATGATCAAATCTATGAGAGGATCCCAAGCACCATGGCTTTCTGTACAGCTTGAGAGGAAGAAGTGATCCACCTGATCATTAGACCCTTGGGTCTTCTGAAGCAAGACTTAGCACACAGCTCTCAGAAGTGTAGACAAAGAGGCCCTTAAAGGGGTTTGGCTTGCTGAGCATGACCTGGCTGGCTGCTCAGGGAAGTGACGCTGTAACGGCCTGGCCTGTGGGGCTCTATGTTCCTGGTTCTCATGGAGGATATACCTGGCTGTGTTTGGACATGGTCCCACGAGCCTCTGTTCTGATACATACATATATGTGTGTGTATTCCAGTTCCTGACCAGTGCCTTTCCAATCTTCCTGCTTTTCTGGCTCCTCAGCATGCCTTCTTGGGTTCTCCAGCTCATGGTCTCTCTTTTCGGAGGTCTCCATTAAAGCCTGGGATCTTTCTCAAATTCTTGACAGCCAGTAATTCATAAAGGGAAAATGAATTAACTCCGTTTTAGCATAGCTGTAGGACAAGGAGAGTTGTTTGGAAGTGATTGCTGCAGGCTGTTAAGACAGCTACTTAGCTTTCAGGGCTGGCAAGAGAAGGATGAAAAGTAATGAGTTAACCTGCTAAGAATTTGGCCATTTTAATCATTTGAGTCTGGCTATACTTTGTCTCCATTTATACCAAGTGGGGAAACAGTTATCTTGATAAGCAGGGATTTATCTCACCCCACCTCTCAGTGGCTGCCTGGATTCGGAGTAGAATAGACCCCTTTATGTAGCAAGGGGAATGGGCATACTTACTTACTTACTTACTTACTCTTTGTAGGAGTAAGAAAAAGAAAAAAAGCCATTGGTATTTTTTCAAAGTTCTTATCAGCAAAGAGCATTACCAAGAAATCCAATAGGGTAGTGATGACATTCAATTTTATTTGTACCAGGAATGCACAGATGGCTAGAGTTAGCAGCTATTCATTTTTAGCACATATCTCTCATTAATGTTAGGGGGAATTACAACAGACCTATCAAAGGGGAAAAAATAGCAGAGAGTCTGCAGTATCAAATAAACGTGCATCATTTTTTGTACAAGGGTCACATACTTTGAATAATTCCTTGCTGTAATTGTAACTTTCCGTAGTTAGTTTATTCTTCTTGCTGAATTTGTATGTTGTCATGGTATTTTTAATGGCCTGAAGAAAAGCATTTCAACAAACTGCCCAGGTCTGAGACTTACAATTAGTCATTGCAGCTTGTGTGATCTTTTGTGAATAGCTCAATCGAGATGTGTTTTTACATAAAAGTTCCCCTTGATTAATTGCCCAGGAAATGCTTCCAGTTCATAGAGATTTGTAAATCTGTATCATAAAATATTCCATTCCCAACCGTTCAGTGAGAAACTTGTGATTTTTTTAAAACCATCATGTGTTCAGGTGTTGCCAGGACTTTTCTTTTAATCAGTTTCCACCAAACAACAATACAGAAAATAAATCTCAACAGCCAGGAAAACTAAAGTTCTTTATTTCCCTTCTACATTTAGTACAATACATAAACAAATAGTCTGATTTTCTGGAAGATTTAAATTAAAATGTAATTTTTTAAATAAAAAAAGATAAAATGGAAAAAAATCAGTTAATTAAAAAAACAGGACTTGGGTTCAGTGGTACCAAAATTAATAAGAATTCGACACATTATTATTTTTTTTTAAGGATTTTTTTTATATATTTGAGAGAGTACATGAGAGTGCAAGAGACAGCATGAGCAGGGACAAGGGGCAGAGGCAGAGGGAGAAGCAGGCTGTCCACTGAGCAGAGAGCCCAACACGGGACTGGATCCCAGGACCTTGGGATCATGACCTGAGCCAAAGACAGATACTTAACCCACTAAGCCACTCAGGCACCCTGACGCATTGTTTTCTAATAGAATGTTGCTTTTCTCATGGGCTTGCCTTGGATATGTTAAATTTTTAGGGGTTTTCAGTTTCTTCAGTTGGAAAAGGGGAAAATCTTTCTTGCTTCCAATTTCTTCTTTGGATGATGAAGAATTCTCATTTTATAAGATGCAACCAGAAAGAATTTGGTATTTATACTAGCAAATGAGCTTACTAGTAATAGGAAACATTGCCTAAAGTGAAAAATATGAAGTTGAGACACTAATAGAGCAAAACACTTAGTTTTTGCACTTGGATTCCTTTTATTCTGCTTTATCTTGAATCTTAAATATTTTTCATATTGATCTAATTAATATTGATGATGTTTTTCTCATGAAAGTGAAAAAATTTTAATATGAGTTATCACCTAATAGTGTAGGAGAATTAGTGTATATGATGTGAGTTTAAATTGTTTCTCATTTCTAAATTACATGACAGCTACATTTAATAGAGTCATTCGTCATCATCCTGTAGGAACTTTATACAACTTCCACTATTCCCCAAACCTCAGCTGTTTACTGGGTAAATGGTGTCCTTGAATGCTTTGTGAGGAATGTGAGAGCAGGCTTCCTCTTGTCTGTCTGTCTGTCTTCACAGAATCTCAGGTGATATTTAGCCTCCTGTGGTATCTGTTTTATACAATGGATAGAGCCTTGCCTAAGGGAGAGATGCTCTCATAGGTACTGCTCACGTGTGTGTGTGAAAGAAAGATAAACATATATGTATACATGTATGTTTTTGTGTGTAGTAAGGATAAGAAGTATGTGTGTGTGAACTAAATGTGTGTGTGTGTGTGTGTGTGTGTGTGTATCTCCAGATGTAAGAAACAGAGTATTTGCTGAGTTTTCTGTGGTAAGAAGAGAAGGTCCTTGGAGCTGCTGACAGGGAGTGGTTGTGATATAGCTTTGGGAAAACAATCTTACAGCCAAATAATGGTGGAGTTGTTTTTGTTTTTGTTTTTGCTTTTGTTCTTGTTTTTGTTCTTGTCTTGGTGGGAGGATTATTGTGGTTAGCTCTGATAAGAAATTGGCAAGTGAGGTAAATCCAAGAGTAGCAATGATAGGTTAGGAAAATGGCCTGAGTTGTAGTGTTTAATGTGTTGAAATAGAACCCAGATATGCCTCCTTCTAATTGTAAGAGCCCTCTAAGCAAGTTGCTTGCTTTCTCATCCTCATATTTCTGGTCTATAATGGGGATAACAACACCTGTATCATGCAGTGGTTGTTAGGAGTAAACATGTACCTTGTGCAATGCAGAGAGATGCGGATAAAATTCTACTTTCTATAGCATACCTGCTTAGGAACCTCAGTCCTGGTGGCTGCTCTGGATTTTAGATGGGATTACAGTTCCTTAAAGTTGGGCCACCTTGCCCTTGTGAGCTTCAGAAGCATTGCCATCTAGGTGGAAATTAGAAAGGACATGAAAAAAACCATGAAAAGAACGCCTGTGGATGTTTAGGATTTTACTGCATCCCTCCAGGTAAAGATCCTGTCATGAGGGGTGCCTGGGTAGCTCAGACTTTAAGTGTCTGGCTTTGGCTCAGGTCATGATCCCAGTGTCCTGGGATCGAGTCCTGCATCCGGCTCCCTGCTCAGCAGGAGGCCTGCTTCTCCCTCTCCCACTCCCTCTGCTCCTGTTCCCTCTCGTGCTCTCTCTAGCAAACAAACAAACAAACAAATAAATAAATAAAATCTTAAAAAAAAAAAAAAAAAAAGATCCTGTCATGACTCCAGTGTGAAACACTGGGTTCTTTCTGGAAATAGTCTGGGCCGGGAAGAAGGAAGCATGAGAAGGGTAGGGAGTCTACAGATAGGCTCTGGAGGAGGCCTCAGCGTTCACTGTATTTTTCAGAATCTTCCTGAAATGGACAGAGGTCTAAGCTGGTTCTTGGTATTCACTGATTATTTTGGTTTGAGTAACTGTTGTCAAGTAGAAGACCTTGGGGGCAATCCAGAGACCAGGAATCTATCGATTCACAAGAAGAATAAGAGCTGCCCAATATATCTTACGAATGAGAGGTGGCTCCGAGTTTTCACACCTTATACAGTGGAGCTAAGTCCAGCTTCACAAACCCAGGAGGACAAGAAATGCCACATCTTTATTTAAAACCACTTAGATTGGACCTCAGATTGGAGGCCACACAACTAGTAGAGGCAGAGGCAGACATGTGATCCAGGTATCACCTCCAGAACCCCTTAGTCAGCCTGTCACACTGCCTCCTAAGGTTTGAGATTTTAACCGTGGAGCTGAGATAACCCAGGACTTCAGATAGGTACCATCTTCATGGCACTTCGTGAGTCCTGGGATGTGAGATTGAGGACATGGGAACCTTCCTTTTATTATCCCATTTATTTCTCCTTTGAGTAAGTAATTTATTGTATTATCCCATTTATTTCTCCTTTGAGTAAGTATTATTTTACTGTTCATATCCTGTTGTACAGATAAGGAAACTGATATTTAAAAAAACTGATTCACCTGTCCCAGGTCCTTCAGTGAAGAAATGGTTGATCTGAGGTTTGAACCCATGCAATCAGGCTCCACGTCACTGCTGTTAAGGTCACTTTGTCCCACTGTTACTTTTGACCTGTTCCTAGCTTGAAACCAAAAGCTGATTTAGGGCTATCCTGATTCAGCTTGGATGGTCCATTGGTGAAAAGCAAAGGAAGGGCATTGTTCTGCTTCCAAGTAGAATCCTCAGGTTGGTCAAGGCTGAAATTTCTCAAGGAGAGAGCGAAGGATTAATGGATTAATGGGATTAGTGAAGTTGCTGAACTACAGCAGAAAGGATGACTTTCTCTAGTACTGAATAAAAGGAGACACTTTAAGCAGCTCTAACTCATGAAACTTGGGGACTGGCTCAGGGGCAACCAGAGACAACTGCTTATACCTTCCAGCTTACCTGGCACTTCACAGTGATGCCCAGGGTTTTGGACATACCATCTGTGTATGTCTGTGCAAGCCACTAAACTGCTCTGAGCAATCATCAGTCATCCATGGAAGATCAGGACTTGGCTCTTGTTCTTCCTCGCTCTTCCGTGCTGTCTCTGTCATTTCTAGTCATGGCTTTGGTGGTATCCAGGAATCTTTGTTGCTGTTATTTATGTATTTAAAAATTAGGATACTTTCAGGTGGTATAGTGAACACTTACGTATTTTATTCATTATGCCTCTTTGTGTTAGAACACCCACAACTTGCAGATCAAATATAAACATGATTTCATTAGAAATTGCCTAGAAAGAATCTAAGACTAAAAGGTATATAAAGTAAAAACATTTAAAGAAAAATATTAAGAAGCACAGGTAGTGCATGGTATAGCAAAAGTCATTGAGATCATACACTAATAACTAAAACTTGAAAAACTGATTAACACTATTATTCCTTGGACTTTATACCTCAAAACAATAATTCAGTGGGATCATCCTTGGAGGGGAAAAAGGTTTGGGTCAAATAAATTTAATGAATACATCCTACCATGTCCCTTTTTAGAGATTTATAGTGCACTTCGTAATAATAAAGGCTGTGTAAATTTCTGCAGTATAAGAAACCTGCTCACATTTTTGTATATCCACGAGACTTATTTGATCTTAACCCTTTTTTGCTTTTTTTTTTTTTTAAGATTTTATTTATTTATTTGACAGAGAGAGAGAGATCACAAGTAGACAGAGAGGCAGGCAGAGAGAGAGGGGGAAGCAGGCTCCCTGCTTAGCAGAGAGCCCAATGCGGGGCTCAATCCCAGGGCCCTGGGATCATGTTCTGAGCTGAAGGCAGAGGTTTAACCCACTGAGCCACCCAGACGCCCCTGTTTGTTTGTTTTTGCAACAATTAATCACATCCTGCAGAGCCAGTGCTGGCAGAACACTGTTGTAAACCACTAAGTTAGGCAAATATCACCAAGTGGAATTGAAACAGGTGGCATCTCAGTAATGGACTTTGGAAGTGGTTAATTGTGTTGAGGCAATTTTGTGGGGAAGTGGTTTGTTCTGTCTCCTCACATAATTGGAGGGAAGTGGCTTACACCCTTTTTGCCAATAATTCTGCCACTTTGTTACCCTTCACTGATTTTCATTTCATCTGCCACCCACCACTAATTCTGTTTTACTCATCGTCATTTGACTAAGAGAAGAGATTTGAGTTATGAGAAGAAGAGTGGAAAGAACAGGCATTTATTTTTGCAGTGTGTTGTCATGGGGATAAATACTTGGGAAAGTGTAAGGATGCATAAATTTCCATAACCCCTCATTGGCCGTAAGTTATGCCTTCCAAGTGCCTTGGGTTGCACTGGTGAAAATGGGTTGGAGGAAGTTTGGGAAATGGAAAAATGAAGTCTGTTCGGTAGATACCAAGGTAAACAGTTTGAAATGGACAGTAAAAGGATTGTGAAATATTTTTGAAAGATTAGCACAGATAAAATAAAGTTTTAAATAATTAAAATTAATTCTATTTTTGTTCTGTTCCCTGGTTTTCACTCCCTTATATTGGCCCCTCCACTTGAATGTGGGCATGAGCTGTGACTTGAATCCGGCCAACAGAATGTGACTAAGGTGATGGGTGCCACTCCCTTGAATAGGGTATGTCATAAGGCAGAGATGGTGGATGGCACTCCCATGATTACTTTACATTATATAAGATTCAATTTTAGCAGACTGGAGGGATTTTCTTGCTGGCCTTGAAGAATCAAATAGCTGTACTGTGGTTTGCCAATGGAGAGGGCCACGTGGCAAGGAGCTAAGAGCAACTTCCAGCACCTGAGGGCAGTCTCCAGCTCCAGCCAATAGCCAGTAAAAGATAGGAACCTCCTTCATTCAGTTGCAAGGAAAGGAATTCTTCCAACAACCTGAATGAACTTGGAAGCACATCCTTTCCCACTTAAGCCAATGGATAAGAAATGTATTCTGGCTAACATCTTAATTTCAGCCTGGTAAGGCTGGGATCTAAGGGACCAACCAAGCTGTGCCTGGACTTCTGACTCACAGAAGCTGTGACATAATAAATGAGTGTTGTTTTAGGCTGCTAAGTTTGTGTTAAGTTGCTGTTCAGCAATGCAAAACTGGTTCAGTCTTAAGTCTGAGTTATCTTTCATTTGGTTTGATAATCCATACCTCAGACCAGATCCTAAAGAGAATATAACTTATTTTTTTTTAAAGATTTTATTTATTTATTTGAGAGAGAGACAGTGAGAGAGAGCATGAGCGAGGAGAAGGTCAGAGAGAGAAGCAGACTCCCCGTGGAGCTGGGAGCCCAATGTGGGACTCGATCCTGGGACTCCAGGATCATGACCTGAGCCAAAGGCAGTCGTCCAACCAACTGAGCCACCCAGGCGTCCCGAGAATATAACTTATTGATGTTAGTGTTTTGCCTCCCTCTTAGAGAAAAGAAGAAGATTGTAACTCTCAAAAAAGAACATGTAGGTTTGGCTAGAATGCTCCATTTACTTTTGTGACAAAGATCTCATAATAATGTAAAATAAAACTATCTTATTTTCATATGGCATAATAGATAAGCCCATGAGCTTTGGCATCATAGAAATGGGAGTTCAAATTCTGAGTCTTCCACTTATTAATGTACGATGTATGATGTTAACCTCTCTAAGCCTCAGTTTCTTCATCTGTGGAATGGGGATAAAATTACTCTCCATGTAAAGATTTGGTTTTGTTTAACTGAGGCTGTATATGTACAGTGCTTCAGCGTAGTTCCTGACCCTTAATATGACATCCAAAGACAGAGTGTGTTTTATTACTTAGCAATATTTTAACATTGATTTCTGATATGAAATAATATAGACTCTGACACATTATTTCTGTACTTTAATTTGGAAAATCAACATAATAAGATTTTTATCTTCTTATACCTCTGCTTTGTTTTACGTCTGGGTTGCTGCAGACCCATTCCAGATTGGATGCAATAAAAATAGGTCTTGCATACACCCAGTGCCCCTGTGCTCATAGGTTGCTTTGGCTGTATATTGTCTGGGCAAATCGCCCCCAACCTCTGGCCAGACTGTGGAATGTTGGTTTCCTCCAACATTAGCCCCCTGGGGGTCAATTTTCACAGTTTCCATATGTTTTTATATTACCCCAAACTGTAAATACAACTGACACCCTACCAAATTGGCCCTAATGTGTCTATGTCTAACAGTGGAGTCGTAGGCTTTTAGAGGAATACAATACTCCCTGGAATTGTGGCAATTATAGGAATGTTTTGTTTTTAAAGTGTTTAGATTTTTTTTTTTTTTTTGAGGAGAAGCAAATGATGTGCAAGAAGATATGAGTGGGAACAGGGCAAGAGTTTTAACCTTATGTCTTAGCCCAGTCTTGGGTTTGCCCCCATGATTCCAGAAGTTCTGTCCTAAGATCTTTTACCTGTTATCTGTTATTGTTCTTGCCCTTTTGTTTTCCTCTTACTTTCCCTTTTTGTTGAGCGTCTACTTATTTTTATCTTTACTCATTTTATCATCTCCAAATCCTTTGTCTCTGATTAAATCTGTCTGTTCAGGAAGAAGAGCCAAATTCATTATGATGCAGCGTAGTTCCAGGATATGAAATACGCTAAATATTTCTCTGTGTAGATTCACCCATAAAACCAAATAATCTATTCAGAAAGTGGTCACATTGAGGTTAACGGGTTCAGAGAACGGAAATTAATAGGGAAATTGCATGGCGTCCTTGTTGGTTTTGTGTTCCGCTTCGTAGCTGGGTCTTCATTTCAGTAACTGTGGCTGCCGCCATGAAGTTTGAAGCTGTTAAGCTCCCACCTTCCATTCCAAGGCTCCCCTGGTGGAAAGCCAATATTCTTGGGTAATTACCTCATGTATATCTAGTTCTCTAATAGCCAACCAAGTTCCTGCTCTGGGCATCCTCTAAAGTTTGGAGTGTTGTGCCTTATAGTGGCTGGGCTACAGACCAGAGATTGTATCCTGATAATTTGCATTGCTGTTCCCTTGACCTTTCTCGGACAGCCTTGGAGAAGAGAATGTGAGAGTTGTGTGAAGGAGCTCTGAAACATTCTCCACAATTGGGTGGCACAGCTCAGAGGTTAAGAGCGTGGTGGTGGCCTCTGGAGCCAGACTGATTGAGAATCCTGCCTCTGTACTCACTCATGCTGTAACTTTGGGCAGTTTCCTCATCTGTAGGAGGAATAATCAAAAGGCCTGCTTAATAAGGTTGTTGTGAGGATTAATGAGCTTGTAAGTACAAGATGCTTAGAGCACATCATGTGATGTGAGCATTTTCTGCCTATGGTTATCATTACTACATAGCAGTATTAGAACATGTCTAGACCAGCGTTCAGCAAACTCTGGACCATGAGCCAAATCCAGCTCTGCCACCTCTTTATGTAAATAAAGTTTTTTTTTTTTTTTCAGTTAAACACCAGACTCTTGTTTTTATTTTTTATTTCCAGCATAACAGTATTCATTATTTTTGCACCACACCCCGTGCTCCATGCAATCCGTGCCCTCTATAATACCCACCACCTGGTACCCCAACCTCCCACCCCCCGTCCCTTCAAAACCCTCAGATTGTTTTTCAGAGTCCATAGTCTCTCATGGTTCACCTTCCCTTCCAATTTCCCCCAACTCCCTTCTCCACTCTAAGTCCCCATGTCCTCCATGCTATTTGTTATGCTCCACAAATAAGTGAAACCATATGATAATTGACTCTCTCTGCTTGACTTATTTCACTCAGCATAATCTCTTCCAGTCCCGTCCATGTTGCTACAAAAGTTGGGTATTCATCCTTTCTGATGGAGGCATAATACTCTATCCCCAGGGGTACAGGTCTGTGAATCACCAGGTTTACACACTTCACAGCACTCACCAAAGCACATACCCTCCCCAATGTCCATAATCCCACCCCCTTCTCCCAAACCCCCTCCCCCCAGCAACCCTCAGTTTGTTTTGTGAGATTAAAAGTCACTTATGGTTTGTCTCCCTCCCAATCCCATCTTGTTTCATTTATTCTTCTCCTACCCACTTAAGCCCCCATGTTGCATCACCACTTCCTCATATCAGGGAGATCATATGATAGTTGTCTTTCTCTGCTTGACTTATTTCGCTAAGCATGATACGCTCTAGTTCCATCCATGTTGTCGCAAATGGCAAGATTTCATTTCTTTTGATGGCTGCATAGTATTCCATTGTGTATATATACCACATCTTCTTGATCCATTCATCTGTTGATGGACATCTAGGTTCTTTCCATAGTTTGACTATTGTGGACATTGCTGCTATAAACATTCGGGTGCATGTGCCCCTTTGGATCCCTACGTTTGTATCCTTAGGGTAAATACCCAATAGTGCAATTGCTGGGTCATAGGGTAGTTCTATTTTCAACATTTTGAGGAACCTCCATGCTGTTTTCCAGAGTGGCTGCACCAGCTTGCATTCCCACCAACAGTGTAGGAGGGTTCCCCTTTCTTCGCATCCTCGCCAGCATCTGTCATTTCCTGACTTGATGATTTTAGCCATTCTGACTGGTGTTAGGTGATATCTCATTGTGGTTTTGATTTGTATTTCCCTGATGCCGAGTGATATGGAGCACTTATTCATGTGTCTGTTGGCCATCTGGATGTCTTCTTTGCAGAAATGTCTGTTCATGTCCTCTGCCCATTTCTTGATTGGATTATTTGTTCTTTGGGTGTTGAGTTTGCTAAGTTCTTTATAGATTCTGGACACTAGTCCTTTATCTGATATGTCGTTTGCAAATATCTTCTCCCATTCTGTCAGTTGTCTTTTGATTTTGTTAACTGTTTCCTTTGCTGTGCAAAAGCTTTTGATCTTGATGAAGTCCCAATAGTTCATTTTTGCCCTTGCTTCCCTTGCCTTTGGCGTTGTTCCTAGGAAGATGTTGCTGCGGCTGAGGTCGAAGAGGTTGTTGCCTATGTTCTCCTCAAGGATTTTGATGGATTCCTTTCGCACATTGAGGTCCTTCATCCATTTTGAGTCTATTTTTGTGTGTGGTGTAAGGAAATGGCCCAATTTCATTTTTCTGTATGTGGCTGTCCAATGTTCCCAGCACCATTTATTGAAGAGGCTGTCTTTTATCCATTGGACATTCTTTCCTGCTTTGTCGAAGATTAGTTGACTGTAGAGTTGAGGGTCTATTTCTGGGCTCTCTATTCTGTTCCATTGATCTATGTGTCTGTTTTTGTGCCAGTACCATGCTGTCTTGATGATGACAGCTTTGTAATAGAGCTTGAAGTCCGGAATTGTGATGCCACCAACGTTGGCTTTCTTTTTCAATATCCCTTTGGCTATTCGAGGTCTTTTCTGGTTCCATATAAATTTTAGAATTATTTGTTCCATTTCTTTGAAGAAGATGGATGGTACTTTGATAGGAATTGCATTAAATGTGTAGATTGCTTTAGGTAGCATAGACATTTTCACAATATTTATTCTTCCAATCCAGGAGCATGGAACATTTTTCCATTTCTTTGTGTCTTCCTCAATTTCTTTCATGAGTACTTTATAATTTTCTGAGTATAGATTCTGTGCCTCTTTGGTTAGGTTTATTCCTAGGTATCTTATGGTTTTGGGTCCAATTGTAAATGGGATTGACTCCTTAATTTCTCTTTCTTCTGTCTTGCTGTTGGTGTAGAGAAATGCAACTGATTTCTGTGCATTGATTTTATATCCTGACACTTTACTGAATTCCTGTATAAGTTCTAGCAGTTTTGGAGTGGAGTCTTTTGGGTTTTCCACATATAGTATCATATCATCTGCAAAGAGTGATAATTTGACTTCTTCTTTGCTGATTTGGATGCCTTTAATTTCCTTTTGTTGTCTGATTGCTGAGGCTAGGACCTCTAGTACTATGTTGAATAGCAGTGGTGATAATGGACATCCCTGCCGTGTTCCTGACCTTAGCGGAAAAGCTTTCAGTTTTTCTCCATTGAGAGTGATATTTGCGGTGGGTTTTTCATAGATGGCTTTGATGATATTGAGGTATGTGCCCTCTATCCCTACACTTTGAAGAGTTTTGATCAGGAAGGGATGCTGTACTTTGTCAAATGCTTTTTCAGCATCTATTGAGAGTATCATATGGTTCTTGTTCTTTCTTTTATTGATGTGTTGTATCACATTGACTGATTTGCGGATGTTGAACCAACCTTGCAGCCCTGGAATAAATCCCACTTGGTCGTGGTGAATAATCCTTTTAATGTACTGTTGAATCCTATTGGCTAGTATTTTGTTGAGTATTTTCGCATCTGTGTTCATCAAGGATATTGGTCTATAGCTCTCTTTTTTGATGGGATCCTTGTCTGGTTTTGGGATCAAGGTGATGCTGGCCTCATAAAATGAGTTTGGAAGTTTTCCTTCCATTTCTATTTTTTGGAACAGTTTCAGGAGAATAGGAATTAGTTCTTCTTTAAATGTTTGGTAGAATTCCCCTGGGAAGTCGTCTGGCCCTGGGCTTTTGTTTGTTTGGAGATTTTTAATGACTGTTTCAATCTCCTTACTGGTTATGGGTCTGTTCAGGCTTTCTATTTCTTCCTGGTACAGTTGTGGTAGTTTATATGTTTCTAGGAATGCATCCATTTCTTCCAGATTGTCAAATTTATTGGCGTAGAGTTGCTCATAGTATGTTCTTATAATAGTTTGTATTTCTTTGGTGTTAGTTGTGATCTCTCCTCTTTCATTCATGATTTTATTTATTTGGGTCCTTTCTCTTTTCTTTTTGATAAGTCGGGCCAGGGGTTTATCAATTTTATTAATTCTTTCAAAGAACCAGCTCCTAGTTTTGTTGATTTGTTCTATTGTTTTTTTGGTTTCTATTTCATTGATTTCTGCTCTGATCTTTATGATTTCTCTTCTCCTGCTGGGCTTAGGGTTTCTTTCTTGTTCTTTCTCCAGCTCCTTTAGGTGGAGGGTTAGGTTGTGTACCTGAGACCTTTCTTGTTTCTTGAGAAAGGCTTGTACCGCTATATATTTTCCTCTCAGGACTGCCTTTGTTGTGTCCCACAGATTTTGAACCGTTGTATTTTCATTATCATTTGTTTCCATGATTTTTTCAATTCTTCTTTAATTTCCCGGTTGACCCATTCATTCTTTAGAAGGATGCTGTTTAGTCTCCATGTATTTGGGTTCTTTCCAAACTTCCTTTTGTGGTTGAGTTCTAGCTTTAGAGCATTGTGGTCTGAAAATATGCAGGGAATGATCCCAATCTTTTGATACCGGTTGAGTCCTGATTTAGGACCGAGGATGTGATCTATTCTGGAGAATGTTCCATGTGCACTAGAGAAGAATGTGTATTCTGTTGCTTTGGGATGAAATATTCTGAATATATCTGTGATGTCCATCTGGTCCAGTGTGTCGTTTAAGGCCTTTATTTCCTTGCTGATCTTTTGCTTGGATGATCTGTCCATTTCAGTGAGGGGAGTGTTAAAGTCCCCTACTATTATTGTATTATTGTTGATGTGTTTCTTTGATTTTGTTATTAATTGGTTTATATAGTTGGCTGCTCCCACGTTGGGGGCATAGATATTTAAAATTGTTAAATCTTCTTGTTGGACAGACCCTTTGAGTATGATATAGTGTCCTTCCTCATCTCTTATTATAGTCTTTGGCTTAAAATCTAATTGATCTGATATAAGGATTGCCACTCCTGCTTTCTTCTGATGTCCATTAGCATGGTAAATTCTTTTCCATCCCCTCACTTTAAATCTGGAGGTGTCTTCGGGCTTAAAATGAGTTTCTTGGAGGCAACATATAGATGGGTTTTGTTTTTTTATCCATTCTGATACCCTGTGTCTTTTGACAGGGGCATTTAGCCCACTAACATTCAGGGTAACTATTGAGAGATATGAATTTAGTGCCATTGTATTGCCTGTAAGGTGACTGTTACTGTATATGGTCTCTGTTCCTTTCTGATCTACCACTTGTAGGCTCTCTCTTTGCTTAGAGGACCCCTTTCAATATTTCCTGTAGAGCTGGTTTCGTATTTGCAAATTCTTTCAGTTTTTGTTTGTCCTGGAAAAGTTTAATCTCTCCTTCTATTTTCAATGATAGCCTAGCTGGATATAGTATTCTTGGCTGCATGTTTTTCTCGTTTAGTGCTCTGAAAATATCATGCCAGCTCTTTCTGGCCTGCCAGGTCTCTGTGGATAAGTCAGCTGCCAATCTAATATTTTTACCATTGTATGTTACAGACTTCTTTTCCCGGGCTGCTTTCAGGATTTTCTCTTTGTCACTGAGACTTGTAAATTTTACTATTAGGTGACGGGGTGTGGGCCTATTCTTATTTATTTTGAGGGGCGTTCTCTGAACCTCCTGAATTTTGATGCTCGTTCCCTTTGCCATATTGGGGAAATTCTCCCCAATAATTCTCTCCAGTATACCTTCTGCTCCCCTCTCTCTTTCTTCTTCTTCTGGAATCCCAATTATTCTAATGTTGTTTCGTCTTATGGTGTCACTTATCTCTCGAATTCTCCCCTCGTGGTCCAGTAGCTGTTTGTCCCTCTTTTGCTCAGCTTCTTTATTCTCTGTCATTTGGTCTTCTATATCACTAATTCTTTCTTCTGCCTCATTTATCCTAGCAGTGAGAGCCTCCATTTTTGATTGCACCTCATTAATAGCTTTTTTTATTTCAACTTGGTTAGATTTTAGTTCTTTTATTTCTCCAGAAAGGGCTTTTATATCTCTCGAGAGGGTTTCTCTAATATCTTCCATGCCTTTTTCGAGCCCGGCTAGAACCTTGAGAATTGTCATTCTGAACTCTAGATCTGACATATTACCAATGTCTGTATTGATTAGGTCCCTAGCCTTCGGTACTGCCTCTTGTTCTTTTTTTTGTGTTGAATTTTTCCGTCTTGTCATTTTGTCCAGATAAGAGTATATGAAGGGGCAAGTAAAATACTAAAAGGGTGGCAACAACCCCAGGAAAAAATGCTTTAACCAAATTAGAAGAGATCCAAAATCGTGAGGGGGGAGAAAGGGGATAAAAAGAGGTTCAAAAAGGAAGAAAGAAAAAAAAAGAAAAAAGAAAAAAAAAAAAAAGAAAAGAAAAGAATTAAAAAAAAAGGAAAACACCTAAGAAAAATGTAAAAAAGAAAAAATATATATATTAGATAAACTAGTAAAAAATCGTTAAAAAAGAAAAAGGTAACAGTTAAAAAAAAAAAAAATTTTTACCCGAAGGCGAGGAAAAAAAAAAACAAAAAATGAAAAAGAAAAAAATTAAATTAACTGCAAGACTAAAAAAATATCACAGGGAAAAAGCCATGAGTTCCTTGCTTGGCTTTCTCCTCCTCTGGAATTCTGCTGCTCTCCTTGGTATTGAAACCGCACTCCTTGGTAGGTGAACTTGGTCTCGGCTGGATTTCTTGTTGATCTTCTGGGGGAGGGGCCTGTTGTAGTGATTCTCAAGTGTCTCTGCCCCAGGCGGAATGACACCGCCCTTACCCGGGGCCGGGGTGAGTAATCCGCTCCGGTTTGCTTTCAGGAGCTTTTGTTCCCTGAGCGCTTTCCGTAGAGTTCCGGAGGACGGGAATACAAATGGCGGCCTCCTGGTCTCCGGCCCGGAGGAGCCGAGAGCCCAGGGCCGCACTCCTCAGTGTGCCCTCAGAGAACAGCGCCCAGTTACTCCCGTCTGCCTGACCTCCGGCCGCGCTCCGAGCTCACCGAGCCTGCGACCAGTTCAAGGTAACACCGAGCTGTGAGCTTACTGTCGGCTCTGTCTCTGTAGCCGGCTTTCCCGTTCCAATACCCGCAAGGTCTGCGACACTCAGACACCCCTGATCCTTCTGTGACCCTGCGGGACCTAAGGCCACGCTGACCCCGCGTGGGCTTCGCCCCGGTTTAGCCTCTGGAGCGATGTCCCTCAGCGGAACAGACTTTTAAAAGTCCTGATTTTTTGGGCCGTTGCTCCGCCGCTTGCCGGGAGCCGGCCCCTCCCCCCGGGGTCTATCTTCCCGTCGCTTTGGATTCACTTCTCCGCCGGTCCTACCTTTCAGAAAGTGGTTGTTTTTCTGTTTCCAGAATTGCTGTTCTTCTTCTCTTCGATCTGCCGATGGATTTTCAGGTGTTTGCAATCTTTAGATAAGCTATCTAGCTGATCTCCGGCTAGCTGAAGCAGTCTCAGCCTGCTACTTCTCCGCCATCTTGACTCCTCCCACCCTATGTAAATAAAGTTTTATTGGAACACAGCCATGCCCATTTTTGTAGCATGCTTAGGCTGCTTTTATGGTACAATGACAAAATTGAAGCAAAGTTGAATACTTTCCACTTGTTCCCTCACTCTTTCCACATGGTTCACAAAGCCTAAGATATTTACCAGCTATATCTTTAGAGAAAAGGTTTAGCGATCCCTGTTTTTAGACTTCAGAAAGTGTAAATGAGAAAAGCCATCAGTCTGCATTGAACTATGTAGACTTTTAAAAACCATCTGTTGAATATGAATTAAGTTACAAAAGAGATAACTGGGTCATTTCTTTCGTGTGTAGCCTTGTAGATCTTCAGTTTAATTTAAAAAAAAATGACCGTTGTAGGAATATAGGAGTATCTGGATTGTTATTGTGTTGGCATCAGGTAATAATGCCCCGTTGTACTCACCAGCAGTCCAGTTTTATTTCTTTTCACTTTGACTGGGTACCATTTCATTGACAAAAAGCTGATATTCATTATACAGGATTAAATTCTTCTTTATAGAAAGTGTCTTTCTTAAATATAAGAGGGCAATATTAATTCATGTAAATCCCTAGACACACATTCCTAAATAATTTTATGGGTTCACATAAAACACAACGGAACCTGTTT
Organism: Mustela erminea; assembly: GCF_009829155.1. NCBI lineage: Eukaryota > Metazoa > Chordata > Mammalia > Carnivora > Mustelidae > Mustela > Mustela erminea. Next base: position 24,809,014 of record NC_045614.1, on the reverse strand, counting down.
CATCCTTTGACCAAGTAGCTGCAGGTTTTAGAGTTAAATTCAATCCAACAGAAATCTGTTGGTGACAGTGGAATAGGAATTGTGCTAGGTTCTTAGAGAAGAGAACAAGACAGTTGGGATCACTCTTCAGATGATACTTAAAGCAGAACAAGGAAGACATTAAAGGATCCGAAACGTGTTGCATTCTGAGCAAGGCATACAGCGTAATTTGGGAATTTATGACATGAGGATCCAACCTTCTATATTGACCAAGGCTTCTAGGAGGATATCCTAAGAGGGATACATATGAACTATCTGTGATGAAAGGGCTGAGATAAGAATTAGGTGGAGAGGTTTCTAGAAGAGGAAAATAATGTGCAGGGGTCCTCAGGATGGTAGGACTTTGTATATTGAGGGTGTAAATGAAAGGCCAGTGTGGCTGGGGGTAGCAGGATGAGATAAGACTTTGAGAGGCAAGAGGTAGACCTGATAGGAGTCATGGGAAGAAGCATGCATGGCCTTTTCCACATGGAATAGATATCCAGTGAGAAGTTTTAAGCAGGAGAGAAATATGATCCCGTTTGTGTACCAGACACTCTGTCCCCTGTCCTGTGGAGAATGAATTAAATGGACCAGTTGGAGCTGGCATCCTCGCCCAACTTTGAGGTGATGGTAGCTTGGGCCAAGGAGGATGTGGTTGGAAGTTGTTCCTTCACTCTTGTCAATACCTTCAGATTGGACCCTGTGATGGCAGTAATACCTGTCTGGTGATAGAATAGCTAATAATTAAAAATGCAAATATATGAATCATTACAAGTTGCGGAGCATGCATTCGAGGAGGTGCATGGAGTGTGGTCATAGCAGTTTTGGTTAGAGGGGATTTTGTTGGATTTGATGCCCAGAAAAGTCCCTCTGCAGAGGCGACATTTAAGCTGAGACCTGAACGATCAGTCAGACATGTAGGAGGAGTGGTGGCTGTGAGAGGAAAGACAGGTGGGGGGCAGACAGAGAGGACTGCACATGTCTGTGCCCTCTAGTGGAAAGCAGCTAGCATTATTTGGAACTGAAAAAAGACTGGATTCTGGATTCTGGGGCTAAAGGTGAAAATGGTTTGGGAGGGCGCTGCTGAGATCCATAGATGTGTGATTTGGTTCTCTGGGAAATGGAAACCACTGGAGGATTCGAGGACATGACCTCACTTATTCTGAAACACTCACTCTTGCTGCTGGGTGGAGAATGACTTAAAAGGGACACAAGAGCAGAAGCAGGAGACTGGTGAGGAGAGAGGAGCGTCATGGTTTAGGGCAGAAAATGATGGTGACTTGAAGTGCTGTGGTAGCAGGAGTGATGGAGAGAAGGGGTCTGCCCATTCTGTTTCCCTATCTGCATTTCTGCACAGTCAGCTCTCAGCAGGGCATCGAAATACCATGGGATAGATGGAGTCATGGTATACTGAAGTAGAGAATGTTTGTGAGGCAGGTCAAGATGGCAGGGGATCCTGCGTTGGGTTTTCCTGATGGTGAATCTGCTGCCAACTCTGACCATATGGACTGAGAGGCTTGAATATACTGTCCAGTCTACAGTGAGAGGAATGTAGAGCATCACAGTACATTTATTGTTTGACATTGAGGAAAAATAGTCATTCTTGGGCTACCATTCATAGACAGACAGACCTATATGACCAGTCTGTGCTCTCTGGGTCACCAGACCTACATGAGAGGCCAACAGATAAAAAGTTTATTTGATGATTAGTAAATGGGAGCCAGACTTGTTAGTTATGTGACCCTTGTGACTGTGTATGGTCTGCTAGCCAGGAAGAGTGTTTTGTTATTAGGTGCCTCTGGATTGAGCATCAAGTCCTGAAGAGGTTGAAAATAGAGGCCGGCCTTTTCCCATTTCCCTTTGAGTTTCCTGTGGGTGTGTGCCAGTCCTACCAAAAGCGTCTGAGGAGGACAGGGGACATCAGAGAGCACCTGACTTTCTCCTTGGGGTCTTCTATAGGAGACCCCCACCATCTACTCTCTTCAACATAGGCTCTCAGCTGTTGGGTTCCACTTATAGTTAGGGTGATGCTCTATTGTTGTCTGGGGGAGGAGATTCTTCAGGGCCAGAATAATGGAGAACAGTTGAAGGAAGCCAGCTCTTTAGAACTTCTCCAGAGTGCACTATCTACAAGTAAAACAAACCCTTTTCTTGTGATTGTGACTACCTTCTGCTGTGTGACCTGCTTCGTAGGGTTTCCCTGCTTGGGCGGGAAAGTCAACAGTGAAGGGTGCATGTGTAACAGGAGGGTGCATATGGCCTCTAGAAGAGGGTTTGGGTTGGGGGAATTTAGTCCTAAGTCATGTTGGAGCTAAGTCCTAAGACCTTGGCCCTACTTGTTGCTCTTTGCCAGGAGGAGAGATGCATTCAAGTAGGCACGGCTGGCCAGATCCTTTTTCTTGCAGGAAGGAGTATTGTGGTCGTGACACTTAGCACATCTTTATGTGCTCTAAAAGTATCCTTAGAATAGTTAATATGTCTTTCTAAAATTTATAGGTATGCTGGAATACTGAATGGTATTTACAAGCTTTAAAAAAGTGGAATCGTTTCAGTGGTTAGAAGTAAAAGCCTTTATTATCAGAAATTCTGCATGCAGTACTCATTGTCAGCTCCCATTGTGTGTGTGTGGCCCATCTACTTGTGCAGTCACTTTAGGATCCCAGCTCACTTACCCATTCTTGTCGTGACCTTCCTGCAACACTTCCCATTAGTATCCTAATGCCTTCCAGGAATGCAACTCATCTTATTACTAAGGAAAGCATACTGGAAGATAAATGTATGACACAAAGGGTTTGATAATGCATTCCAAAGTCCATTGTTTGAGGCATTTTGAATACCTGCCATTCTGGTGTGGGAAGCAAGACAGTAAATACGTATTCATAACATTACACAACACATGATCATATTTATATTGCAAGCTAAGAGTGAAACAGAGAGGGAACATGCTGGGATCTGTTCTAAGCATTTTACCTGTACTAACCTATCAACTCTTCACAGTAACACTATGAGTTATATGCAATTATTTCCATTTTATATATGAAGAAGCTAAGTTGCAGAGAGGTTAAGAAACTCACCGATGGTCACACGGCTAGAGGGTGATGGACTTCTGATGAGAGCCCAGGAAGCCTGGCTCCAGAGTTTATGCCACTAGTTCCTGCCCTTCAGTGGTTCCTGGAAGATTCTTAAAACCCAGAATTGTTTTCCAGGAGGGTTATGCCATTTTACACTCAGTTATACTTACATCTGGTTATTTAACCAAGAAATATGAAACATATGTCCACAAAAAAATTAATACAAGAATATTCATTATAACTTTATTCTTTTTATAGTTTTATTTTATTTGAATTCAATAAATTAACATCGAGTGTATTATTAGTTTCAGAGGTAGATTTCAGGGACTCATCAGTTGCATGTAACACCCAGTGCTCATTGTATCACGTGCCGTACTTAACACCCATCACCCAGTTACCCTGCTTCCCCATCCATCTCTCCTCCATCAACCCTCAGTTTGTTTCTCATAGTTAAGGGCCTCTTATGGCTTATCTCCCTCTCTGATTTTGTCTTATATTGCAACCTTATTCTTAACAGTAAAAAAAAAAAAAAAAACTGTAAACAGTCCAAATATTCATTCAACAAGGGAATGGCTAAACAAGCTGTAGTATATTCATATAATGGAATACCACTTGATTTCAGCAAAAAAAGGAGTTTAGGGACAATATGAATGAGTCTCAAAAACCTTATGCTGAGTCAAAGAAGTCAAACACAAAAGGGCATTTACTGTATAATTCCATGTATACAAATTTCAAGAACAGACAAATGCATGCAGATAAAAGTTGGGATAGCACTTTCTTCCAGTCTGGGGACAGGGACATGCGGCTGGACGATGGCAATGCTCTATATTTTGATTGGTCAAAAATAATTGAGTTTTACACTTAATATATGTGCATTTTCTTATACATATTTATGCCTCACTTGCACACACATACACACACAAATGCATACAGTAACACATGAAAACACCCCCTTCTTCCCTGATCTATTCCCTTCCTCAGTGGTAACCACTGTTTACAGACTGGTGTGGAGTTTCCATCAGTTTTCATTTCAGTGGATGTATGTATATATACATCCAAATAGGTTTTTATATTTTAACATAAATAAGATCAGACTATATGGATTATTCTGCTACCTGCTTTCATTTTTGATTAGTGATATGTCTTGAAGGGTTTTCCATGTCCATACTTAAGTTTTGTCTTAATTTTTTAGGTTAGCTTGGAGTTCCAGAGTATGAATACACTTGATTTCTTCAGCCATTCTCCTGCTTGACAATTTGGCAATTTTCAATTTTCACTTTGACAGTGCTATAATGAAAATTTTATACATAAATATTTGTGCATATGTGCAAGCATTTTTGTAGACTACTTTCCTAGAAGTGGGTTTGCTTGGGCAAGAGGTATGGACATTTTGGTGGATACTGCCAAATTGGTTTATAATTTTGCAACCAATTTTTGTCAATTATACTCTTTCTAACCACATATGACAGAGCTAGATTCTGGCCTTCTCTTTAACAATAGACATTATGAATCTTTTAATGTTTTTGAGAGTACATAGGTTAAAAAAATGGTATCTTTTTCTGCTGAGATTTAAAAAAAGAGAAGTTTTTATTTTCTTCTTTATGTAAAATATACACTTGCATGTATGTACTCCCGCTCCACACTACTTCCCATCTCTGTAATTCTGGAGGCCTCAAAGCCTGATACTTTTTCACCAGCAAGTTAGGGAATACTTCCTAATTTTAATTTTAATTTGATGGACTGTTCTAGTGAATAGCAGGATTCTGTCCTCTCTGACATTCTTTCTTAATATAGTAGCCATAATTGTTAATCTTGATATCTATTGGAATTTTTTTTTTATTTAATCCAAGCTCCTTAGTGATGGTTGAATTTTGAAAAGTGACATGACTTGCTTTATGAAACTCGTCAGTCTAAGCTGAATGATGAAAACTGATCCTACCACTGGACTCTCTAACTCACCTCCATTTGCCCCTCCTCCATAATGGCTTTCTTAATAATTTGCATATTGAATATATTTGTAATGGTGTTTCCCTGAAGAAAAAGTGCCATCCCAAGGAGACTTTATTTCGGAACATGGAGCAGGTCAGTTTCTGGCAGAGCTTTGGAATCTGAGTTGCCTAGTAGGTGGGAATTTGGGAAGAGGCTATCAGTGATAATTCTCTTCTGAGACAGTATTGCCAGAGGGCTTTGCATTCTGCACCCCCAGGGGTTCTGCCTTGCTGAGTTTAGCACAATTGAGGGCTGTACTGAGTTTGCATGAAATGCAGGGAGTGATAGGTCACTGACAGATTTTATTCTTGGAGATGCTGTAATTATTACTAGCAAAAATCACAATGGTCATTCCTTAAAGAAGTGTCTAGTGAGCTTCTGCGGGGGGTGGGGGGACTTTTTCTTCACCAGGAAATCTCGTATTTTAAAATTTCATGACTTCTGTACCTGCCTCTCTCTCTCTTCCTACCTCATAAATTGCTGTTTCAGCCTATGCTTCAGGTAGCCCTGGGGCTTCTCTGAGGGGTACCTGAGAGAGTGACTGTCTAGAGGTGAGGCTCTGCTTCCCTGTCTCCCCCACCCATTGTCTTTTTCCTACCTCTGCCAGTGCTATACTTCTCCTTTTTTGGTTTTCATGTAAGTTTTTACTAGAAGAAAGAGTTCTGCTGCTAGAAATATATTTGAAAACCATAGCACTCCTGCAAAGGAGTGTGTATATATAGGTATCTGTTGATATTCTTGTGTACAAAGACAAGATGATTATTTTCATCACCTTGCTCTGTATCCACCTAATTGGCAAAATCCTGAACAGTGCCATTCAAAACTCAGCTTTTCTTTTCCAATCACTAGTGTCCTACTTCAGGCTGCATTTGAAGGAATGATTGGAGAAAATGGAGAATAGGCCTCCATCATAATGTCCAAACTTCAGTTATCCATTATTCTTAGTCGCTCATTTATAATTCAGAGAAGCTTTAAAGGATGCATGGATTTGGAAGTTTATTTTTTAAATTTTGGATTGAAAAATACTGCAGTATCCCTCAAAGTAAGATCTATGTATTTTCAGACTGCTTTGGGAGAGTTCTTTATGCAAATGATATTTGCAACAATAATCTTTTTTTTTTTTCCCAGTGGTACTTGGGAACAAAACATTTTAGCAGTTGGTTTTATTTAAGTGTGTGCTTCAAAGTTATAAAAAGTATTTCTTTATAAAAAGTGTCCTCTACTTATACAATCTCATTAATAGCACTGACCTCTCCATCATATCCTATTACTGGACATGGACCTTATTTCCTGAGCTGGGAAATGTGCTTGCCTCGGGTTAGTATGAGTTTTGGAAATACTATATCCTTGTTTAGTTAGGAAGCAAGAGGTTGTTCTCAACATCTTTGTAGGAACCAAAAGATAATTTTCTAAAAGAAGATTAGCATGTAGACTTGAGTTGATAGTTTCAGATGTGGATGTGTACTGTATTGGGTAAAAAAGAGGAAATGTCGGATAAAAATTATCCAATCCAAATGTTGACCAAGTAGATGGCTGTTCTCTCTCACCACAATCCTCATAATAAATGTCACCAGAAATTGTTAAATTACTGCTTCAGCCAGTACTGTAAGTTTTCATAAGGACCAAAATGTTCAGAATATTTTCATCAGCAGGATTTCTTTTAGAAGATCATTCAGCTTAATAAGTTCTTTCGACGTTCATGTTCTTGGAGTGAGAGGGAGTAGGGGACTATATAATTTTATGAGGACAACAAATAAACATTTCTTCTTAAGCATGGCTTTCATTTGATTAGTAATTGTTTTAATTTGACATGTTTGCTGTGTATCATGTAGTTCTCATCTCGTGCACATTTCCTTGAGAACAGTGATTTTCTCTTGCTTTGGGAGTCAGAGCTTAGTGACAGAGGCTGACTTAGGAATGCCTGGGGATTGGGGGCGGGGGAGAGTTCGAAGGATCCCAGAAGATTCTGTTTTGCGGCCCTCCTCTTTTGGAATCATGCTCCCAAGCCCTCTCTACTGCCCTCCTGCCTCCTCACGTGTGAGATTAGATTTATACCAGCTGCCATGGACATGGTTGCCTAAATCTGTGGAATGTTTTGCTAAGCGCTGCTGGTGAAATAGTCCACATTAAACCTAGAACTCCTCCTCCCACTCTTTTAACCCATCCTTTGTCCTTAGTCTTTTACTCACTTGATCACTTTATGATTTTGCACTTTGACATCCTATAGATTCATTAAGAACTTTTATTCCAAGCACCAGGGCTTTACATAACACGATGATTAGCCAAAGTGTTATTCTGTTTGAGCTAAGTGATGACAATGTATTTGATTGGAGCCTTGTAATTGTTATTTTAAAATCAAAGTAATGGATTATGATCTCAGAATGGGAACATGATCCAAAAGAATAATAATAATTAGATGAGCAACCACTTAGAAGAAAATAAATGCCCCGTCACAGACCAGGGGCCCTGTGTTCCCTGAGTACTGCCTACCTTTGCAATCCCAGGTTCCCAGGGAGAGTGGGTTCTTATCCCCCTTGCCCTGGGCTAGCCTCACTGCAGCCTTCCAGTTCCTAGAAGTAGTTGGTCCCTTCTTGCCTGGGGAATTTCACTTGCTGCTCCTTCCACTTGGGGAGCACCTCCACTGGTGATTTCTTGGCTGGTCACTTGGAGTGTTTCCTACTGTCTTGCCTCCTTAGGGAGGTTTCCTGGCCACAGTACCTAAAGTCATCTTCCTGTCCCATGTCTGTCCACACATACAATGCACATCATCATCTGTCACAGCATGTGATTTATTTCCTTTCCTTTAGGAAACCTAAGTTGTGTCTCCTTGATACTGGTCTGTCACTCCCACTGGACTTCAAGCTCCATGAGTTGGGTGAAGACTATACATGTCTCATTCACCATGGCAGCCCCAGTGCCATCTTGGCACTTGGCGTTAAGTGGGTGCTCAATACATACTTGTGGTTGAATTAATGGAATATTCTGAAGTTCCAATATTTTCTGAATCCATATCAGTATATTCTATCTGTAGTAATTCTGTTGTGATAACTTATGATCTTCCAGTGGTTGAATTTAACCACACTCTGCTGACTTTTCTCAGGCATATGAAGGATCAGAATAAGAAGGTGGCCAACCTCAAGCACAACCAACAGTTGGAAAAGAAGAAAAATGCCCAATTACTGGAAGAAGTCCGCAGGCGAGAAGATAGCATGGCTGACAACTCACAACACTTGCAGGTGAGCTCAGGCTTCTCCTCTTAAAACCTAAATAATTGAAGATTGACTGTCTCTGACATATACCCATTGCTGTGGAAAAATACGAACAGAAATGGGGGACTTGCCTTAGCTCTGAGTCCAGTACTAGCAGTGTGCTCCCAGAGAACCCAATAGGTCTTTATAGTTGTGGGGCATCATTTTTGGAATGGTGCCTAATAAGAGCTGATTATGGTGGAAACTATAATACTCCACAGTCTGTTGGTTTCTATACCTCGCTTTAAAAGGTAAGGGCTGTGTTTATATAGTTGGCAAGAAGCTCAAAACATAGAAATGTCCTCCTTTTAGAATTATATTTCAGTAGTTTTGGCGTTAGTAGAAGGGAAATGTATGTATATTATCACAGAAGGTATTTGAAAAAGGATGCATTAAGTTGATCTCAGTTTACAAAACTGGTTTTGTTTTGTTCAAAACTCTGAGGCTCTCAGACAGATCATTATTCTGTCTTCCCTGTGTAATATAGTTATCTCTGAATGGACAGCCCTATCTCAGAAACCAACTGGCTGACTGAAAACACCAATTTTTCCTCATTAACCATCCCTATTTTTGGCAAAGGAGCTCTCCTCATGTGCTCAATAAAACATTCAAGCTAAAACAGGGCATTTGCTTTGAAGTTCCTTTATTTATTCCAGTGTGCCTTTAAACAGAACAGTTCAAGTTCAACTTGGCCGGAGTTCATGTTAAATTTTGCTTATTAATTAGTGTCTTTCTCCAGTTATATATTAGGTTTCCTCCTTGGAGATAGAAGGAGTTAGATAGTTTCAGTATGTATTCAGTTCATCTTTTTAATTGACCAAAAGGGAAATAAATAATTATTCTAGAGTAGGAAATGCAAGGAAATGTCTTGCACAGAGCTTGGCACATGGAGGGTACTTAGTCAATATTAGGTTTATTTTCTCTGTGTCCTAGAGGTGCCTTAATGGTTTCAATCAAGGCCATTTGCATGGATGGTTGATTTGGTTAGAACAATAGTAGCATCAGGTCCTTTGTTCAGGCTTGGGAACACCTAAGCATGGACTGGTAGCTTATTCAAATCCACAGCTTTCTCAATATTCTTGTCCCAGGATTTGGGTCTTAGTTTTCCCACCAATCATACAACATATTAGATTGGAGCCTGGAGACTGAGATCACAAGAACTAAAACCTATAGAACATTTTATTGCTTTGCCAGGCAAATATTCTTATTTGTTCCTCACCACAGTGTTGGTGATTTTACATTTGGTAAACTGGATCAGCCTTCGAGAAACTAATGTAGAGGAATAATCACTGTAGTAGTTATCATTTACTGAACTCTTCAATATACTAGGTGCTATGTAACTTACAGCACCTATTTAATTCTTTTTTTAAAAAAAGATTTCATTTATTTGAGAGAGAGAGCAGAGCAAGTGAGAAAGAGCACAAGCAGGAGAGGGAGAAGCAGACTTCTGCTGAGAGGGAGCCCGAGGTGGGACTCGATCTCAGGACCCCGGTATCATGACGTGAGCAGAAAGGCAGATGCTTAACTGACTGAACCACCCAGGTGCTCCAGCACCTATTTAATTCTTAAGAGTTGGATTAGTTGGGACCCTTAGTTCTAACTGATAGGAACACAAGTCAATCTGAAGTAAGCAAAAAAGGAATCAATTAACTGAAAAGGCCAGGTGGACTGCAGGCTACACTCAGATATTCCCACACTGGCGTCAGGAATCTGTCTCCATCCTACTATAGGTGTGCTCGGCTCTTTGTTGCTTTGATTCTTAAGAGAGCTGTCCACAGTGATGCCAGTCATGGCCACCAGCAGCCAGCCTGCAATGTGAGTATAGTCATGCTCAGAGAGGAGAAACGTTCTTTCTTAGTGATTCTAGCAAAAGTTCAAACTGAAAGAAGGGGTATATTGGCCAGGCCAGGATGTGATCACCTGGAGCCTAGGGGACACAGGTTAGCCACACCCAAATCCTATGGGCTGAAAGTGGGAACTGGTGACCTCACACAAGAAAGAAAGGAGTGTGTTACTAGAAGGTGTGCTGCAGTAAATCCGTAGAGATCCACTACAGCCATCTTATGGGACAGATAACCTGTTATCCCATTTGATATATGAGAAGAAGGAGGCTCTGAGAGGTTCCATAACTTGCCCCAAATTACTTAACTAGTAAGTGGCAGAGCCAGGACTCAAAAACTTATTTCTGACCATCTTTAGATGGTGATGAGAGTTCGGAAACAGAGTTCTAAGAGGGTGACAAGAAAACTGTGGAGTGGCAGAGAGTCTTCATGGAGCAGGTAGGATTAGAGCTGACCTGGGAGGGACACAGCCAGAGGGAAGGCACTCCAGGCAAGAGAACTGTCAACAAAGGTATAGAGTCTGCATAGAGCAAGCTACAGGAGGGCACAGAACATAACAGACTAATTGACTGTGGTGTCAGTGTTTGGTGAGGTTAGTGTTACCATCTTTCTTTAACTGACTCTGGGGCTTGAATTCCCAGGATTCTTTCCAAGCTTCAGAATTTACTCACTAAATATCCTTGGGCAAGTGATTTACTCTTCCTCATTTCAGTTTTCTCATCTGTAATATGGGAATAATAATAATTGCATCTACTTCAGAGTTGCTCTGAGGATTAAAGAGTCAATGCATATAAAGAATTTAGAATTATACTTGGCACAAGCTATGCTCACAAGTATTAATGATTAATTGTTATTATGATAACAAAGAAAAGGTAAAAGGAACATTTTGTGAAATTTTTGTCTATGATACGCATGTGCATTTATACAGTTCTACTCTTGATATGTTCTGAGCATCAGACTTGCTGTCTTTTCTATATATAGTCATTTCTTTTCTAAGGACACATCTAGTTATGGAAATTAATGTCTTGCTTTGACTCATGAACTTTTGCATAGCAATATTTTTATAAGGGGCCTCTTGATAACTACCTCATAGACCTATTCATAAAAGATAGCATGGTCTGGAATTGCTTAGTTGCATTCCTGACCACCCCAAATAAAGGATAGCATTTGAAATGCAATAAAAACTAATCACGATTAATTTTGATGAAAATATCTTTGGTTAAGGTTAATAGAGAGTGAAACTCCCACTTTCTTGGATTGTTAAGCAGATGTACTCAGATGCAGTAATTACTGCCTTCTAAAGACAGAACTATACTTTCTCAGGGCATTTGCTTTTTTAATATCACTGTTGTTTTAAGTATTTCCTGTTTATGAGTTAGCTTCTTCGGCCTTTTAATAAATGTCTGTCAACTGGGATCCAGTTTGGTTGTTTGGAAAGTTGGTTGATTAGTTAGTAGTTGTGGGATTGGTTAGTAGTTGTAGTTAGTAGTGTTAGTAGTAGGATTGGCACCTACTAAATTTGGTTCATTCTATTCTAGTTTTTTGTAAGGGTTGGACATGCTGGCTTAATGATTTTGATCAACCAAATAACTATCATATCAAAAAAAACTTCAGGTATAGTATTTTCTGCAACAATAATAGCTGTTGGATGAGGTTCCAAAGGAGAAATTGAAGAGATTCAACTAGTTATGAAAATTGGAGACAAAGTTGAATGAATGTATTCAAACTAGGACATAACAGCAACAGGCAAAAACTGGGCTATTTCAGTCCAATCTGGATATGCAGTCATGCTAAGAAACATTTCACAAACCCAACCTTCTTTAGTTCTTAGGTTTATAGTTTTATGGAAGGAATTGCAAACTCAGATGCATCCAGGGTCTAGGCTATTAGAGTAAATAGGAAACAGGTTTTCATGTAAGAAAAAATTATGATGTTTCATTCTTTCAGCATGTCTTAATTTAAATTTTTGGTAGAGATGTATCAGTTAGCAATTGCCATAATAATGCTCTGTAGCAAATCATCCCAAAGCTCAGTGACTTTAAAGCATCAATAGTTATTGTCACAGATTTTTCAGATTGACCAAGTGGCTCAGCTTCTCTAGGGTGGGCTTAAGTGGGCATTTCTGTTTCTCACTGCAGGTCTTTGGGTGGCTGGGGCAGCCCCATTCTACAAATGTTTATCCCGAGACTCAGCCTGAAGGGGGTCAGTGCCACTGGGGAAACTCTTCTGATGACAGTAGCAGGGCACAAGAGAGTAAGCAGAAACTCTCAAGGTCTCAGACAGCCTAGACCTAAACTGACGCTGTGATTTTCACACCATGGCCCCACCACTCGCCAAAGCAAGGCACATGGGTGAACAAATTAATGGGGATTAGGGAAGTATACTCTACCCTTGAAGAGACCATTTTAAAGGGAGGAAGTACAAGGAAGGATAAGGACTGGAGACCAGTCATTGAAACTATCAAAAGGGACAACATTTAGAGAAACATTTCTCTACATAAGAAAAAACAGTAACATAAACATAATGAAAAGTTACAGCTACAGGGGCATTAGTATATGGATCTGATAGAGGGTGGTAGGGACTGTGAGGAACCCAAGGACCCAAGACTCATCAAAGGGATTGAGACCACTAAGCTTCGACTGAATGCTGCCAGAAAGGTGAGCCTAGGGTTGAGGGGCCATCTGATTGCCATAAAATATACATTTTTTCATGTGAAATCTATAGATTTGGTGCATTTTTTAAAAACACTCTGATCTAGTGAAACACATGGACAGATGAATTGACCATTGGCTTGTAGCCTCTACTGTGCATCCCTGTACTCTGGTCCCACTGGTTTCACATGATGTAAGTAAAGAGACTAGCACCCTGGCTAGCTCAGCTTGATCCATTCAAGAGAGCAGTTTAATGTAATTGTCCTGAGTCCTTTTTTTGTCTGAAAATACCTCGAATACCTTGAATTATTATTCCTCAGAGGAAATGCTCACAATCTATAAGAATAAAGAATTTCTTGAATTAACTTCTTGCATCATACTTTGGAGAATTTGGCAAGGAGAGCAGGAAGGGAAAGATCAAGAACCATGGAGCTAAACTGTCCAGTTTTCAAATATTGGCCCTTAGTATTATTAGTTCAGGATTTCAGTAAGGTAGGGAACCTCTCTGACTCTCACTATTTTTTCATCTATAAGAAGGAATTACAATCTCTATTGCCTTGAGAGTGTTGAATAAGATGAGCTTTATGAAAGGGCCTAGTGCTATACCTGATCTATGTGGGGTTCAGTTACTAGAGCTTTCAGTTACAGAGAGACTGATAATGAGCATTTAACCATAGAAGACAGTGACCATGGGGAGTATCGTCCAACAATTCCTTTGCAACTATTTTATACTGATGAGTAATACAGATACAGAGCACACACCAGTAAATGAAAGTTTCCAATAAAGCATTAAACAACATATTGGACAATAAGGAGGAAAAAGTAAAACGTTTTTCAAGTTTATGTTGAATTGTGTGTGAAAGGTAAATGTAAAAGATCATGTTTTTTTGTATAATTCTATAGAACTATTCCCCATGACACAGATTATGGAGGATGATATTTATGTCTGGCCTTGGGGCTTTGGGCTTCTGTGTGTCCCATTAGAGACTGCATGGGGATTTTTCAACAAGGTGTCTTTCCGGAGATTCACACTAAATCGTCATTACCAGAATGGGATGCTTTCCCACTCCCAACCCCCAACCTCCAGCTATTTCTTGCTGCGTAAATATGCCAATTTGAAATCCCATTGGACATCGTTGTAGATTTTGGCTGCATTTTTCCCTGTGCAGTTATCGAGTTAATGAACTAACATTCTAAGAAATGCACAAGCCAATATTTTATGCTCTTTTTCTGTTGTATGTCTGCAGAATTCTCTTCAATTTATTGCCTGAAAACTAAAGTCTGTTCTTGTGTGCTTCCGTTTCCAAATTATAGGTTCCCAGGGAACTGTAAAGTTTCTTCTCTGCCAGTGGTTAAACCCGAGTGTGATCAGTTTAAAAAGCAAATGAATGTTCCCATTTATTTTTGTCGTTTTAGTAGAGTTCTAAAAAATAAGAAAAGCTAGAAAGACAATTTTATTTTTCAATTTGTACAAGTCTATATGTTCATATCTTTTTTCCAAAGGGACTTCCTTTACTTTGTTTCTCCAATTGGAGTTGGAGGCAGCTAACTGAGTAAGTGTAACAAACAATATAAACCTCTCTCTCTCTCTATATATATATATTGCTTTCAGCAAAACATATAGTTCATTATGAAGTTCCTAAGCCTTGATAAGTTGTTTCTTTGCAGAGGGACACGAGTGACCTAAGCAGCAGTTTTTAAGCCTCATATCTCTATGTTCATCTCTCCAAGTCATTGAGTTAAGTTCATTTCTCTTTCAGTTCCCTAAGCTTAAAATTGTTACTCAAACTGTGATCTATGTTCATGTGTTATGGTACACTTCTAAGTACTGCCATTAGAAGAAACCTGACCAGCTGAGTTAAGAGATTCATCATTGTCAAAACACGTTTATTTAGTACCTGGTTTTTCATGGCTGTTCAGTAGGCACAGTGTAGAGTGATTTAGGGAGGCTCCATTTCAGCCATCTTATTTAACATATGGAAAGATGGGAAAAGTCATCTGAACACAGGTTTAAAAGAAAGATCCACATTTTTTCAAATTTGCTTTAGAATTTATTATGATCTTTTTAACACTGTGAGATGTTTTGTTTGCCTTGCCATTTTCTATGTTGATGGGTAGAGATCAGGATGTTCCATTAAACTGTGAATAAATTCTGTCGTGTTGTTGAAATGTGGATGGAGCTACATCCAACATTTCCAGATTCTGTTCACGGTTTCAGACAACAAGACAACAAGAGCATTGTTTCAGACAACAAGAAATACTCAAGTATTTGCAGGTCTGCAGAGGACACAGAACATTGGAGGGTAGGACTGAGGTTTAGTACAGAAGTGCTTTCTTTCCTTGGGGATTTATGTTGACATTTGTTTTTCTTTCACACTCTCATCCCTCATGAGCCAAAGACGACTTTTTGTTGTAGCAGCTCCCTATAGGCAGTTTCAGAAATTCTTATTTGACAATCAGTTCTGGTAGCCTTGAGTTGAGTCGTTACTCTTTGTAGTAACTCACAGACTGTCATGGGTGACAAGGCATCCTGCGCAATGTATTTGAGAACTAACCATTTGTTAGAAACATTCCAAGAAGCTAAGTGAAATCGTGTAAATAAAACTGTTGTATGTGGGGTTTTTCTTCTTTCCTTCCAATAAAGTATTACTTGTTTTTCCAAATGTGCCGTAACTCGCATGTTTCTTCTGAGAAACGTCTTCTGCTTTTTCTTGAGGATTTGTGACCTAATCCTCCACTTCATACAGCCCCTCTATACAAACACAATATATTTCTATGGAAAGGAGAGGTTTACCCTTAATCAAGTGTTGCCTAATCTACCTACTAAATTACCCCCTGGAGACAGAGTGAGGTTCATTATTCTTTTCTGAAGGGTTTTCAGGTTTCACTCCATTAGTGGCTCTTAGTCCTCAGCAAAGTGAATGTTTGTTTGTCGAAGGCTGAAGATCCTACAGAATGAAATGTGACATATTTGTCAAATGAAATCATTGTTATTATGGAAGCAGAATCCTGAATGCTCTGAAATGACAAAGCTTGAGGGGATGGAGGATGGAGAAAGAAATCTTGCTGGAGTAATATGGTAATCTCTTGTTCATTTCAAAGGAGGTTCCTAAAGAGGATCAGACTAGTTTTTAGATATAATTCCATTTTCTCTTTTTGGTCCCTGAAATATAAATTGATGAGGGAAAGGCAGCGTGCATACCCCTGTGTTCTCTAGTGAGATTTAGAAGTGTTTATAGGCATGCCTCGGCTCTAGGGAAAGAGCAGGGACTTGCTTTGTAGAACCTGCCTTTCCTCTGTTTACTTACTTTCTTTCTTTCTCTCTCTCTCTCTTTTTTTTTTTTTTTTTAAGATTTTACCTATATATTTGAGAGAGAGCTCAAGCAGGGGGAGCATCAGGCAGAGGGAGAGGGAGAAGCAGGCTCCTCACTGAACAGAGAATGCCAAGTGGGACTCCCTCCCAGGACCCTGGGATCATGACCTGAGCCGAAGGCAGATGCTTAACCAACTGAGCCACCAGGCACCCCCTCTGTTTACCTTTAACTCTGACCTCTGGGCTTACTTTGAGGTGAGGCTTGGGCCATAAACTGGAGACATCATTTTAATATTAGTTTTTTAAAATATACTGCAGATGATCAGGTTAGACAATAACAACAACCACACATTTTAGCTAGAGCATTGGGTGCTTCTCAAAGTGCTTCCATGGGATGATCTTCAGACTGCATCCTCCCACTGACCTTGAGGATTGGGTGAGGCAAGTTTGTGTGTTTTTGTTTTATAGATGGGGAAACTGAGCCTCAGACAGTGGTCCATTGACTCATCTGCAATCTTAGGTCTCATTAAAGGCAAAGCTTTGAGGAGACAAAGCTTTCCTGTGAAGGACAAACTAAAGCTCAGCTTTTGGAAACTGAAAAAATTGCTTCCCCAGGCAAAAGTTTCTGGACCAGAAGTTGTGCTTTAAAAGCCGCTGAGAAATGAGACCTTTAGGTTGTGTGCTTGGGAGCATCTGTACGTCTTTCCATTCTACTTTAATCTATAGTGGTGTGGTATAATTTTCAAAATAGATACAATGAAGGTATTACTGAGGAACCCACATTTGAAGGCAAGGGGATTGAAAAAAAAAATAATTCTGATAGCATACCTTACTTTTTTTTCAAAGGTAGAATTCACATGATAATTCACACACATGGACGCTGGAAATCCCTAAAGGGCAGTCATGTTCAACATACATCTAAAGAGCCAGTACAGTTAAACCAGCTCTTCCTGGCCAGGGTAATTATGGCACGTTTACCCTGAGATATGGCTACCAGAGGTTAGCCAGGGGGGCACCTGCAAATCACAGTGCATGTCACCCCAACATCAATAACCTCTTTCTAATGGATGTTGGTATTTCAGCATGTCTCTATGCAAGGTAGAGACCTGGGCATGGTTAATTTTTTAAAAATGTTAACTTTGACTTATGGCTTGTCCAAAGCATTGCTAAGCTGTATATTCAAACACTCCAGATTACGGAAATGACAATCAATGACATGGGCAATGATTTAGTTGGAAATCTTGCAAAAGGAAAATAAAACTATAAAAATCTGTTCCTAGTCATTTAATAGTCTCTCCTGTAATACACATTTGGGAAGTTAGTAATTTGAATTTATGACACTTTTAATTTCATCTCTGGTATTAAACTTTCTCTCTACATCTTATTTATGCTGCCTGGAAAAACCCTGCAAGGTTAAGCAATCGTAAGTTTTTCTTACTAGAAAGGACCTTAGATTTTATTTAATACAAGCCCCTTGCTTTGCTGATGAGGAAAGGAGGTCCCAGAAAAGACACGTGAACTGCCCAAGTTTCCAGAGGGAGTTATTGGCAGAGGGGAGACCAGATCCCAGGCCTTTTGCCTCCCTGTCCAGTGTGCTTTGTATAGCCCACTGTTTCCATAAGATATGTCTACCTTCAGTAGGATTTGAACCATTAAGCCATAAGCCCCAAGATTGGGCCTATGCTCTTTCAGCAATGGATATTAGATTGGCCATTTAAGATGACATGAAATGATGCCTCACAATAAACTAAGCTTTCTGCAAAGCTAATGAACAGGATATTCTATCATCTTCTATGACTCTTTTATGTCTTTACAATTAGAATAACTAAAAAAGTAGCAAATCGGTGGTGAAGAAAATTGTGAGAACAGACCACGTAGCCTAGGACTTTTTAAATGTTAAATAAAGATCAGTTTAAGTTCTTTATCCCTTTGCCACTTTCCTCATCCAATAAAACGATGTCACCTGTAAAGGAACTCAGAAATTCTCCTTTCATGGAAAAGAAGTATAGGTTGCTTAAATATATCAACAATTAGAATACTAGCTGCTGTTTTTTATTGAGCAAAGAACTCTTCCAAGGGTAATGTCTTTGGTTGAGTTCCTAAGAAACTGAGAGTGAGATTAACATGCAGGAGACCTACTGTGGTGGGGGGTACTCTCAGGAAGGGAGAGAAGCTAGAGGCACTGGAGAAGTTAAACTGCAACATAGTTGCAAGGGAGATTCAGCAGTTCCCATCCATACCCTATGGAGTTGGGGTGGCCATTTGGAGGGAGCTGACCCCAATTGAGATAAGAAGGCTGAGCCTTTGTTACCTCTCATCAACAAGTGAGTGGATATGGTCAACCCCAGGGGAGGGCAAAACCTTGGAAAGTGCATCCATGACAGCAGCTGGGGAAGGAATGCCTTAGTCCTGAAAACGAATCTGGGCAGCATACCATGTCATCTCCAGTGAGTATCTGATAAGCATGTGGTGCTCTCTTTGATTATCATGGCAGGCACATGCCACCGATCTTAGGACTCTTACCTACCCAGCTTCATACTTCTCTTCAATCCAAGCAGCTGTTGGCGTGCCTGGGTGTCTCAGTTGGTTAAATGTCTGCCTTCAGCTCAGATCACAATCCCAGAACCTTAGGATGGAGCCCCACTTCAGGCTCTCTGATCAGTGTGGAGCCTGTTTCTCCCTCTCGCTCTACTTGTACATTCACTGTCTCTTTCTCTCTCTGTGTGAAGATAAATAAATAAAACCTTAAGAAAAATACAAACAGCTGTTAAAAACCAATCTTAGTTGGCCAAGTAGCTCTGTATACATATTGACTTGTTCAGTCTTCCCAAGAAATGAATGAGGTAGCTATCATCTTTGGAACCATTGTACAGTTGAGAAGATTGAGACTTGGTGATGTGAACAAGAGAAAGAACTGGCATTCTTTCCCAGGTCTCAGTCTTGAGTGGGAAACCCCTCTCTCCTGTGCAAACTGTCTCTTTGTATGCTCACTAGCCCCAGTAACTATGGTAACAGTGAAAATGGTGGTCAAGCCATTCCAAAAATGGAAAAAATTAGGTTGTATAAACTTGGGCAAAGAAGCTTCACATGAATTTTATGAGATAGTGGATAAGTTTCTTTTAACTAATGAAATAGACTAAAATATTTCTTCAAGGCATGCAGAAGTCTGTCCTGAGTTCTGAAGTAGTCCCACTGATATTTTTTGAGCACTTCGCTATACCAGGTACTGTGCTATGGCTGGGATTTAACTGTTGGTAAGACAAGATTCTTTACCCTTGAATATTTCAATATCTTTTCTTCTGAGCAAAGATGTCCTTCCCTGGCATATCTGACTTGTAGTAGCTCTGCAAGTCCAGATCATGTGTTCCTTGGTGGCTGCTTGCTCTGGAATAGAAGAAGACCATTGGGAAGAGGAAACCATGAGGATGTGTCTACAGCTAGAGCCTTGGCTCTGGCAAGCCAGAGCAGAAGCTTCCAGAGGGCTACCTGAATCATAGTTCTTCCATGGAATACAAGGTTCTGAGCGAGTGGGGATGAGAGTACCCAGGGAATTGGGGATCTGGGTTGTAGGCTAGGCTCAATCACTAATTTAGCCATGTGACCTTTGGCACATAGTTTTTTGTTGTTGTTTTTCCTCTTTGAGCCTGTTTTCTCATTTATAAAACAAGGGATTTGTACAAGGGGTAAGACCCCTTTCAACTCTGAAATCCTGGCATCCTGAGACTAACTGGAGGGTGCCTGCCTGTGATGATTAAAGGTACCATCCAAGAGGGCAACTCATGGCCAACTGCTACCCTAATGGAGCATTCATTTCAGTGTCAAGGACATCCTCCAGTTGGGAATCCATTGGTCTTCTTCAGTACCAGCCTTGTAATATGTTATTTGGCTCTAAGTATCATTTATTCTAAACTCTCTCTGTTCTCCATCTGAAGTGCCATGCCTGCCATTTTGAGAAGACTTTTTACGGTGCACTAAAACATTATGTTTTCTTTCTTCAGAGTAGTCGGTTATAATAACACATCCACCAGTTGCTACTTTTTAAGTAAAAGATAAAGATTAGAACAGTGACAGCCTGGATATAAGATACACAATGCAGGAACTCCTCAGAATTGAGCCACCTGGGTTACAGACTTCTTTCTCAAGGGCAGAAGCTTTGTGGTTTTTAACTGTAATTGTTGGTGAAATAGACTATTATTTTAATAAGCCACTGTGTCATAGAGGCTATCCCCCCCTCCAACTATGTGGGTCATAATGAACTGTGGGAAAATGGAAAGAGACTAATTTGACAAAAACTGGGTTGATACTATCTAGGTTCGCATTTCCCAAAGCATGTTTATCAAAGTGAAGTTCTATGAGATACCATTAGAAGAAAGGGTTCCATTTGTCAAATGCTTCTGGAAAATAATATGTACTCTATTCCTCACTTGGAGAGCCACCATGCATATTAGCATGGTAAAACTCTGAGAAGTTCTGTAGTCATGTTTAATGTTCTTTAATCCAAAATTTCTCCAAATCATTTAACAAAAAGATTTTTTTCCTGGAACATCTATTAACATTGCAAAGAGTTAGTATTTTGCAAAACTTGGGTAAATGTTGATCTAGACAATTCACAGTGCTAATAACTGAGATATGCAATCAGCTCTTTGATTACAGTTTGAGGTTGAAAAAACTCTGCAGTGACACTTTATTAAGCATAAAATTATCCTTGCTGAATAAGAATTCACCTGAGCATCTTGCAATGGGTTTGTGCCTGTCACTTGATTAAATAGCAGTTGTATTAGAATGATTGACCAAGAAAATTCTACTTCTGATATACCTTTTAAAAATTGCACCTCATTAAAAAAGTTGATGTGAAGCAAACTTGAAAAATGTTTATGAAAGGTATAGTGCTATTTCCTTCTATCACTTTTTGACTTTGGGATCTATATTGACTTCTGGTTATAAACTCACATAATGCTATGCCCCAAATCCAAATTAGATGAAGAATGTTTCAGAGGAAGATGTGGAAATTATTCTAGCCTTAAATATAAAGTTGCATTTTTTTTTCAGGTATCCATTGTTAGTTCTCATTTGGACACAGTTTTGCCCTTTTCCTGCTAAAGCCATTCTTGGGCAGTATGGACTATAGTGCTTTAGGTTCCTGCTGTGCTGTCAAAATCAGTTATACAGGTTGAAAATGAAGCACAGAGTATCCCTGTGTCATTACCAGCAGGCTTGTTTTTATTTTGCTTGTACATTTTTGGCTGTGAAAGGATCCTTATGAGAAATTAGAAAACCTCAAATTTGAACATGTTAACAGTTGAACAATATAACCTTGAAATGCATGTATGTCTCCTGCATGCCTGAGTCTGATCATAAATGGGCCTGTAATTTCTGAATGAACTGCACCTCTCTCTTTTTTTTTTCATTTATTTATTTTCAGCATAACAGTATCATTATTTTTTCACCACACCCAGTGCTCCATGCAATCTGTGCCCTCTATAATACCCACCACCTGGTACCCCAACTTCCCAACCCCCCGCCACTTCAAACCCCTCAGATTATTTTTCAGAGTCCATAGTGCACCTCTCTTAATCTGGCTTAATGATGGCTTTGCCCTTTTAGTCATCTTTCAAGGTTATTTTGCCCCTTACTCTAAAGAGGGATTAGAAACATATTAGCCTGTGGCTTGGTAACCTGGGTAAAGTTTCACTTCACAGGAATTGCCACAGGTACACTAGAATCCAATGTGTTGACACAGGGTGGTAGTTAAAAGTGCATCTTTAGGAGCTAGGAAGTCTAGGAGGTATATTATAGGTAATAGGAGGACCCTCTTTTCAGTTTTAACAAGGTTTATAATGTTTTTAATTCTTTAGGCTTGTTTATCCCACAGAAAAATAAAAATAAGATCATACATATCTCTGTGTTTTCGATGCTTATGAAAGCCAAATTTCACTTACGTATTCATTCATTCCACAGCCATTTGTGTCAGGTTTTATACTAAACCTTTGGGTTTCTAGGACCAGGTTCTTGTTTCTCCCTCACCAGATAGAAAAAAATCATAAAGACATAATCATAATGTAAGGCATACTAAGAAATGGGGGAATATAACCCAAAGAGATTTTTTTTTTAAATAGGATGGACTAGGCAGCAGTATAAGTTCAGAAGATGAACATTCTAAGCAAAGGCAGCCTGATTTTTTCTACCTAAGCCAGTTCCTGCAGCTTTGTTGGCATTCCCTGCAAATGTCTTCAGGTTGAGGGCTGGGCCCTTTCTCTGGTTCTGATGAGCACTTTCTTCCATCATTTATGAGCCAGGAAATGTTACTGTATATACTCAAATATAAGTACCCTGATTATATAGCCATCTACTGTTTCTCAAAGAAAAATTTCACAAAAATTTTTCAAGTTTGAATATATAAACTTACAGGAGGTATAGATAAAATAGCCAAGATGTCTACTTATGATGTTTATTTTGTTTAATTACTTATATCTGAAATCACTTACCATTTTTGGCCACTGTTGCATTTATTGGCAGAATTTCCCCCGAACTGTTCACAAGCGTTCTTTACGCAAGAGGCAGTGACCCTCTGCAAGGGCTTTTCCATCATCTGGTACAGTTATCATTCTTTGTGACAAAGAGTTAAAAAATACTCACATGTGGGGCGCCTGGGTGGCTCAGTGGGTTAAGCTGCTGCCTTCGGCTCAGGTCATGATCTCAGGGTCCTGGGATCGAGTCCCGCATCGGGCTCTCTGCTCAGCAGGGAGCCTGCTACCTTCTCTCTCTCTCTGCCTGCCTCTCAGTGTACTTGTAATTTCTCTCTGTCAAATAAATAAATAAAATCTTAAAAAAAAAATTCTCACATGTGCCCCCAAATTATAAAGCAAACACCGCTAATGTTATGTGAATGGACGCCTGTGACTTCAGGTAGGGCTCCACTGAGTGGTTCATACATGGATTCCCGAAGTACTGGGGTCAAACTGCTCAGAGGTGAAGGCAACTAGAACAGGGTTGGCCCTTCATAGGCATTTAATAAATATTTTTGACTAACTGAATAAATGAATTATGGTAAGTAAGCAGAATGGAAAATAAACTCCCATAGCATTTCTGTGGATTGGGAGGCTGTCTGGCACAGAGAGTGAGGGATTGGGGAGCTGTGTCCAGGAGGAAAGAGGGTTGCCCACCCAGGCAGCAGTGCATGCTGGGAGCTCAGAGAGAGCAGGGGGAGTGTGTTCCAACTGAGAGTGACCTCCTTGGAAGTGATGGTCTATATTTTAATGCTGCTATCTCAGTGCCAATAGATAATAAGATAATAATCATTTATTAATTATTAATAACTGTGGGATAAATAAATGGCTGAATAATCAGACCATAGAGGATGTATCATCTAGATCTTATCATGAGGTCTCTTTGAGCAGGGTTTTCCTGCAAGAGGCATTCTTATTGGCACGTGAAGATGTTCCCTGGTTATTTTTTCTTCCTTCCTTCAGCTGCAGAGGGGAGCCGTCCTCATTGGAAGCTGCTTGAAGTGGCTGCCCTGAGAGCAGCTTGGACAGCATAGTGAGGGGGCCAGAGGAAACCTCATTCCACCCTGCCCTCAGAGCGACTGCCTTGTGTGGCAGGCACCCTGTATGTACACATTTAGGAAACACAGCCTGCAGACTGGAAACTTCTGGAAAAAGGTGGCGAAATGAGCAGCAGACCCTTAGAGCAGGTTTTTCTTCCTATTTTAGTTCTGCAGTGAAGCCATACCATTGTTAGTGTTCAGGTCTTTGATCTGATAACTGTTGTAAAGAGTGGAGAATTTTCTCATTAGGAATGAGTTTGCTTATTGTTTAACTGACACATGAGTGAAGTCTTGGAGTCATTCATAACTGTTCAGTGGGCACCTGCTCTGAGCCAGGCACCCTGGAGGGAGCACTGAGTCAGTGTGAGTGTGATGGCTGCATCACTGCCACCATCTTAAATAGGCTAGTTTTGACACTGTCATCTCCAAATCCATACTTCCCTTCTCAGCCATCACCCAGTGGAACTTGTGTGTATTTCCCTGCATGGCAGTGATTACTCAAAAGCTTTCTGGAGCTCCCCTGGCCATTTAAAAAGCCACACAAGAGACCTTACTCTTTTGTAATCACAGCACAAGTTTCTTTCCTAAAACCAGAGTTTGCTATATCAGCAGCCTTATTCCCCACTCTTGATTCTAAAAGACAATTTTAGACTATTAAGTTTTGCTGCTGGCAAGTTATGCTGCTTTGTCACAAGAATATGCCAGACTTTGGAAATGATTCCAAAGGTTAGTTTCCCAATTGTCTTGGAGAAAAGCTTGGCTCTTTGGAATAAGTAACAGCCTCCAAGGTGACTCCTTAGACTAGGGATGATGTGCAATTTGCGTGGAGATGGGAAGGTTTTGGTGTATTTTTCAACTGACCTTTTTTTCTGAGGCCACAGTTTTCAATTTTGAAATGAAGCAAGCTAGTTTTTAGGAATCATATGACTAATACACTGATTGAGTTTCCAACTTCTCAAATGACTGCTTCTGTACAATGAAAGATGCTAAATCATTTACAACTACACAAAAACTTTATGTTGCCATAATTATGGATTATGCTGTAATTGTGGATTACATGGACTCCTTGGAGGCCTAAATTATCTAGAAAATTCCCTGAGTTCTTCCTAGTTTTCTTTCTTATTCTAGATTTTGTTCCTTTCCCACTTCCCATTTCATAGGGGAGGCTGCGTATCGATGGCCATCACTTTTCATTCTGTAATCTGTAGTTACACGGGCCTGTAATCTAGGCCTCCTCCCTCCACTTTATGGCTGGGTGACACTGAGATTTCTTAATGTTGCTGTGCCTCGATTTTCTCCTCTTTAAAAAGAGGACAAGAAGACTGATGACCTCACACGTTTGAATGAATCAGTGACATCTCAGTGTAAGGTCATCACTCAGTTCTTTATGCATGGAATGTGCTCAGGAAGTGACAGACAAAATCACTTTTGCCATTGTCACCAATACTGTAGTTAACATTGACTAAGTAGTCATTTTCTGATATGATTGTTGAGGCCGTTGTTAATTTTAGGTTTTCTGTTAAACTCTCATTTCCTTGGGTTATACTTTATTAAAGTTTTGCATGCCTGTTCTGGTAGTTTAGCTTTGATTGGGAGAAAAATCTAAGATTTATGTCTTCGTATGCTTTTTCCAAGCATCATAAATTTTTAAAACTTTTCTTAATGTTTGGCAGGAAGCCATATCCTCATTGTTTGAGCACACACACACATATGGTATATATGCATGCCTATTGATATATATACACACACATGTATATCCATTCCCAAATTGTTTTATTTTCTACTTGAAACATCATAGCCTTCTTAATTCTGCTTGCTGGCATTAGATGACTATATTTTCCACCTCTAAATTAAACACCCAAAGAATCTGACGCGTAGGCACCAAAGTGGTAACCTTTAAAAAGCCACTAACTTCACACAGACAGATACTTGAGACAGAAAGCCTTTTCTTCTTTGTGCTCCATTGGTGTCTGGCTTCACCTGGTTGGGTGAAGTGAACTATGGGTAGGTTGAGCTAAATATGGCCTTGCATACCCACGCGCAGGAGGTGGGCAAGGGGTTCCCGTAAATCGAGAGGCTGGACGCTGTCTCCAGACTGGAGGCCATGGGAGCGAGGAGACTAAGGAGGAAATGGAATGGCTCCTGTGGCCAAGTGGTTTACCTGCAGCTGGTTTGGGCCACAGAGCACCCTCCAAAAGTACTTTGATGGCTACTTGGTTAATTTGATTGATGCTATGGGGTGTGGGAGGGAGGCAGGACCCCTGAATAGTATTTATAATGCCTTGCACATACAGGCTACAGAGGCAGCCACAAAACCAAGCTAAACATAAATTTTAACTATGAAATAAATTCTAGAAATGCTCTGTATGCTTCCTCACTGGACTAAGTGCGTGCAGCTAGTATTATTCTTTCTTCTCCGGTCTGAAGCATTTTGTTTGCCATCTTTACTATTGCTTAAAGATTGCAAATAAAACATGACCTGACCAAAACCCATGTATAGCTGTTTTGCTGAGAAATTAAGATTCTTTTCTTTGGCTTTATCTTTGCACAGAGGGCAAGTTTTTTCCCTTCCCAGCCTGAAGGTTGGCACTTGGGATTTGGCACCATTATTTTCTTTATTCTTTATAGTAATTAACAAGAGTAATTTTTTTTCTGGCCAGGCCTATGTATCAATTACTTGCTTTTTCATGGTTCCTTGTCAAAATATATGTGTGTTTCAAGATAGATTGCCTTATTCCAGCTGGGTATTTATTGAAAAGAATTCCAGGATGGCTCAGTCATCCAGATAATCTATCACTTTTGGAAGATTTTACCACAGTTGTGATCAGGAAATGAGGAACTGGACAGTTGCTTTTATGAATGCTGAATGTGTTAGAGATATTTTTTAAAGGGTACCAGAAAGTGAAAGAAGACCAGGAGTGTGTGAGGAGTGTGTAACATTTAAGATAAGACCTGAAGGAGGAGCTGGAGCCAGTCAGGTAAAATGTTGGGGGAAAGAGCATTGTCGGTAGAGAGAATAGCATGTGGAAAGATCCAGAGTTGAGCATCAGTTGGCTTTTCAGAGGAAGAGCACTACATATCATATAGAATTATTAAGAAAAATCATATCTATCTCCTTGAGCTATTGTAAGCATTAAATCTTTTTAAAATTATTTTTATTAGCATACAATGTATTATTTGCCCCAGGGGTACAGGTCTGTGAATCACCAGGCTTACACATTTCACAGCGCTCCCCATAGCACATACCCTCCCCAATGCCCATAACCCAGCCACCCTATCCTTAACCCCTTCCCCCCGGCAGCCCTCAGTTTGTTTTGTGAGATTAAGAGCCTCTTATGCTTTGTCTCCCTCCTGATCCCATCTTGTTTCATTTTTTCCTTCCTACCCCCCACAATCTCCCTCTTTGTCTCTCAAATTCCTCACATTAGAGAGATCATATGATAATTGTCTTTCTCTGATTTATTTTGCTCAGCATAATACCCTCTAGTTCCATCCATGTCATTGCAAATGGCAAGGTTTCATTTCTTTTGAGGGCTGCATAGTGTTCCATTGTAGATATGTGTGTGTGCATACACACACACACACACACACACACACACACACACATACACACACACACATAAATATACCACACCTTCTTTATCCATTCATCTGTTGATGGACATCTAGGTTCTTTCCATGCTTTGGCTACTGTGGACATTGTTGCTATAAACATTCGGGTGCACATGCCCCTTCGGATCACTACCTTTGCATCTTAGGATAAATACCCAGTAGTGCGATTGCTGGGTCAAAGGGTAACTCTATTTTCAGCTTTTTAAGGAAACTCCATGCTGTTTTCCAGAGTGGGTGCACCAGCTTGCACTTCCACCAACAGGGTAGTAGGAGGGTTCCCCTTTCTCTGCAGTAAGGATTAAATCTGATGAAGTTCACTAAATACTTAGTCCTAGGCACACGGTAACAATAGATATCATAATGATAATATCATTTTGCCCCCATCTGCTTTAAAAACTTCTTCTCTGCACATAGTAATTCTTAGCAGTTTTGGAGGGTAGGGAAGGAAAAAATGAAACAAGATGGGATCAGGAGGGAGACAAACCATAAGAGACTCTTAATCTCATAAAACAAACTGAGGGTTGCTGGGGGTAGGGGTAGGGAGAGGGTGGTTGGGTTATGGACACTGGGGAAGGTATGTGCTATGGTGAGTGCTGTGAAGTGTGTAAACCTGGCGGTTCACAGACCTGTACCCCTGGGGCTAATAATACATTATATGTTAATAAAGGAGTAAAATGTAAAAAAAAAAAAAAAAACAAACCTCTAACAGACTTAAAAGAAAAGGAGCATTATATTTCTAGGAACAACTCAGGCCTCTTCTTTCCCTTAGGTTGTTCATCATCCAAAGTTTTCTGAGGCCTAGCTTTCCTTAGACATACTCTCTGTCTTCAAACAGATCTGCTTTGATTCATGAATGGAGACAAGCAGATGGAAGAGCAGATGGAAGTTGGATAGGAAACATTTATTGCAGTGATGAGAACTCACAGGAACATGGAAAGAGACTCGTATGTTTCTCTATTTACAGAAATCCAGTTGATCCTTAGCTTGTAGAATCATAGAGGTTGAGAGTTTAAAAAAGAAAGCAACAAGTTTTATTAGGTATAAAGCAAATACAGAAAACAGCTACAACACGTACATGTATAGCTAATGAATTTATAATACCTTTAAATCCACCACTCATGAAAGAACCCAGAACTTTCTAGTTACCCCAGAAGCCCTCATCCTTTTCAAAACAACTCATTTCTTCCCCCCAAAATACCCACTCTCTTAATTTCTTTCCTTTATATATTTTTTTTGCCCAATTTTGTATCCCTATGTATTATTTACTAGATTTGTCCAGTTTTTTGTTTGCCTATTTGAAAGCAAGATTTAAGAATTCCACACTGGAGGAACTAGAGTGAAATAAAAGTGGCCATGTAGGGAAGACCCAAAGTCAGGAGAAAAAAGTAGGCAAAACTTCAGCTCAACCAGGGTTAGTCACAAGAGGAAAATTCTAGGAGAAAATGGGGAGGGAGTGGAGATGCCTGGGCAGGGCTGGCTTGGAGCCCCTTACCAGGACAGTGCCTTTTGCCAGGTGCAGAATTCTTGCCTTGGAGACTTGGAGAATGTATACAGTGGGATGCCAGCTCTGAGCAGGGAGTTTTAGGATGAGTTGTTTGTTTATTCTAATCTGGAGCTCCCCTTTGAAAGAGCCACAGTCATTTGTGCAGGGCCTGAGGCTCAGGGGAAAGAGATCAAGGATCAGTGGATAGGAATAATTCAAGAAGATGAGAGTGGAAGCCTCCCTCTGCTGGCCAAGGAAGAGGGGCCCTAGACAAGGAGATGGGAAGAGAACCAGAGGTTGATTCTCAACCACAGGAACAAGGGGATGGTGGAACTCCCTGAGGTCTGTCATTCCATAAGGATCTTTAAGAAGGGGGAGGAATTGGGAGAGACAAGGTCTAATTCTGAGACGCTACTTTGAGATTGTCCTTACCTTTCTAACTTCCCTATTATGTGCCATTTTTGAAAGCCAGTCTCAACCTCTTTATAGTTATTCATGTAAACTCTGAGACAAACATAAATGGGATAGTTCCTTTTTAAAGAACCAGGAAGATCTGGAGAGCAGTTTAGGAACGTGGCCCTTGAGGGTCTGGTAAGAGAGGAACCAGCTTATGATGAGACAAGTCCCCAACTGATCTAACAGCAAAGAGAGGATGAACAGGGATCCAGCTTGGAACTGTGTTGTCCTCCATTCCTTAGGGTTGTATTTACGGAGATCTGGATTTTAATCTGGCATAAACATTTTTTTAATTTAATTTTTTAAAAGATTTATTTATTTATTTTGGAGAGAGTGAGAGCACTAGTGGGAGGGGCAGAGGGAGGACAGAGAATCTCAAGCAGACTCCATGTTGAGTGTGGGCCAGATCTCACAGATCCTGAGATCAGGATCTGAGATCCCTAACTGAGGGTAGGTCGCTTAACTGACTGTGCCACCCAGGTTCCCCTATAAACATTTTTTTTTAAAAGAGAATGGGGGAGTTTCTTGGCGTAAGTTACTTGAAAATATTTTTGAACTTCTCCTGAGTGCCAGGCATTGCACTAAGCATTGGAATCAATAAGATGGTAAGAGTCCCATCCTCATAGAGCTGTCTTCTAGGTGTGAAGACCAACACTGAGCAAGAGAATAACCATAAACTTGTTGAATACTATGGAGGAGAAACATGTGGGAGGACTTACCATGGGCTCTGTGCACCCCATGGTGATCTCATCCACCCTCTTCATATTTCAGATGTAGAGATGGAAAGTAAGAGAGTAAAAGGGAATGCCTTATTCAAGGCAGTATGATTAACTAGTGGTAATGTGATTAACTAGTGGTAGAGTCAGAATTCAACCTTGAATTTTGCTTGTATCCACAATATGGAACTAGAAGATCGGGAGTCTATTGTGAGAGTAATTTATCTCAATCCCTGAAAAATGACTTAAAATCCTTGTGTATCCTCCAGGTTGAGGTTTGAATTTAGACACAGCTTATAGTCCTTGAATTACTCTCAGGGAACAGTTTTTGCTAAGCCTCTGGACCTTTCACTGCTCATTTTTGTTTTTTCTCACCCTACATGCCCTTTTGGATTTAGTTACCTAATACTTGTGGTACCTTAAGTGTCCAGCAATTCCCCATGTCATTTTTCCTTAATAATTTGGCATCTGTTTAATGATATGTACACTATTTAAGATTACTTGAAAATATTTTTAAAGTTACAAGAATAACAATAATTTGTAAACCTAAATGGTAAATGGATGCCCACCTACTCAAATCTTTTTTCTGTATAAGTAGTTTGAAATATATACTTACTAAAATTTCCTCTACTATTTACACACACTGTCTAATGAAATAGTACAGGACAGAAAGTGTTCTTCTGAGGTATGGTATGGTTGTAAAACACACAGACACACATGTGATATACATTTTATAGCTTTGTGTATTTTTCAGACAACATATTGAAGAAACATTGTAGAAATACTACTGTGTACAGTGAAACCTGATTTAATGGTGGCATCCTTTAGCCCTTCATCTCTACTGGCCTTTTATTTATATGTGTGTAATTATGATTTCCAGTACTTGTTACCAGGATATTTCCAAACTTGGCTTTGTCCTTACATCTTTTTTTCTTGCGAACTTTTCCCAGATTGCCTGTTTCCTGGGAGAGTAACACTCTCTGTAGTGGGAAAGATCATATTGGGGTGTGGTATGGTCTGGCCTGTCCAGACCAGAAATCTGAGAGTCAGCCTTTTACTCAGAGTCCTCCCTTTCCTTGTATACCCCTATCCTTACTTCTAATTGATCACCAGGTCCTGCTGAGTTTAGCCTGTAAATATTTTTTGAATCTGTCCTCCTCTACATCCCTGCTATCTCCTGCCTTTGTTCTGATCTTCTCTTGCATGAATTACGCAATGGCTTCCTGACTGACCCCTCTGTGTCCAGCCTCACTATGTTCTGATTAACTTTCTATACTTCCTCATCACCGCCTTAGCTGATACCTTCAACATCTTGGTCATCTTGCAGAATACACTCCCTGCTTTTTATTGGGACATTTAAGGCTCTCCCTTGTCTTGCCCAAGCCTCAGCCCCATTTTTGTACCAGAACCTGCATGCAGTTTTAGAGTCTGGTAACACTGAGCAGATCTACTCCCTACATACAGTTAATCTTTTTTCTCTTCCCTGAGCTTTGGTCTCTGTGGCTCTTCATGTTTAGAATGCCCCTTCTCCCACTTACCTTCCCTAACAACCTCCTGTTTATTCTCACATTCCTCCGCTTATGCGCCACATTCTCCAAGAAACTATATGTTTTTCCCGCAGACTGACTTAGATGTTCGATCTTTTTGCTTCCGTAATTCCATTTTCAAGTCACAGTTTTTCTCCCTAACTCTTCCCCTGCATTCTTGTCTTTCTCAACCAAGTATCTTTATCTCTTTCAGTCCCACCCTGTATTGAAGACATCACGAAATATTTGCTGGAATAGGGATTTTTCTTCTTTTTTCTAGATGTTATCTTTCCGTCTGAACGCAGATCACCTGGAATACGTTTCTTTGTTTATCCTTGTATGGAACCAGCATTTGGATTCCCACTCAGATTTAAAAAACAGACCTTAAGTGGCTTGCTCAAGATCAGTGAACTACAGTAACTGGTCCAAGAATGAGCTGTCCTGGCTCTGACCTGCTCCATACTTATCCTGCTGTATCTGCTTGTTATTGAGCAGAATTTGTTGGAAGTGGCAATGAATGCAGTAAGTTTGTGTTAGCTTTGAACTTGCTTTGCACCAGTCTCCAGAGTGAAGACATAAGGACATCACTTTTTTGTATGACCCTTAGCAAGGTAGTAGCGACCATAACCAAACGGGGTCCTAGTCATGTCAAGCTTACACATAGAATCCAAGACCACATCCAGAGAGGATTTGCTTTGGGTGGATTTGAATCCCATGTTCTAATGTCTTTTGTGGTTGGATGGAAATTGGGGAATGGCTTCTCCCTTCTACTGATCTACCCCCAGCCTTCCATTGGGAGAAGGGCCTTAGTTACTGACTTTTAGTTCCCAATTCTACATACCCCCCCACCCACACAAGATAGCACACTTCTTGTATTCTCTCTCTCTGCTCCTTTCCACTTCCTGCTTACTTCTGTGCTTTCTGTGCCAGTTTTCCTTCATTCAGCTATTTGTGGGGAGAAGGGTCAGTGCTCAGGTCAGGATAGAAATGACTTTAAATTCTGAAAGTGGATAAAAGGAAAGGAGAAAGAGGGCCCTAATGACATCTGTACCGAAGATAAAGTAATCTAAAATACAGGTTGGCAAGCTATGGCTCACAGGCCAAATACCACTTGCCACCTGTTTTTGTAAACACAGCCATGCACATTCATTTATGTACAGGGCAGAGTTGAGTAGTTGCAACAGAGACTGCATGGCCAGCAAAGTCTAAAATATTTACTGTCTATCCCTTTACAGAAGAAGTTTGCCAACCTTTGCTCTAGAAAGTAATGAGGGCTTTCATAATGAAAAATTTTATTATACTGACATAACCCCTTTTTATTATAAGGCTATAAGAATCTCGTTTTCTCTGGTCACTTGAGTTGCTTGTATTGAGTTGCTTTTCTTGTACCTGGTCCTATATGTTTCAGAGTCTGGGAGAGTGAAAAGACATGGGCAGAGAATGGGGCAAAGTTGTCTTCTTACATCTGTTATTTGGCATCCTTAGCTTAATAGTAACTGTTTTGTTTTGTTTTTTAACGTGTAAGATTTTAGTTTGGGCCAAAATAGCTAGATTGCCATCTAGACCACTATGGCAAATAGATTTCATTTTGACAGGTAGTTCTTTCTGAACCCCATTTTAGGAAGGGTTATGAAATTGCACAGAGCAGTGCTATGATTGATTAGCGATGTCTGCTAAGATCAGTGCATCAGAAGAATGTGATTCATTTGTCTTGAGATAGTGCCTTCTTCCTAAAGCAGTAGAGAATGTAAAGGCATGAATGATTGTGGTTCAGTATACCACAGTCTAGCCTCCGAACTGATGGGCACTAAAGGAGAGCCTTTGCAAGCCAGAACCATCATATTTATAGCCTACTGTGGAAATGCAAAATGGCAGCTTGTTGATTCATAAAAGTAATGGTTGACTGAAAACCATTCTGTTTATAATTATATCCTCTGAGTCAACTTTCTTATACTGTGGTAAAATATATCATGAAATTTGCCACTTCAACCATTTTTAAGTGTACAGTTTTGTGACTTTAGTTATGTGTATTCACTTTGATGTGCAACCATCACTGCCATCCATCTCTGGAACTTTTTTAATCTCCTGACCTGAAACTCTGCATGCACCCATTAAACAATAACTCCTCATTTCCCTCTTCTTCCTGCCTCTGGCAACCACCATTCTACTTTCTGTCTCTATGATTTTGACTACTCTAAGTACTTCATAGGAGCAGAATCAAATAATATTTGTCTTTTTTGTGTCTGGCCTATTTCACTTAGTGTAATGTCTTTGGGAATTCACCCATGTTGTAATGTGTGTCAGAATCTCCTTCCTTTTTAAGGATGAATACTATTCCGTTGCATATATGAGCATATTTTTTATTTATCTATTTGGGTTGTTTCTACCTTTTGGCTATTATAAATAATGCTGTCATGAACACTGTTTGAGTCTCTGCTTTCAGGTCTTTGGGCATATCCCCAAAAGTGGAATTTCTGGGTTGTATGGCAATTCAAGAATCAATGTTTTAAGGAACTGACACACTTTTCCACAGTGGCTACACCATTGTACATTCCTACCAACAATTAACAAGGGCTCCAGTTTCCCCACAATTTCTTGAATACTTTCAGTCTTTGGAAAGTGGCCTTTCATTGTGGTGTTGATTTGCTCTTCCCTAAGGCTAGTGATTTAGCTCATCTTTTCATGTGCCTATTGTACATCTTATTTGGAGAAATGTCTATTTAAATTGAATCTTTTTAGTTAGTTCATACTGCTGGTTTCTTTAAAGAGCAGAGGATAGAGTCAATTTCAGCCAGAAATTTCCATGTATGAGGGCTGAAAGATCCTGAAGACAGCCTTGCAGGAGCTCCCTGTGACTATAATTACAAGCCAGGGAAATCTGAGGGGAAAGAAACTCTCAGTAAAATGGGAATGTTTTGATGCCACTGTAGAAAAGAAGACACAAAATGGGGTGTTGTGGGTGGTTGTGTCAAAGAAGAGCTGCTTGATTTTTTTTTTTTTTTTTTAAATCTTCTATCTTCTCTCCTTCCCAAGAGTGAGAAAAAGGGGAGAGGAGACAGAGAAAGATCCAAAATGTGTTGCTTCCTCTCGACTTCTGTTTAAAATAAGTCTCTTTCAAGGCTCCAAAGCCTCAAAACCCACAAGTGACATTTTTAGGACAATTTTTTTTTCTGTGTGGAGGCCTTTGATTATCTTACCATAATTACTATGTTTACGATGTTTTTCTCCCTGTTGGCTATATTTTAGTGAAGCAAAGTTTGAGTTGGTTTTGTTAGAAACATCACTCTGGGGGCATTGAATTTACTTTGCCTCTAGTAATAGAAATAATTTAAATACAGCTTTAATCTGAAAGTCACTGATTTGAACTATATGGATCAGAAACATTCTGGGACAGTTAACAGAAGATCTTAGTTCATTTATTTAACTTGAGTAAATGAGGTGTGTTTGGGAAGGCTTGTGAATAAATGTTCTTTGCGTGAGCGAATGTGTAGAATGAGACAATACCTTTGAATTGGTACTATACAATTGTTAGAATTTAGCAAGGAGATGGACAGAGGTGTGGTTTTTTTATCTTATTTAACAGAGCTTTGCTTTAATGAGAGAAAATCTTAAGTGAATTAATAATAAAAATTTTCTGAAATATGTGATTAGCCATCACTGAATTTGTTTTTTCCCACCAAATACTGTTGATGTTCCCCATTGCATATAATTCCTAGCAGACATGATTTTCCAGTTATTTCCATTTATGAAGAATAGTCTTCTCCATATATGAGCTACATACATACTTAATCTCCCATTATTAAACAAAACCAGTAGAAAAGTGGTATGCTAGTTTTTTTTTCTTTTTTGTGGCTAAAGATAAGTCATAATTATTTACATTTTTCAGGCTTGATTTTCATGATCTTAGATGACTTTGTGTTGTATTCATTTGGTCTTAGCATGTGGCTTTTTAAAAAAACCATATTCAGAGGTACCTGGATGATGCAGTCGGTTAAGCATCCAACTCATGGTTTCAGCTCAGGTTTGATTTCAGGGTCCTGAAATTGAGCCCTATGTTGGACTCCATGGTCAACATGGAGTCTGCTTGAGTTTCTCTCTCTCTCTGCCCCTTCCCTGTCCCCCCCCCCCCGCCAAATAAATAAGTAAATCTAAAAAAGAAAGAAAGAAGAAAACCAAACCATATTCAGTTTTGATCATTCAGTTTGCAATAACAGAGAATTTGGGCCTTCCATCTTGAGAATTGTTGATTGAGAGGCAACCTCCAAACTTTGCCTACACAACTCTATAGGACTGACACATGTGGTAAGAAAGCCTTTAGGGAAATGATTGTGGTTTTCAGTGAAAATCAGGACACATTTCTCAGAGCTAAGTTGGATTCTGCCTCCAACTTCTGCAAACACCATCTTAAGGATGACAGTGTTTGTAAGAGTTTAAAAGGTCACAACTACTTTGGATGCAATTTTATTTACAAGAGTCTGCAAGATTTCAAATTCATGTTGGTGGGTAATCAAGGTTCACATTGATTCAACTGAAGCCTATAATCCCATCAGTTAAGCAAATATGAACCATACAGTTAGTAATTTATTACCCAGGCACACAAACATATTCACAGTTGGTTTTAACTTTAATATACAAGTGGCCAGTTGTGGGAGAAGTTTTAGGGTGTGCTCAAGGTTTCTTCATTACCAGCAGAGTTTAATGGTTAAAGTTCTGCCTCTGCCATTAGACAGGCTGCTCTGTTTTAAGACTGGCTCATCACTTCACAGCCCAGCCATGTGACCTTGGGCAAGTCAGTCACCTCTCTGCACCTCTGTTCTTTGGTGCTCAGATGGAAGTAGTAAACAATGCCTACCTCAAAGAATGAGGAGAGTACTGAGTACTCAGTAAATGTCAGTGCTATTATTGTCATTATTACTATCATTATTAACTTCTCTTCCTGTCCAGTTTTGTACAAGCATCTGCTCCTTGAGATTATATTAGAAGCAGATACAGAGGAACTGAAGGATTAAAGCAGAAGCCATGTTTGCCATCATTAAAACAGAACTACAGTCCCTAAATATGGATTAAGTCCTACATAATACTGTATGAGAAGTATGTGGTAGCTATTACCTTGAGATAGATATGATGTCCTTCTTAGTGAAATCCATACCCAGATACCTGTTGAGTTTTTGGACAGTTTGCAAATATCCTTCTCACTTATTATGTGTATGTGTGTGTGTCCCCAACTATGTCTCCTTTAAGTAATTACTGATTGTTGATTAAATATTTATTATTTTATTTCCTTTTAAAGCCAATTATGAAATATTTCAAGCATCCTAGAAAATACAAAGAATATTGTAATTAAAATGCATTTACCCAACTTCCACACTAAATATATTTTACTTAATAAATGAGTATATAAATAAAATTTACCGTATTTGCTTAACAGTTTTTAAAGAGATATACTGTTATAGCCTGTCTTGATCCCATTTACCTCATGTTCCCCAAAAGGAATCCTATCCTTATTTCAATGTGTATCTTTTCAGGCTTATTTTTATACTTACTTGACATATGTACCTATTTCTAAGCAAAATAGACTTTTTTATAATTTTACTAGACATTATGAATTCATAAATAGTAAGTGACTTTATTTTGTGCATCCTTAAAATGCAACATGAATTGTTTCATACTTTTCTCTTTACTTATTAGGCCAATCATGCATTGTCCTCCTCCGTATTCCTTGCAAATACCAGCCTTACTTCTGCATCACGGTCTTTGCCCTTGCAGTTTTGCCTAGATTGCCCTTCCCCTAACATCCAGATGGCCAGTTTCCTACTTCCCTCATGTTTTTATTTAAATGACTGCCTTAGGCCCTTCCTGGGCTACTCCATCAAAACTGTAAACGCTTCTAATCTTTATCTCCTTTCCCTTTGTCATTATTTTCTTTGTACTTTTTGCCATATAGGTTACTAAACATTTGATTTATTTTCTTTTTTATTGTTGGTATACTTCTGGTAGAATGCAAATTCATTGAAGACAGGGATTTTGCTCATTT
The DNA here is from genome assembly GCF_009829155.1 of Mustela erminea. NCBI lineage: Eukaryota > Metazoa > Chordata > Mammalia > Carnivora > Mustelidae > Mustela > Mustela erminea. The sequence goes on along the minus strand of NC_045614.1, from coordinate 24,771,507 downwards.
GTTTTCTTTTGTTTTTTCTATTTTTGGGTCTGTTTTCATAACTGCTTTGTCACAGTAGCTTACATAGTGTTCTATAAATTCTGGAAGATTGAATAAATGTGTATCATTGGGTAATTCACTTTCTTTTCTCAATAGTATGTTTTGGGGAAAAATAGTTTTGTTTTAGTTTTTTAAGATTTTATTTATTTATTTGAGAGAGAGAGAATGAGCAGGTGAGGGGCAGAGGGAGAAGCGCACTCCCCGCTGAGCAAGAAGCCCAACTCAGGGCTCTGTCCTGGGGCTCCAAGCTCATGACCTGAGTCAAGGTAGACGCTTAACCGACTGAGCCACCCAGACACCCCAGTATGTTTTGAAGTTTATTCCAAGTTAATAGTGGTAGCTCTGTTTCATTTTCATTGCTATATAGCATTCCATTGGATGTCTAAACCATACATTAAATATACATTTTTGGGTAACTGTTGACATATTATTTTTTTCCATTTTTTTTTCTTTATCAAACAGTACCATGTGGACATTTCCTAGCATTTCTCTTTGGGTTAAAGTGTGAGAGCTTATTGATACTATAAAGAGATGAAATTCCTGGCTGTATCAGTTATCTATTGCTATGTCACAAAACACCCCAAACTTACTGGCTTAAAATAATGATTTACACAAGTCTAAGGGTAGACAGGGTGGTTCTGTTAGTTTTTTTTATCTGATTGTGATCAGATGATGACTGGAATGGCTGAAGAATCCAGCATGGCCTCACATGTCCGGCCATCTATGGGCAACAGTACCTCAGACTTTCATTTGGCTTCTCATCCTCCAGTGGAACAGACAAGCTTCCTCACAGCACGGCATTCTTGAGGCATCTATCCAAGCAGAAGATGCAAGGCTTTTTAAGTCCTAGGCCCTGGAGGGCACTCAGCATCACTTCCACCTTAGTGTGTTGGTCAAAACAAGTCACAAAGCCAGTCTAGGTTCACAGGATAAAAGAAGTTGCGGAATATTCTGGCCAGGTCTTTCTCATCTTCTGCATTGGATCATGGGTTTCACATATCTTCAACTTTCCTGGATGTTGCCAAGTTTCTTTCTAACGTAAGTTTCACCAATTTATTCTCTAATTGGTAGCAAATATTTATTAAGAGGGAGTATCTTTGGAGAAACAGTGTGTGTGACAAAATAGATGCTCCTAGGCTTCTCCCAAATCTGTCTTTCCTTTAGGTAGTAAACTCTGCTAAGTCTCTGATGCACATCTCAACAAAACCTGAATCCTTTTCCTTCTGCACACACAGATAGGTTACATTTTCCACATTCCATTGTAGTTAGGGATGTCTCATATTGCTGAGTTTTGGTCAATGAAAGTGATTATTGCCAATTTCAGACTTGGCATATAAATTACTCTTATAATTTATTACCAAAGTATGATTTACTCTATCTTCTTGTCCAGATACAGAAGATCCACTGGAACTGTGAGGCCTGGACTAACAGATGGTGAAGCTACTATATAACAACCTAAATGATTGCTCACAGTAAACATCACATACACATGCCATTCCCACTGTTGACTGGAATCTATTTGAGCTAAAAAATAATCTCATAATTGGTCACTGAAACTTCAGTTTATCTGTTTAGCTGACATTTCCTTAAGCAATGCATCCCAGGATAAGCAGATAATATGTATTTTTGTAGACTTCAGGTCTAGATGAGAATTAATCATCCAGCTTCGTCTACAAAGATATAATTGGTACCTACATGCCAAGTATGTATACACATATATGTATATGTATATATATGACACTTTATTGAGCTATGATTCACATACCATCCAGTTCACCCATTCAAAGTATGCCATTAAGTGATTTTCAGTATATTTACAGAGTTGTGCATCCATTATTGCAATCAATTTTAGAACATTTTTATCACCCCAAAAGGAAACACTGTACAGTTTAAATAATTACTCTATATTTCCACTCCCAAACTCCAGTCCTTGGTAGCTACCAATCTGCTTTCTGTCTCCATGGATTTACCTGTTTTGGACATTTGATATAAATGGATTTATATACTATGTGGCCTTTTGTGTCTGGATTCTTCTACTTAGGACAGTGTTTTCAAAGTTCATCCATGTTATGGCATATGTCACTATTTCATTAATTTTATGAATAAATAATAATTTTATTATATAGATATTTGGATATGCCACATTTTAAAATCTGTTCATTAGTTGATGACATTTGGGTTGTTTTCACATTTTGGCTATTATGAATAATGTTGCTGTGAACGTTCATTATACACTTTTTTCTACATGTCATTCTTTATCTTTCAAAAATCCTGATATAAAGTTCATAGGGCGTATTTCCAATTTAACTTAATTTAATTTTGAAAAGCAAGCTATTTTTATTTATTTTAATTTTTTTGAGATTTTATTTATTTATTTGACAGAGACAGACATAGCAAGAGAGGGAACACGAGCAGGGGGAGTGGGAGAGGAAGAAGTAGGCTTTCCGCCAAGCAGGGAGCCCAATGTGGGGCTTGATCCCAGTGGGATCATGACCTGAGCCCAAGACAGACACTTAACAACTGAGCCACCCAGGTGCCCTGAAAAGCAAACAATTTTTAAAGCATTGACATCATGGAAGAAAAAATACAGCAAGGTATCTTCATGATGGAACTTTGGAAATTAGTAAATTAATATAATCACCTTCATTCTGCAGGCTATGAACCTAATCTTAATATGTCTTGTCTGGAATATAGCTTGTTTTTACAATAATGAAGTACTTAGAAGCCAAACCTATGGCTTTGAACTGTAGTTCCATGAAAAGCCTTAGTACTTTGGATTAAACTTTTTACTTATTTATTTAGCATACATTGATTGAGTATGTGTATACATATATACATATACGTGTGTGTGTGTGTGTGTGTGTGTGTGTAGTATGTACCTGTCCAGGTACTAGGGAAGTGACTGTGAATAAGGAAGGAAAGGCCCTGCTCTCATTAATAAGAAATATATTAAAAATGAACAAGACAACTGGAGATTATAATATTTACTATGAAGGAAATTACCAGACAATATTATATACAATGTGGTGTGGAGAGGGAGGAGGACTACCTTCTGAAGGTGAATGATGAGCAGAAAGCAACCTTGCAAAGCACTGGGATGAGTAGACTCCAGGCATCAAGAACAGCAAGTGCAAGGTCACCAAGGGGAACAAGCTCAGTATACCTGAGGAACAGAGAAATACTAGAGGCATAGACTTTATAAAGGGTATAACTTTTGATGATATTGTACTATCTCACATCTGATTATTAGTTTAAGAAGTATTTCTCTGCTTTCATAGATTCTAGAATTAGTGTGATTTAATATCAAGTCTTAGAGACAGTTTTTGCCCAATGTTCTGGAATCATATTCTGGATTTCTAGTGGTGTGAAAAATCACCTGTTACAAGTGTCAGTCTAAAAATCTGTCAGCGAGGCAATAAACATTTGGAAACCCTAGAGTAAATCTTTCCAAAAACCTGGATTTTTGTGTAAAATGAGCCCAAAGTCAACTGGCATGTCAAGCATTTTATGGGAATAAATTGGGTGCTTTATGAAGTACACTCATTCTTCTAGGCCACTGGGACCGAAATACTCACCGCGCTGTTGCCACAGCGAGTGGAATGGGTTTGCAGTGGTTAGAGGATTTAGCACTTCTTTCAGAATTGCCTGGCTTGACCTTAAGGTGGAATTCATGCTCTGGGTCAGTGGCTGTGAGTGGGTTGAGATGTTCTTATGCAAATACGTTGAATATGTGTGTCTTATTTAGAAGACATGAACTATTTGGAAGAAATTTGGTGATAATTTATTTTTATCCCATAATCTAAAATGTCATGATTTTTTTAAAAAATAGTCAAATGATTTTTGGAATAATCTATAACTTCTGATTATTTAAAAAAATATTTTATTTATGTATGGGACACAGAAATCACAAGTAGGCAGAGAGGTAGGCAAAGAGAGAGGGGGAAGCAGGCTCCCCACTGAGCAGAGAGCCCGATGCGGGGCTCAATCCCAGGACCCCGAGAACATGACCTGAGCCAAAGGCAGTGGCTTAATCCACTGAGCCACCTAGGCACCCCAACTTCTGATTTTTTATGAATTTACTTATCTAGCATTTTTCCTATCTGCATTACAGCAATGAGTAAAGAAGTAAACACCAAGCTTCTGGATAGGCCCAGTAAGTTAAAAATCAGTTCTCTCTAATAACTTCATTAAAGCTTAATGTCTTTCTGAGTACATAGATTTCTAATGAGAGTTATTATCTTGTTTCTACCCCCTCAGCCAATCCAAAAATAGGTAAGATGTAACCTATAACTAGGTATATTGACATCAGTAAGAATAAGTGAAATCTTATCACACATCCTTATAAGCTCAAGTATTGTGTGTCTTTTATTAATCCAAACCAATTCAACTCAGAATCAAAATTACAGAAGTGACAAAATTTAACAAAAGGCCTAAACTATTTAAATTTAGTAATTTATTTCATAAAACCAAGACATGTTATAAATTTATATAAGTAGTTCCTGTTTTTGTGTTTGATTTTTTACCTTATATTCCTCTACAACCGCCTTTTATGTACCGCTTTTAAAGATTTTTTTTTTTTATTTTTTTTAAAGATCTTTATTTATTTATTTGACGGAGATCACAAGTAGGCAGAGAGACAGGCAGAGAGAGAGGAGGAAGCAGGCTCCCCGCGGAGCAGAGAGCCCGATGTGGGGCTCGATCCCAGGACTCTGGGATCATGACCTGAGCTGAAAGCAGAGGCTTTAACCCACTGAGCCACCCAGGCGCCCCTATGTACCGCTTTTAGACTTGTTCCTTTTAGATTAGCTGAAATGATCTTTTTTGTCTGTTCTCTGAGAATGTCTTCTGTAAGCTGACAAGAGCATCACAATCTTTGCTGGTACAGCAATGATTGCCTTATTATATGAAATTCCTAATCTCATTTTATTTTTATTTTAAAAAGTGCTAAAAATAATAGTAAAGAGCATGGCGTGTATATCCTTGATATAGTTAAGACAAATATGGAAATTACTAATGTCTTGAAATTGCCCATGGGACTTAATCAGGAACAATTTGAAGGTGAAAGCATTTTTGAAATATGGCACAGCTGTATATGTTTCATAAGAAACTGGATCTGGATCTAATGACAACAAGATGTCATTAGATATTTTAACTGTTTTTGGTTCTATCTTACCTGTTTTATTTTCATATATATGTCCAAAAATGGATCATATTCCCAAATAGAAGACTGCAGGTACTGGTAGGGCTTAGAAGAAAGCACCTCCAGGAAGGAAGTATGTTATCTGGTTCCTTTCCTTTCTCCTTCCAATGATGGGTATCTAGTTTTTTTGAGATGAACTTGGAGAGAGTCTTCAAAATCATCTTAACATGTAGCTGCTTCCTTTGTGAGTCTAGATTTGTATGTTTTATAACTCCAGGTTGGCAAATGCTTCAGTCATGTCTCCTGGCCTGAGGTAAAGCTTAGTCAACAAGTCACTAGCAGGGGAATTCATGATCTTCTTGGACCTCATGTCTGAAGGAAAGAACTATAGGGTGATGGCTTTCTAGAAGTGGTAAGAGATTCAGGTATGTATCAGCAGAAAGAAGATTTTGGCACACGTAGTTTCCACTCTAAAGAGAAAAGCTGATGATATTTTCAAACGTTAAAGATTACTTCTGAAGCAAACAGGTATTCATGGCCTCTGAGCTCTCTGATCTTCTATTTTACTGTTAGCCAGTAAAGGGTGTTAAGAATAATTTATTATTCAAAGAGAAGAGACCTAGTCCCTGTCTCCTTTTCTCCCTAGATGAGACTTAAAATAGGGAGTTTAGAGCCCAAGGTTCTGTTGGTAAGAAGCTAGTCCATAAAAAGGACTCTCAGTTGTGGAATAATTTCTGCATGTATCTCAAGATTTCTTATCCTGCTGTATCTTCTCTGTATCATACAGTGAACAAACTTTATGACAAAGTATTAAGGGAATGTGTTTTTTAGTATATGTGCTGCCAAAGCGAGCACACGGGAATGTGTTTTTTAAATGTATCACTTTTGGAGACTGCTTAGATGAGTATCCAGTCTTCTTACTCCCCTGCCACTAGGTTCAGTGGTCTGTATCTTCTTTAAAAAAAAAAAAAACCAATTAGGGGGCAGCTGGGTGGCTCAGTGGGTTAAGCCTCTGCTTTCGGCTTAAGTCATGATCTCAGGGTCCTGGGATTGAGCCCCGCATTGGGCTCTCTGCTCAGTGAGGAGCCTGCTTCCCCTCTCTCTCTCTGCCTGCCTCTCTGCCTACTTGGGATCTCTGTCTGTCAAATAAATAAATAAAGTCTTCAAAAAAAAAAAAAAACAAACCAATCAGGTAACAGAAAAAGGCAAGTGTATTATTGGTTTCAGGATGAGGGAAGGGAATTGGAAAGTCTTGACTCAACCTAAGGAGGATTCTTCTAAATCTCTGCCTTGAAGGGAAATATTCCAGGAAAAATGGAGAGCCATTGTCTTGGTTTTGAAAACCTAAAATGAAGTGATGACTAGGATCGTTTAAAAGCACTGGACACTCAGGCTTGCAGATTACCTTGCTCTCCCCTACAGAAAGGAGACAGCATTGTGGGCACGAGCAAGGGAAGTGAGCTGGAGGAGTTTAATGGACAGTAGTGTCAAGTCGGAGTCCTGTGTCCCTGTCTTCTTTCTAGGCAACACCTGTCCTATGGTTCATAGTTCTCTGTTGGAAAAAGTCACCTCCCAATTGTCCCTTTTCCTTTTATTTATTTTTTTTATAAATTACTTATTTTTCCCTTTGCCCAAGGGATTTTATAGCAAAATGTAAGATACAGAAAATATTAGCAGAAAATACAGAGAAAGAGGAAAATAAAATATGCCCCTCATGCAGGATATGTATAGTCTTTTAGGAGGCCAATTTGTTGGTGTGTATTCTAAATCTTACAGATATGGCAAGGGCTTTGACCTAGCAAGTGCACTTCCAGGAACTTACCTTAAGTAATAACTGAATCATGAGTCAAGAAAATGTTTAGAGATCATTTCTGTACAGTTATTTATATAATTTGGAAACCTGGAAACAAACTCAAGGCCCATTGAGAGGGGATTATGATAGATTACACTGTGGCCACTAGAGAATGAACCTGATCAATATTTACTGATAGGAAGATGTCAATTGTATTTTGTTTAGTTAAAAGGAAGGCCACAAAGCAATATGTATGGTATGACTGATTATTGTTGAAACCGTGGGCATAGATGGAAGGACGTTTGGAAAGCCATAAATATGATCATCAGTGGTTCTCTGGGTCCTGGAGAGGTGTGTGTGTGTGTGTGTGTGTGTGTGTTTAAGATTTTATTTATTTATTTGACAGACAGAGATCCCAAGTAGGCAGAGAGGCAGGCAGAGAGAGAGGAGGAAGCACTCCCTGCTGAGCAGGAGAGCCCGATGCGGGGCTCTGGGATCGTGACCTGAGCCGAAGGCAAAGTCTTTAACCCACTGAGCCACCCAGGCGCTCCTGGAGTTGTGTTTTTTTAATTTTGCTTTTATTTCTGTCTCATACTTTCCCTCCAGAATTAAAAATGTCTAATCATGTATTATTTGACAATTAAGGTCAAAGAATTGATAAAGCTATTTTGGATTTTGATAATGAGAATTAGAAAAAAAAAAGTACCCATGATTCACAGCTGAAGAAAACTACTTTTAATTCTCTGACATAGTTTTCTAAATAGCCTTCTCTAGCTGTGTGTATGATATCTATATATATGTACATAATTTTGTTTTAGAAAACCAGAATGTCCCTTTATTAATTGAGAATGATAGATATGACCATCAGGAGGGTTAGCGTCTCATATAAAAAATAGATATACATTCACACATGCATATATATTACTACCCACTAATAAGTATTTATTAACAGGTGATTGTAATATTCTATTATTAATAAGTAGATAATTATTAATGCCTATCAGTGATAATGAAGTTAAGACATTTGATCATTCTTCAACCTAAATGGTTTTCACTTCTTTCTTGCTTAATCTCCGAGTTATTTTTCGTCATGAAATGACTAAAATTATTTAATGTCAACAAATAACTAATCCTATGTTTATAAAAAATTACATTGAGTTTTATGTTGGTGGCCTTCCTGGTTATCATTGTCTTTCTTTCTTTCCAGCATGCGCAATTATCAAATAACTTTGTAGGGCTGAAATACTGAGCTCTGGGCTATCTCCTCTGAGGTTGCTTGTCTCTCTTGTCCCTACTGGGTACTATCACTTTTCAGTACACACCACATACTGTGCCAACTCTCATGTAGTTTAAGCCAGTTTATGCTAGTTCTTCAAAAAGGATATCTGATTATTCCCTAACACCACCAATGAAGGACCTTCTACAATCTTCCAGATTAAGTGGTTCCCTCCAGCAGGTCACTCTAATTTATGGGGGGTCCATTTTCTTTCCTTAGATATCTGTGCATCCCTCTAAATTCTGTGTCCTTGCTGGTAGAAGGGCCATTCTTTCTCCCGTCTGTGGCCAATATAGAACACCCACAATCAGATTGCTCCTTTGACCTTTCAAGTTTGAGGGGAACAAGAGAGACCATTCAGCTAGAATTACCTGAAAATTTGGTTGTATCTACATGAATGTGGCATTATGACGTATGGTATTCTCTGCTTTCAGTCCCCTAATGGTGATTTTATTTTGTGGAGGCATTAGCAAAGAAATTCACCTCATTGAAGAAAAGGAATTTTAGTGTCTTAAATTTTTCCCTCCACATATGGTAACCTGAAATCTCATTCATGCTCTGTGAAATTGAAGAAATTGGATATTTGGGAATGGAAATTGGTGGTCCTCCAAGCAATATGGGATCTAAAAGTGTTAAATCCTTTTATAAATAAACCTTGATTCAGACTGGAATGTCTTGGCTTGATCTTAAAGGTGATATTATAGGAGACATATAGCCGTTGACTAGCTTTAAAGATAATTATCTGCACATTCCAGTCTTAGGCTGCCATCAGCAGGGCCTGCCTTGTGATGAAGTCAACCCTCTTTCCCTTACTGGAATATTACAGTTAGGTCTCTAACCCCAGGATGTTTGTAAACCACACTCAGCTTGGGAACTATGAATGCAAAAGAAATCCCTTCATAGTGGCAAATGTTATCTTTCAAGCCTTCTAGATCTCCATGCTTCCATGTCTTAGCAATTTGTATTTATTTCTAATTGGACCAACTCCTGCTATCTTTGGGTTTTGAGATCAATATCTGTGATTTGCTTTGCTAAATTTGTAAAATTTAGCTTTCTTTTAGACCCATTATGTCGTGTATTAGACTCAGCTACATCACTGGGGTAGGTACGTGTGAGCTTTTGGAGGAAGTTGTGAAACCAAGTCTGTAGTAATTTCCTAGGGACATGAGGGATGGTAGGAGTGAGAAAATTAAGAGCAAGTTCCTTGCTAGACTGTGCAGGGAATGAATCCCTCATACCTGGCATAGTGCCATAATAAGTTATTTTGAGTTAATGAATGAATTTATAGAGAGCTTGAAACATGCTTAATAGTCTTCCTTCAATTCTTATAACAGAAGCTAGGAAGCAAATTACTCTAGTGGTCATCACAGACTCTGGGACATCATGGCCTGAGTTCAAATCCCAGCTCTGCCATTTACTAGCTGTGTGACTATGGGCAAATTACTTAACCTCTCTGTGCCTCAATATCTCTATCTATAAAATGGGAATGATAACTCAAGAGTGTCACCAGAAATAAATGGAATGACAAAATAGTATTCATATATACCTTAGATCAATGCATAGTACAGGGTAAAAGCCATGTAATTATTAATTCATATTAGTACTTATTAATTTGTTATTGAGTATTGGTATTAGAGTTTAGGAAAAATACTAGAATATTTGGTTTGTCTCTTGTTTTAAGTGAAGATAGAAACAAATATTTATGTATCTAATTATAGAAAAATACATTAATTTTTTTGAAATATGTTTTTATATTTATCTTTTGGACTAGCTGTTGATCCAACCTAAAAATAGAGTATTTAAAGAGGAAACAGTAAAAATACATAGTGTATACGTCCATTATAGAGAGAAGGCTTTCTATAGTCAGATGGGCAAAATTATCAAACATACGAAGACCTCTCAATATAAGTATTTTCCATGTAAATAAATATAAGTGGCCAAATTAACCTTATAACCTTTGGGTACAAAAACATAATATTTTATTTTTTCTAGTCAAATTAATTGTTAGGTCACAAACTCTTCCCCATAGCCATGCTTAGCAGAAAATAAAATCTCAGGCAATAAAGGGCTCCTCTCTCTCCTTCAGGGTTCTAATAATAACTCTGAACTTATACACCCAGAGTGCTTGAGGCAAGGCTTCTGTTCTTTGGTTCAGGTGACTGCCTCTGGGGTGTTCAGGGGCCATGCCCAAGGTAGTTGCTAATAGTTCCTTCCCATGGCCACCTGAACCCTTCCCTTAGCATTTGGTGCTGGGCTTCTTGTCTCCTTCATTTAGAGAGCTGCTTGGGTATGATGCAGGTCTTTACCTTGCCTTGTGAAATCTGGTACCCCCTCAGTCACCCAAGGTAGAATCCACATCTCTTAAGACCAGCCAAGCATTCAAACTCATTGTGATAACTTGACTTCTCAGACTGAGAATCCAGGTTTTTGGAAACTAAATCTCTTACGTCACCTCTGTCAGGAGAAGTACAAAACTCACCAGGACTCAAACCCTCCTGGGCCACCCTCTCTGGAACAGGAGAAGGAATCCTAGTCCTAAACCTTTCTCAATGCATGCATCACTCATGAACATTCCTGTTTGGATTATCCTGCCACAGAATTTTGGCACCATTTTGAAAGGAACACAGGACCAAGTTAGAGATTTGAAAGGCTCTAGAAGGCAGTCAGTTTGACTGAGGGCACTGGGCCAGATTGACCCCCTGGCCTGACCGCTAGTCTTGCAACTTCTAGCTATTGGACCTTTGGTCTGTTTAACTATTCTAGGCCTGTAACATGGGAATAGTAGTGGACCTGTTTCATTCAATGAGATAATTCTGTTCAGTAACTAGACCAGCATCTGGCCCAAAGCAGATATTTATTTAGTGAAGGTGACTGTGTTGCTATTTGAATTACTGCTTTATCTAGGGATTTGGTCTTACACGTAAGGCCTCTTGTTCCTTCTGCGTTGCTCAGGACAGCTTGTCCTCTATGGCTAATAAAGGTGATGCTTGGGCAGACCTTGAACCTCTTCCTCTTGGTGGTGATCTACAGCCACATCCCCTATAGCCAAGATCACAGAAGATGCATATGGTGTCCCCCAGGTGGGGAAATTGCAGTGGTGACCCTGAGTGGTGCAGAGAGGGCCAGAAGGGAGCTTAGAACTCATCTGATTCAGGAGCTCATCGTACAAAAGGGAAGATTGAAGCCCAAAGAAAGGAAGACAGTGGCCTGGTAAGTTTGCTCTTCTTCATTTCAAAGTCCTTCCTTCTCCATGTCTGTATTCTCAGACCTACCCTGTCAATCCGGCCCTTACCTCTCCCTGAAAAATTCCGCCTGCTTTTTGTTTCCTAGCACTTCTTTTCCTCATCCTCTTCCTTTCCGTGTCCTGGAGCAGCATTCTGCTTTCTGAAATCTCCCCGGCCTTCCCCGCTTCCTCCACTCCACCCTCTCCTCCCCCCACCGCCCCACCTTAGCTAGGACTGTTTTCTTCCTAGGTTGATCTCGCCACTCTCCCTGCTAGACAAAATTCTACCTGACCTTTAAAATAGAAAGTAAAAACTGGTAGCCAGTGATCTACACGTGGCCAACAAATGTATTTTGTGAATTCAAATAGTTTTTTTTTTTTTTAATTGAGGCACCATTTAAAAAATATCATTTCACAAGAAAAATTCAGATACTTTTTCTTCTTTGGTTTAGAGGATCTAGCACATAGAACCTGTGTTTTTGCCTGGTGGAAATTAGTGGCAGCTAAGGAGCATTTTCCCTGCCTGGCCAGTATCACTCCTTGTTAATAACTGCTCTGCCCTGCTGGTGTTTAGGTTTGTGACTCCTGTTTTAAGACATTGTCTAAATACCATCACTTCCGAGAAGCTTCTCTTTCCCGTCTTGCTTTACCAAATGTATCTTCTCCTTGTTTATGCCTCTAACACTCTGCTCATGCCTTCTATATAGCAGATATGGAATTCTGTCCTGCTTATTGTTGTTTCAGTGAATAATACTTATCATCTATTTAGTGCTTACTAAGGACAGGTCACAGGGCTGAGTGTTTCATGGACATTTTAATCTCCAGGCCTCATTACGACCTTGTGTGATGTATATTATTATCTCTAATCTACAAAGGCAGAAGCCCAGAGAGGGTAAGTGGCTTACTCAAGGTCACACAGCTGGTAAGTGGCAGAGAAAGGATTCAGGCCATTAACGACCCAACCTCAGTGCCTGTGTTGCCTCCTGTTTTATACTGATGGATCTCTCCCTACACATTGAAAGCTATGGGATAGGCAAGAATATAATTCTCTAACTCCCTTACATTAAATGTTTCCAGAATACACACTATATCAGAGGCACAGAATTCTGATCCATGTTCCCCAATTAAACAAGTAAGCGATAGTGATATTATGGGTCATGACAATGCTTTCTGAAATCTCCCTGGCCTTCCCCGATGATGCCTAATACTGTGCTGGACATTTACCCTGCAACCTCATATAAAACCCACAACTGTCTGGTGTGGCAGGGTGTGTATCTCTATGTCCAGTTAAGGAATGGAAAGCTCAGTAAGGTCAGGTACCTTGGTCAAAGACATACAGCATCAAGTGGTCAGGATTTGAACCTGGATTTTTTTTTTTTTTTAAAGATAAGGGGAGTGGGGGCAGAGGCAGAGGGAGAGAGAGAGAGAGAATCTTAAGCAGGCTCTATGCCTAGCACAGAGACTGATGTGGGGCTCAGTCTCACAACCCTGAGATCATGACCTGAGCTGAAATAAAGGCTTGGATGGGTAGGTGACTGAACCACCTGGGCACCCCTAAACTTGGATCTTTCTTTTTTTTTTTTTAAAGATTTTATTTATTTATTTGACAGAGAAATCACAAGTACACTGAGAGGCAGGCAGAGAGAGAGAGAGAGAAGGAAGCAGGCTCCCAGCTGAGCAGAGAGCCCGATGCGGGACTCGATCCCAGGACCCTGAGATCATGACCTGAGCCGAAGGCAGCGGCTTAACCCACTGAGCCACCCAGGCGCCCCAACTTGGATCTTTCTTGACTCTGAGTCTCATATTTGTTCTTCATCCTCCACCAGCTCTCTTGTGTTTGTGAACCACTTTTCTTATATAAAGGCAATTAGCCCATTAGTAAATTCAATAAGCAAAGCTTTTTTGTTTGTTCTCCCCAGATAAACAGATGTCACGAGAATCACTGATTTTTCTGCAGACACTTTCTGAGTGACCACTGTGTGTTAGATAGTAGGTCAGGCCACGGTGCAAAGATGACAAAGCAAGGTCTGTGTCAAGGGCCTTACCGTCAAGGTGGAGTTTGAGAGGCAAGAGTCCTTACCATCTGGGCCCCTTTCTGGGCCATCACTATGGATAAGGCAGAAGTCCCATACCCTTGGTTTGCCTGCAGCATCCTGACATTCAGCCTGATCACTCTGTCTGTATGAACAGAAATGAGGAAGGATATCCTGCAAATGCATTGGTTTTCTTTAATGACTTTCTCCTAAACAGAGAGCTACTTGTGAATTTAGAGATTTTTCTGGGTTGAATGATTATAGTCACCGTTTGCTTACAAAAGATTTATCTCCTGTGAAAACGTGCTAATTCTTTCTTTCTCAAATAGAGGCAAGTCAGTGACATTGGCTCTTAAATGCTCTTTGGAAAATGGGGAATATTGTGTGAACCAGTAGTTCTCAGACTTGAAGTTGCACCAGAATCTATCCTCGGGGTTGCTGTACACAGATAGCTAGGCCATACCCCACAGTTTCTGATTCCATAGGTGGAGGCAGGGGGATAGGGAAAAGGATGCTATTAAGTGTGCGTACGCACAAATTCCCCAATGAAGCTGCTGCTGCTGGTTGGGGAACCCTCTTTCCAAACCACTGGTGTGATTGTCAAGTGTTACTGTTTTTAGCAATTCTAGTTATGAGTTACTAATTTTAGTTATGAGTTAGGTGATTATTTATTAAGTGCCAGCCATGTGCTGGACCCCAGTTGGGAATTACAGATAACTTGGTGAATAAGTTAGACGTGAGGCAAAGACCCTCGTGAGGGAAAATGGGAAGATACGTACAAAGGAATTATTAAATAGAGTAATTTATTGTAATACATGCTGGAAGGAAACAAACTTGAAGCTGAGATGAGGAATACCAGGGACAGGTGGGAGGAAGGCAACTAACTTTATCTAAGGGGATTCAGAAGGGCCTTTGGGAGGTGGCGACATTTATGTTGAGACCTGATAGATGAGAAGATGCCTGTCGGTTGAAGGGTTTGGAAGGGGTGGGGGAGAAACAAGGCATGGTAGAAGAGAAAGACCAGATTCTACAAGTTCCAGGGAAGGCCAGAGTGCCATGGGATGTCATTAAGAAGGCAGGCAAGGGCTGGATAAAACAGGGCCCTTGTCGGTCAGGAGAAGGAGTTTTATTTGCAAGGGAATAGAAACCACACTGCCTCTTTTAAAACTATATTTTGATTTTGGAAGTCAGTGCTTGTACGCGTAAAAATTCCTTTGCTCAATTGTAGGGTTTGGGCTCTCTCCACCCATGGTACAAAAAATGGAAGTTGTAATTCACCCTCACTGATCCCTGAAGGTACGAACATGCAGTGGGGGACTGATGGGGTTGGGCAGGAGGGATGCTACACACACACACACACAGACACACACACACACACACACACACACACACACACACACACGCACATGCATACCAACACAGGCAGCAACAAACTGAGCAACAAGGTTGGTGATTTGTCTCCCCTTTTTAACCTTTGGAAACCGGAGCTGCTTTTCTTACATTAGAGAGGTTGCATCTGGGTAGAAAATGATCTTTCCACCCTCACCTTTGCCTTTGACAAGGTCAGCATTGTTGTCAAACATTGTAAGTTAAACCTTAGCAGGAATTAATCAAAGACTGAGTCACAAATTAAAATGGGAACTTACATTATTAGGTACCGTGCCTTTTCTTATCTCTGAATCGGAACAGAAGATGCCACCAAACCAGCTGTCTCTGTCCACATTTCAGTGCTCCTAAGTGTCAGGGAGTTCACACAGGGCCATCTCGTCCAGACCTGTGTTCACCTGGATGTTCTCTTTCTTTGCGATAGCGTGGAGTGAGTTCTACTTCTTCAAATCATCCAGATGAGAACATGTTCGTGATGGTTTCTACAGCACTGGGAATTGCTGCTTTTTTTGGTCAGGTCTGCTAGAGTTGTAAAAGGACTCTTTCTGGACATTAACTTTGTAGCAAAAAGGGGTAGAATGAGGTTGGCAAGGGAAGAAACAATTTTGATGTAATAAAAATAGGATTATTCAGAGCTGAGATGAGAGCTTTCTTACTGTTTGGTATTCAGATGAAATTTAATTTGGAAGTCACATCAGCGAATATTATATTTCTTCAGAACCTCGGCTGTGTTTTCCATCAGGGGGCATCTTTATTTCACTTAACTTGAGCAGCAAGCTGAAAAACCATAGATGGTTTCAACTTTGTTTTTTGTTTTTTTTTTTTTTTTAACCTACAGGTACTCCAGCCATTCAGATATGTTTTTAGTGTCTATTCTGGAACCTTAAAGAAATGGTTTTGGACAGGGCCAAACATTTTGTGGCACCTACTCCACACAGTCCCTTTCTTTTCTATGCTTACTTGCATTGGCACTAATTTGTTACCGTGTATTAGAACATTTCCCCGTCGCCTCTGAAACTGTCTCAGAGGCAAGGCTTTTAGAACCTGAGTTTTTAAAACACGAAACAGGATTATGGATTAATCTCAGGCAGGGGAGTCCCTGGGGGAAATGTAACCTGACAAGTAAGACTCTGCTCCTGGCAAGCCCCTTGCGGGGTCGCCCTCTGTTCCTGCCGTTGACCTAGTGGACGAAAGAGGGGATGTGTGTATGAGTCTAGGCATGACTTCTCTAAAGATCAACATTTGTACACACTGGAGTCACCTTTTATACATAGTGCTACTGACATTAACCAGAGAAGTGGGCCTGACAGCCCCAGCCTTAAAGCCAGCTAGAGTGGCCCGGCTGTGTGCACAACGATTTATCTGAAGGGATTCAGCACATTACACAGCCTAATTGTGTTTCGTCCAAAAGGAACTATTGCCCAGATAGAGGCGCCTCTAAGGTTACTGAGTGTGACCCATCAAAATGGGGTATTCGTTTCCATATATGTATAGTTGTTAGATATTTTAAATACCAAGGCTGTTTCTCCTTGTGAAGTCGAGATACCATGATCTCCTTATAGATAATTGTAACAGTACTAATTCTGCAAGAAAAGAGAGGAGAAATAGTTTTTAAACAAAGTAATTTACATATTTGAGAAATCGTACAGGGGAGAAAAAGTCCCAGCTGAAGCAGTCAGGCCCTTGAGTGAATATTTGGCATTCAAGCAAGGAACCCAATGTTTTCACTTATGTTTGTCCTGAGACTATTTAATACCAGGATTATGTTTGATTCAGGGTTATGTTTAATCATTTTATATGGGACTAGACTGTAATCTCATATTGGTAATGAAAATGGTGTTTTTTGTTTTTTTGTTTTTTTGTTTTAATCTGAAAAGAGCTACTTGGAGAATCACTTATTTTGAAAATAGAGTTCAAAGGCATAAATTAAAGAAAACATCTTATGGGGAAAGCATAGACATCTACTTCCAAAACTTGGTACAAGTACTTGGCGAAGCCTGGCATTTAATATAGGGGTATAAATTGTCCTGTCAACAGAGCAATTTCCATCACAACTGTGAAGTTTTGAAGAACAAAGTGTCACACATTGAGATTTAAGTAGTTTTTGTCTCTCTCAGATTAACAGTGAATGCTCCCTTGTGTCCGGGTAATCGAGAAAAACAAAAGTTGCTACTTTTAAGCATGAAAATTATGCTCGGCAGGATGTGTACTTTGGTTGTTTTTATAGGAATGGACTGGATTTGACCCTTGCCATCCACCCACTGTCTGCGGGGCTCCCTTGGGACCCATACACAGCTCCTAGCTGGGGCTGTGGGGCAATTTCCAGTGCAGAGCCAGGTGAGAAGCAGAGTAACTGGTCCTGGGAGTCCAGTGTCATAACCCCACTCTCATTAGTTCAGCTGGATGGCCAGAAAGTAAAGTCTCAGTCTCTGGAGTGCGGGGAGGATGCTGAGCTGTACATGGATGACTGCTAGGAGTGGAAGAGGGGCACAGTTGAGCAGATCTGCTCTTATGACTCGGTGGATACTTAATTCCATTTAGAGATGGGAGGAAAGTGGATAAACCCTCCATCCAGCTTGAAAGTGCAGTTTTGTTCTGTCTGTCAGCCCTGCTTACGTGGTGTCTCTCAAACTCATCCCCAGTCACTTTGTATGTGGAGAGAACTGGCTGTTTGGGTGGGCGTCTTTGTTCCAAGTCTTCCCTTTATGAAGCAGTTTTCCCGAAGTTAACCAATTAAGAATTTTTTTTCCATGTAGCAGTAATCGCTCTGAGAGGAGGGAGCCAAGTCGCTGTGGGGGATGCTGTGCCCCAGGGACACATTTGGGAGGATTTCCTTCTCCTGAAGCCACAGGGTCAACATAAAGCCCTATAAAATGTTTTAAATAAAGAAGAAATTGAAGCGGAAGATTTCATTCTGGCACTTCATGTCTGGTTTTTGCTTTCCTCCCACTGAGGAGCTAACCAAGCCAGAAGTCTGGAGGATGTATTTAGTTTGAGGATAATGAGGCTTTACTATGACTGTTTAAAAAACTTACCTAGATTATAATTATAAGGAAACCGGTACCTGTTGATGGCCTTTATGAGTTAGTTTATGATGCACTGATAGTTGTTGTTGAACATAGTATTTTAAAATTGTTTGTGTGTGTTCTTTATAGATCCTAGATATCAACCTTTTGTCTGTACTGTCATTTGCAAATATCTTCTCCCATTCTGTGGGTTGCTTCTTTGTTTTCTTGACTGTTTCCTTTGCTGTACAGATGTGTGTGTGTGTGTGTGTGTGTGTGTGTGTGTGTGTGTGTGTATGATGGTTTGTTTCTTTTATAAAAAGGGGACCACAGTTATGACATTTTTATCACTTGACTCTTAAGGAAGTCACTTTCACATCCTGAGTCACTTAAGTGTCAAGCCATTGATTTGAATGCTTAAGATTGTGCCTGCATATGTAGTTGTCCTCAGGACTGGAAGACATTGAGGACAAGAGCATTCTCTGCCAACGTCCTCATAGTTATGACATTTTGGAGACTATTCTTCCTCAGGATGATGGGAATGGCTTCGTGACCTTATGGGAGCATTTCCTGCCTCCTCCAGTATTTGTTCTTGCTGTCCTTTTCCCAGCTGAAGTGGGAGCCTAATATATAGGACAGGCACTTAAAAAGTCTGAGCCGTTAATTTTTAGATAATTGTAAAATCATATACAGTTTTAGGAAATAATAGAAAGAGATCTTTTATATCCTTTACCCAGTTTTTCCCCAGTGATAACATTTTGCAAAACTGTAGTATAATATCACAACCAAGATACTGACACTAATCCAAGCAAGTTACAGAACACTTCCAACACCACAAGGATCCCTCACCCTGTCCTTTTATACCTTTATTCAACTTATCCCCTTTTCCCATCCCTTAACCCTGGCAAGAATTAATCTGTTTTCTGTTTCTGTAATTTTGTCATCTAAAGGACCTTGAATAAATGGAATCATATAGGATGTGGCCTTTAGGGATTGGCTCTTTTCAATTAACATAATTAACTGGCGGTTCCTCCGGATTGTTGGTTGTATCAGTACTTCATTCCTTTTTATTGGTGAGTAGTTTTCCGCAGTATGGCTGTACCGTAGTTTAACCATTTACAAGTTAAAGGACATCTGGGTTGTTTTCAGTTTTGGGCTATTAGTAATACAGCTCCCATGCATAGTCATATATAGGTTTCTATATGGACATAAGTTTTTATTTCTCTGAAGTAAATAATGAAAAAAATGCAATTCCTGGGTCACATGGTAGTTGCATGCTAAATTTAAAAACAAACAAACAAACTGTAAAATTGTTTTCCCAAGTGATTGCACCACTTCACATTCCCACCAGCAATGTACAAGGAATCAACCTTCTCTGTGTCCTCACCAGCATTGAATATTGTCACTACTTTTTATTTTAGCCATTCAAATAGGTATATAGCAGCATTTCATTGGGGTTTTAATTTGCAATTCTCTAACGGCTAATGATGTAGAACATTTTTGTGTGTGTTTATTTGCCATCTCTATATTTGCGTCAGCAAAATGTCTGTTCCTGTCTTTTATCTATTTTTAAATTGTATAAGAAATTTTACTGTTGAGTAGTGTAGTTTAGTTCAATGTTCTTCTTCTTCTTTTTTTTTTTAATCTCTGGATGTCCAATTATTCCAGTTTGTTGAAAAGCCTATCTATGTTTACTGCATTGAATTGTTTTTGCTCCTCTATCAAACATCATTTGAGCATTTTCATGTATGTCTGTTTGTGTGTTCTCTTCTATCCCTGTGCCAAAATTACCCATGTTTGTTACTGTAACTATACAGTTGCCTTGATATTAAGTAGAGTGATTCTTCCTACTTCATTCTTCTTTGTCTAGCTGTTCTAGAATCTGTGTGTTTCCATATAAATGTTAGAATAAGCATGTCTATATCTTTAAAAAAAACTTGCTGAGATTTTGTTAGAATTACGTTAAACTTACACATCAGTCTTGGAAAAGTTGACATACTATGTTTAGTCTTATAATCCATCGATACTCTGTTTATCTAAATTTTCTTTGATTTCTGTCATCAGAATTTTGCAATTTCCAGCATATAGATCTGGTACATGTTTTTTGTTGTTGTTGTTATTTGGGGGTTTTTACCTTTGTTTTTTAGAGAAAGAGAGAAAGTACTCGTGCATGCAAGTAGGGAGAAAGGGGAGAGGGAGAGGGGGAGAGAGAATCTTAAGCAGGGTCCATGCCCAGCACAGACCCCAGTACGGGGCTTGATCTCACAACCCTGAGATCATGACCTGAGCTGAAATCAAGAGTTGGACACTTAACAGACTGCGTCACTCAGGCACCCCCAGAAAACCTATACCTGTTTTAACTTAATACTTAAATATTTCATTTTTTAAGGTGATTATAAATGGTATTTAGCTTTTTAATTATGGTTTCTACAGTCTACGATTATATAGAAATGCAATTGACTTGTGTGTATTGATCTTTTATTCTGCAACATTGTTGGACACATTTGTTAGTTCTAGGCTTTTTTTTGGTAGACTCCTCAGGATTTTCTGCATAGATAATTATTTCATTAACAAGTAATGACAGTTTTATTATTTTCTTTCCAATTATTATATCTTTTATTTCTTTTCCTTGCTAGTGCAGTGGCTAGAACTCCAAGAATTATGCTGAATAAGAGGGTTGAGAGAAAATACCTTGTCTTCCTCCTGATGTTAGAGGAAAGCATTCAGTCTTCCACCATTAAGTACGATGGTAGCTGTGGATTATTTTTGGTAAATGTTCTTGATCATGTTAAAGAAGTTCCCCATATCTGACACATATATTTTGAAACACAATTTTATATTTTTACAGTGATTAGGTATGCTGTATGACATAGCGGAGTTTGGGAAAGGGAGATTATTCTTGATGGGCCTGATCTAATTAGGAAACCCTTAAAAGGGACCAGGCTATTCCTGAAGAGAAAGAGTCAAGGCATGAGAAAAATTTGATGTAAGGGACATTTTTCTATTACTGGCTTTAAAGATTTGAGTGGGCCATGAGACAAGAAATTCAAGTGGTCTCTAGGAGCTAGAAGTTGTAAGGATAAGAGGGCCTCACATCTACAACTTTAGGGAACTGGATTCTATTCCAACTGCATAAGCTTGGAAGAGAGGCTTGATCTCCAGATGCCATATCTCAGTTTCAACTTTGTGAGACCCTGAGTGGAGAAACCAGTCATACCATACTTTCTGCCTAGACTTCTGACCTATAGAACTTTCAGCTGTCAAGTTGGTGGCAATTTGTTACATAGTAATAGAAAATTAATGTAAAAATCTAGTAAGATATTTTGGAACAGTGCTGAAATCAAAGCCTGTAGTGAATACTACTTCAGTGATTCAAATGGGACCCAGGTCTAGTCATTAAATTATGTTCATCCATGTACCTGTGGGGCTGGTTGTATGCTAGGTGCTGTGTTCAGGCCTGGGGACACTGAGGAGAACGAGCCAAGGTTTTGTTTTGTTTTGTTTTGTTTTGTTTACTGTTGAGGGTCTCATGGCCCACATCATCTCAGGATAGCCACCTCTAACAATTGTCACATTATATTTGTACTCAACAGTCACACTCACATTCTGGTAAAGAGTAAGCCATCTGCAATTCTTAGGTAAATCCCTTACCTTTTCTGAGCTTGAGTTAAATGGCCTGATTCTTTGGAAGTATGTGAGGACCAAGTATGTTACAGGAAACCATATTGATTGACATAATGATTACCTTTCTACGGTATAGTTCCATCTCTTCTTTTCTCCCTCTTGGCATCAAGTCCCATAATTATTTCCTGAACATATACTGTGTGTTTGAGAAGATACTGGGTCTGGTGGTTAGATCAAGGATGCATTAGACTCCATATGATCAAGGCCAAATTGACATACAGAGAGGCCCCTCCCTATTGCTCAAGGCTGATGGAACGTTGATGCAAGGGTCCTGAGGGCCTCGGGAAAATGTTTGGAGTCAGGCTTAATGTGGGCTGATTGAAATTCGTCATAATCAATAAGTGTCCTCTGCAAAGCCAAGCCAATAGGAGAATTCAGAGTAAAAAAAGTCTCCTTCTTTCATCTTTCCTCCTTGGAAATGCCCCAGAACTGTCCCTTACATCACAAGAAAGTAGCCTGTTTGAGAACATTGCCCCGATTTGTTGAATGGGAATGAATATACCTTGTTAATAGAGGTGACTTTAGTGGCACGAACAAATGGTTGTGACTTTTTAGGGCCTGACAACTAATTTTGAGAGATGTAGAAACAAAATAATAATAACAAAATCATAAAATGCTACCCAAACACAAACACAAAACAAACAAACAAACAACCATAGTGGACTTCCAAAACCCATAGGAACTTTATCAAGGAACAGTAATGAAACAAGCAACATTCAAGTGCATTGTGGGGGAGGGTGAGGTGGCAGGAATGACTGTTGACAGCTCTGGAGTCACCAACACTCAAACACTCCCTGGTGACCGGGGATTATAATCAGCATAAATCTAAATGAGTGTCAGGAGCAAAGCAGCCATGCCTGGAAGTGTGGCCTGAGTTAAAATTATTTTGGCTGAGGGTAGCTGCCACTGTAACTGCCACCAGAGGGCCCTGCTCTGCTTTGGACTTGTGCTTTGTAACTCTCCTTTGGAGGCTGGTTTACCAGCACCCCCTTGTTCCATGGGAGCAGAAGTACATACATCCTATGCAGACTTTCCTTGGTTATAATTTTTTAAAGGTTCTTTTTTTTTTACATTAATAATTCATATTTGCAGCAAAAGTGCAAAGAAAAATAGAATAGATTACCTGAAATAACATGCCTAGAAGCAAACACATTGCTAATATTTTGATATTTTTCCTTTGATGTTTCCTTCTAATCTTTTTGTTTTCTGTGAATATACATTTAAAAACCCACATATAGATGGGATTATATTGTATTTCCTATTTACTAGCTTGCTTTTCTCACTTGGGATTTCATGATCTTCTTTCTTTTACAATCTGTCTTTC
The DNA here is from genome assembly GCF_009829155.1 of Mustela erminea. Taxonomy (NCBI): domain Eukaryota; kingdom Metazoa; phylum Chordata; class Mammalia; order Carnivora; family Mustelidae; genus Mustela; species Mustela erminea. The sequence goes on along the minus strand of NC_045614.1, from coordinate 24,748,605 downwards.
TACTTAGTGTTTAATATCTGTCCAACATCTCAACAATTGGATGCCTCTAATTTACTATCCAATTTCTTTGCAACACTTACACATACACATATACATTATAATTTATTTAACTCATTTATGTGAAAGTTGAGTGTACATATTTGTGTATATATGTATACATTTGTTTATATATATCCACACTAACAAAATTTTTATTCTGATTTTTATAAACAAGGCTATGATGAACATAATTTCCTCTGGCAACATACCTTATGATAGCATTAGAATAAATTCCTAAAGTGGAATCATGGATAAAATGGTAATTCATGAACTATAATGAAATTAAAGAAATTAAAAAGTTTTTCCTCATATATTCAAAAGAGATAAACTTTCCACAAAGATTGAAAATAATTTTTTTAAGACTTTATTTATTATTTGAGAGAGAGTGAGAGAGTGGTGGGAAGGGGAAGTGGGGCACAGAGGGAGCAAGAATCCTAAGCAGACTTGGCACTGAGTGTGGAGCCTGAACGGGGCTCGATCTCACGATCCTGAGATTACCACCTGATCCAAAACCAGGATTCAGGCACTTAATTGACTGCACCCCCTAGTTGCCCTAACGATTGAAATAATTTCTAAACGCTATTGGACAATAAAGTTGTAAAATTTAGATGTTCTGGCTCTTTCCAGTATAGTAGCCACTAGAATTGGCTATTTATATTTTACTTTCTTAAAACTTTACTTGTTTGAGAGAGAGAGAGAGCATGAGCACTAGCAGGGGCAGTGGCAGGCAGAGGGAGAAGCAGACTCCCTGCTGAGTAGAGAGCCCAATGTGGGACTCCATCCCAGGACCCTGGGGTCATGACCTGAGCTGAAGGCAGACTCTTAACCAACAGTCACCCAGGTGCCCTACGTTTTAATTTTAATTAAGATTAAACTACATTGGAGCACGTGGGTGGCTCAGTGGGTTAAAGCCTCTGTCTTCGGCTCAGGTCATGATTCCACAGCCCTGGGATCAAGCTCCTCCTCTCTCTCTGCCTGCCTCTCTGCCTACTTGTGATCCCTGTCAAATAAATAAATAAAATCTTTAAAAAATCCTATAAAATTGTTTTAAAAAAATTAAACTACATTAAAAATTCAGTTCCTCAGTTGTACCAGTAATATCTCCAGTGCTCTATAGCCACATGTAGTTAGTGACAGGTGTATAGGACAGAACGAGTTAGAACCTTGCCATCATCATAGGAAGTTCTATTGAATATTACTGCTCTAATGTCTTAACGAGTTCCTTCATGGTTGTGTTTGGAATTCAGTTAAGTTAGACTAAAATACAAACAACACATACTTGAGAGTAATTTATTTGATTTGTTATTGATTCCGTAGTAAAAAATTTCACCTTTCCTTTGAAAATGAAAAATATGTATCTCTGAGAAATGGAAGAAAATGGAAATTGTAACTTTGTCTTGCTTACCTATCCTCTCCTAGGCAGAAGGCTAAGCGCCGGTGTGTCAGCTAACATCACTGTTGATAATGATGACAGGTTACTGCGTGTTTGCTTTCTGCCAGTGTGTAAGTGCTGCACTCAGGGGTTCTTTGCAAGGAGCCCAGGAACTACAGTCATTATCCAGAGTTTACAGAAAATGAACTCATGTAAATAGAGGTCAAGAATCTTTTACAGAGTCACATAGCCCGCACATGGCTGGATCCTGATTGGGAACTAAGCCTTTTGGCTTCAGGGTCCATAGTCTTAACCACTAGCTATCCTGTTTCCAAGAATTTCCTAGACTGTTAGGGAAAAGACTAGCTCTTTGCCATGCTGTGAACAGTGCACAGGCAAAGTAAAGAATGCTTCCCAATTGTTCAAGAAGTACCTACAGCAAACATACACAGAAGGTCATCCACACAGCCTTTTTGTCAAGGAGTTTCCACTGAGCCCAGTCTGATCTGGAATAAAGACTGCTCAGGGCATTGTGGGGAAACTTTTATTCATTTGTGTTCCAACACTATTTGATTTAACAAAATCTAAGTCAGATGTATGTAGTTTATACATTTCTTCACTATCCATCTTCTATTATGGTCTGAAGTTTTGTTACTAAGCCTGAGAAGAAAGGAAGGAAAAGGGGGAATTTAAAATGTAGTCAAAATCAAAGAGCTTGAGCCCAAATACACTCACGTGATGTGGATATTTGTTTGCTGCTGAAGGATCAGAGGTGACATATTGAAGCAAACCTCCTAGATGCTTAAACTTTAGTGAGGAGGGAGCAAATCCCAAACACAATCTTAAGGGTGGTCAGGTCCAGGCAGAAAGCAGTCTGGGCATTTTCAGTTTCAACCTTTCCAAAAGGTGTCACTCTAAGGCAGCAGTGGGAAGGTGGGAAGGAGGTACAGATAGAAATGTCAGATAAGAGTAATTGGAAAAATAAGATTAGTAGCCCTCGTTTTAACAGATTCTTTGCCATAAGCATCACTGTCTGCGAAGTTCGAAGTTCTTGCTGTTGAGGAGGGAGGGTTTCAGCGTTTATCTTCACCCTCTGATCTCTGGGTGACCTTCTCTGTGCCCAAAGCAGACCTGGGCCAGGTCCCAGCTATTCCCACAGGACCAATTCGCATTCCAGTTTGGCTATAACCTGGGATATGGGGATTTCATTGGCTGTGTGTTCTGGTGCAGACTGAAAACTACCGTTCTCTTGCACGCAGGATGAGTAAAGACAGAAAACCAGGATGGGTGGTGAAGGCTAAGAAAGAAGGAATCATGCATTTTTAAAAACACGGTTTATAAAACTGTTTAAAAATTCCAAATCATTAACACAGAATAGTACTAACTCAATACTGACATATGATTTAAGAAAAAAATTGTTTTATCAAAATATTTGAAGATCAGTTCTTGCCAAGCAAGCCTCATGAAAAGCACAGGACGTTGCCACGTGTCAAGAAGAGACACGCAGAACCTGGAGTAGGGCTCTTGGCAGATAACTGAGAGAGAAGCTGGTTTTCAAATATTTAGTTAAACAACACAAATGTATGTGTAAGTTTAAGTCGACACATGTTAATGATTTAAGGTCTTAAACAGGTTTTTTTATTTTATTGTTTTAAGGCTCTGCTGTTCACTTTAAAAGTTCCGAAAAGTTTCTCCAGAGCTGGGTGTAAGCACTAGACTCTTTAGAAATTCATTTAACAGCTTCATTATTCTTAAAGTGTATGGAGTTATGAATTATTCAAATGCAATAGAATAGTTCTGGTAATTTAGCCATTTTATAAGACAATTTTTATGATCTGCCACATGGAATGACTTATAAAATCAGAAATGACACACAATTATTTAAGTGTTTTTTAAATTTGTGTGGCCTAATAGACATCTAGCTTGAAGAAACCTTTAATTATTATGTTCTGTATTTGTAACAACAAGCTGATGTATTTTAAAATGTAATCTTAGCTTATCAGAATTTTAGTTTTATTGTATTTGGGGACCTTTAGGAAATTATTTTAAATTGGAACATCTTGAGTCTTATAAAAGACTTCTGAGGTTGCTGTGAATTCTGTTTTCATTGAAGGTGACATTTTAAGAATAAAACGGTTTTCTAAAATTTTTCTCCCTCAGGAAATATTATTGTCTGGTAAATTACCAATAAGTATACCTCTGAAAGAAGCAAATGCTATGTTAAATCAAGACAAATATGTTGATTTCTTGCTGAGCTTCTCAAAAATGGTTTTTGACTCATAATCATTGTGATTCTCCAAGTAGCAATTCTCTAATGCACAGGACCACAGGTCCCCACAGTCCCCACAGCACTCATTTTTTCCTTTCTCTTCAACAAGCTACTCCACTGAACTGATTTAGGGAGGTGGACCATGGGGTCTAGGGCAGGACTGGGTCTTGTTTCATTCTTGCTCATTACTCAGTACTTTTCTTTAATAGCTTAAAAAAATTGATTGATTTGAGAGAGACAGGGAGACAGAGAGTGGAGAGAGGGGCAGAGGGAGAGAGAGAGAAATCCTCAAGCAGACTTTGCTGAGCACAGAGCCTGATGTGGGACTGGATCCCAGGACCCTGAGATCATGATCCAAGCCAAAATCAAGCATCAACAGCTTAACTGATTGAGCCACCCAGGCATCCCTAGCCTTTTTTTTTTTTTTTAATCACAATTGTGAGTAAATAGTTTTTTGATTTAAACTTGTCTGCCAAACCAGAAAGCTTCTGAGGATGAGCCTACTACAAGTGTCCAGCAGAGTACCTGACACATAGGAGATGTCCTGTGAAGTGGCGGCTAAAGGAGGAGGGAGTTCATATTTCCCAGGTCCCAGGGCAGAGCATGTGGAATGCAGAGTAGGATTAAAAGCTCCTTGCTTATACCCCAGATCAAAGCTTGGGACATTTTTATTGTGCCATCCTGAAACTCACGGTCTCTGGGTGCTGTTAGTGGCTGCTGGGCTGGCAGTGAATGTAGGGCCCCCTTGCATTCAGGACCTGGGTAACTGAGCCCCCTCATCTCCATACCAAGGAGAAGGTGCTTGAGGCAAACAGAGAGCAAGACCTTGAAGGGTGTTTGGTGAGGATGGCAAGGTAACCACTGATTTATGGGGTAGGAAAGTATCAGGTTCGGACTCACACTTCATCTGTCATTTCACTAAGTGAGTCAAAGGAGGGTGTTTCAGAATCGCGCCTTTGCACTCCCCTTCCTGCCATCCTGCATGTATTTACTGAGTCAAGGTCTGGAGGGGCTTCCAATGAGGATGGAGGTGTGGTCCTTGCCCTCCAGGGGATTACGATCCAGTTGTAGCAACTTAGCATCCATGTGAAAAGTTGTGCAGAAATGTAAAGTGGTGTTTAAATGGTAGAAAGTCAAGAGTAGACAGTAAGAATTGGTGCTTGGTACTTAGGTTGGATGGAGGTAATGTGGCTAGGAACCACTCCCAGGGACAATGGTAACTTCCAGGGTGTCCAGCAGAAAGGGCTGGATGCTTTATGTGTATTGTTTCCCTTTATGCTTGTGCCCGTGCTGTGCAGTAGTTTCTATCTCCTCCCCATTTTATAGGGAAGGAACTGCAAGCCTAGAGAAAGGTCAGTAATGTCCAGGGATCCTACGCTAGGCTTCACTTTGGAATCACTTAAGAATCATCTGCATCTTTAATAAAATACAAAAGCCTGACTCCCACCCTCCAGCATTTTGATTTAATTGGTGGAGATGCAACCATGGCATCGGAATTCTTACTATCTTTCCAAAGGATTCTAATGTGCAACCAGGTTTAAAAAGCACTGTGTTAAGCTTGGCCTCAGGTCATAGAGATCCTATTGGGAAACCAAAACTTGATCCAGGGATGTGCTTTTCCAGCTTTTAATCACTGTACCCTTCCTGCCATCCTGCAGCTATTTATTGAGTATGGACACTGGAAGGAGTGTCAGGGCTGTGAAGGAATCCAGGGTTCTGTGACAGAGCCTTAAAGGTGCGGTGATTTTGGTAACTCAAGGGGGGTCATTGTGGGGCAATCCAGGGCTGTGCATGCGTATGTGTGTTTGTGTATGCATGCATATGCATTTGCAGATAGGTGACAAGAAGCACAATATTTGAATTCAGTAATAAACATGAAATGGGTTGAATACTTACCAGGCACTGTATAAATAAGAGCTGACATTTCTATGGCACCAAGTCCTAGGCATTGTTTTTAGAGGGTCACAGATGTTAACCCATTGAATCTTTACAGAAACCCTGTGAGCTAAGCTCTGTTATTGCTCTCCCATCACATATGAGGAACCTGAGCCTTAGTGAACTTTTGTAACTCACTCAGAGTGGCACAGATTGTAAGTGGTAAGCTAGCTCCCGAATTCTGTTTTGTAACCACTATGCTGTGCTGCCTCTTCTGTTTTCATATTTGCCAGTATCTGCACTAAGAACTGTACACTCAATTATTTAATTTAATTTAATTTAATTATTTAATTTAATCGCTTCATTTAATGCTTGCAGTAACTCTTATGAGAAGTACTATTCTCCAGTTGAGAAAATTCAGACCCTTTCCCAGGTTCTATGACTAATATGTGGTAAAACAGGTGTTATTAGTACAGTCTGGCTTCATAATCATGCTTTAATCATCTCAGAATTTTAAAATATGTTAATTTCTTTTAAAAACTTCAAAATCCTTGGGCGCCTGGGTGGCTCAGTGGGTTAAAGCCTCTGCCTTCGGCTCATGTCATGATCCCAGGGTCCTGGGATCGAGCCCCACATTGGGCTCTCTGCTCCGCAGGGAGCCTGCTTCCTCCCCTCTCTCTCTCTCTGCCTGCCTCTCTGCCTAGTTGTGATTTCTCTCTCTCTGTCAAATAAATAAAATCTTTAAAAAAAAAAAAAACTTCAAAATCCTGAGTAGAATTCTATATGTCAAACAGAAGTAGAACAACTCTTTGTGAGTGTGGGATGGTGAAAAGGTTCTCTGCTAATTCACACTCTTTGTCCCATGCCACTGACCTATTTATCAGCCCTTAGATGCACTCGGGAACATCTGATGCTCAAGGAACACATTTTGAAAACTACTACTGTTGGGAGCTCTGTGAGATGTTGGAGCTAGGCCAGTGATATTTTTAACAAAATATTGGTGGTTTAGGTGTAGTGTCTTGGCAGTAGAGATAGGTTTTGACAGTGAATCCTATGGGACATCTTTGAATCCCAGACCCATAGGGCCCAGTTTAAATATACTTTCAAACACACATAGTCCAAACAGCTAAAAAAAAATCAAAAGGGTAGTCTAATTCTTCAATTTGTGTTTTAGGAAAACATTGAAGGGGCCCCAGGAATAGCCCCTCTCAACTTTTTCCTCCTTCCCCTTTTCTCTTCTTCACAATTTCCTTATCCTGCCCTTAAAACAAAAACCTGTCTCTGTCCCCAGTCTCAGGGCTCATTTTTCCTCTTTCCCTTCTGACTTTTTCTCCCACTTTTTGTCACATAGATCATCATAGCCTGTGCTTCAAAGTTCTGTACTTTTGCACTTGGCTTCTCAAGTTCACTTTGCTACCCATTGGTTAATTCCATGTCCTAAAATCCAGGAGTGGACCTGAGAGAGACACTATGATGGGGAGAAGCTGATCAAGCAAAGCCATGTCCTTATTTAGGGTAGGGGGTACAGGGAAAGGCTAGGAATACACACACACACACACACACACACACACACACACACTTTAAACCCCATCAGAAATCTGGGAGAGAAAGGGACCTAAGCTTAAGTGTCAATAGTAATGATAGAAAAGAAAATGATGGGGATGCCTAGGTGGCTCAGTCAGTTAAGGGTCTGCCTTCAGCGCAGGTCGTGATCCCAGGGTTCTGGGGTTGAGCCCTGCATCAGATTCACTGCTCAGGGGGGAGTCGGCTTCTCCCTCTCCTCTCACCCCCCACTTGAACTCTCTCACTCTCTCTCAAATAAATAAATAAATAAAATCTTAAAAAAAAGAATGTGGATCTGAGAAGTATTTCCAAAATAGAGCTATAAGACTTGATGATTAATAGAAAATAAAAGAGGAAGGAGAGGAGGCAGATGAGGTTCTGAGGTCTTAAACATGAGTACCTGAGTAAAGGTCAGGGTGTTGGCCCTGTAGATGTGTTAGGGAGTGTAGGGAGTGACAGGTTGGGAGAACAAGGAGTGGGTGGTAGGGATTTGGTTTAGGTGGCTGTATATGGATCATGAGTTGGCTTTGGTTATCTTACATTTAAAGTGATATTGGGACATCCAAATGGAAGTGATCAACAGGTGGTTAGATATATGTGAAAGAGGTCAAGTTAGTAAAAGATAAAGTTTGAAAGCTATCTGTATATAGGTGAGAAGTGTGGAGACAGACCTCATTTTCCTGCTAAGAATCCACATGGATGAACAAAATGTCTTTAGGACAGAGTAATAAGAGGAAGAATCCAATTATAGACTGCAGGAAGATGAAGAATTTACTAAAGAAACATGGGTACTAGGTTTTCAGGGAAACCTTTCAGGTCTTCAAGGGAAGAGTTGGTTTTAGGAAAATGGTGGGTGGATACAACCCTACTTACCCATTAAACTGTGTTTACAAATGACTATTTAATGACAAGGGGAAAATTCTCATGATACATTTATCAAAAATTATTTAGAAAATTGTGTATAGCATCTCAGTCTAGCTCTCTCTCTCTCTCTCTCTCTCTCACACACACACACACACACACACACACACACACACAGTGTGGGGCGGGTGGAGAGAGAGAAGGAGAAATTATAACCAAATGTGTATAGGGTTTATTTCCAGGTGGTAGAATTTTGGGTGATCTTAATGAAAAAGAATGTCATTATTTAATCTTAAATAAGAAGAGAAATTTTAAATTTTTATATCTGTGTCTTTTATAATTTGTATGATGAGTGTACTTTATTCTCATTATCAGAAGAAAAATCATTTTATTAACATCAGTTAGAAGAAGAATAAATGATATATATAAATATAGGGCTACATCATCTCACTTAATGCCCATAAATATGGAACAGAATAAGCAGCATGGTCCCCTGTTTCCTGGTGAGGAGAGTGACTCTGAAAGAGGTATAGGAACTTGTGTGAGTCACATAGTAAGTGATGGAGCTGAGATTCTAATCTGTTGTTTTTTAAGGTACAAGGTACATATACACAATCAGCTAAAATGTTGTGTCAAATGAGGGAAAGAATTTGGCTATGCAAACCAGTACATTAAGAAAAGACATGTGGGAGGTGCCTAGGTGGCTCAGTGGCTTAGGCATCTATCTACCTTCAGCTCAGGTTATGATCTTAGGGTCCTGGGATTGAGCTCCATGTCAGGCACCCTGCTCAGCGGGGAGTTTGCCTGTATCTCTCCCTCTACCCCGCCCTCTGCTCATGTTTTCCCTCTCTCTAATCAATAAACAAAATCTTTCTTTAAAAAAAAAAAAAAGACATGTGGCAAGAAGGAAAGTACCAATGGCTTGCAAGTGTAGAGTTTCCACAGGATAGCAAAAGTGAAAAGCAATTTTCTTTCTTGATGAGAGGGAACTGGTGGGGAGATGGAGGCAGACTTGGGGCACTTGATAATAAGTGTACAGTTTACCAGTCAAGACAGCCCAGGCCAGGCTGGGGTAACAGCCAGACAGTCCATCATCTCATGGTGTAGTTGTTGCAAGAGAGATTTATACCTTGCTTATGTGATGTGGGTTGACCTTGAGCTTCCCTGTGGTCATTGGGAAACTCAGGTTGAAGGAGACATTATCTGAAACACACTTCTGTTATCACAGGGAAAAGGGAAGGTTGGGCTTAAGTACTAGCACTTAAATGCTTCTACCTGAAAATGACAATGATTTTATTGACCAAAGCCTCACCCCAATTAAAACAGAGTAGGGAAGTGTGGCCCTACTGTGTGCCCCTACGGAGGAGAACTGGAATATTGTTAATCCACCCTGATGGCCACCACAAGAGAGAAAACATTTCTTGTTTTTTAATGGTCCTGCTTTGGTAGCGAAGGAAATAGTTTTCAGAACTCTAGGTGTTTAACCCGGAAGTATCATGGTCCTCAGTAGGAAACTGAGACTCAAAGAATCAAGTGATCATTAGTACAAAGTCACAGAGAGAAACAGTGGCTTTGTGAAGACTAGAACTATGTATCTGAGGCCAGTGACCCCAGTGGTCCGCAGTATACAATACTCACTGGCCTAGGGTATGTGAATTTGGAGGAGTCGTAGGCCTTGGCCTAGGAAACTACTGGAGGCTTTGCTTGCTAGGTGTTGAGAATAGTAGTCTTACCTCATATTAGGAGTTACTGATGCTAGAAGCCAATGTCATCTCCAACAGTAAAAACTCTGGACCGTATTTCTTAGGCACCCAGGTTTTTGTATGTGGTTATTGCTGAAATGACCAGGGAAGACTACAAGTCATTAAACTCTAAAGTGTAATTGTTAAAGTTGGGTTAGTATAAAACTAGCTGGGGCAGGCCCCAAGCAGTAAAGTGGTGTGTGAACTAAGCACTGGGAAAGCCAGTTGAGTCGCTCTGTATCTGTGGATTACAGACAGGTCAGCGTCAACTTAATGAGAGAGGGATTTAGCAGGTGAGAATCCTGGATAGTCTCCCTCTTCTCTGAGATCAATAGTGCATTTGGAACAGAGAGCAATTTACAAAAGGAGATGGGGTCATGAGGACACAGTCCATACCATAGAGGGTTAAGCAAACTGAATCCAAGTTGGCCCTTAGAATGACCATAATTCTGATCTTTTTTTATGCTGCTATCAAAAATAGGCAGGGGGAGAGGAGGAAAGATACCTGTTTCAGACTCACCCAGCATTGCTTTGTCGAAGGGCTGCTAGTCATATTTAAAATATTCTATAAATTTATATGAGATATAAATATTATAATTTCTTTTAAAATTTTGTATATTTCTAAAGTTAAATAATACTATTTATTCTACAATTAGGCAGGTGTGGTTCTGGTACTTTCATGGTTAACCTTCATATTCCTTGCTTTTTAAACTGTTTTTGGCTTTGGCTTTGATTTACATTATATGGTCATCAAATTCCTCTTTTTATCAGGGAAAAATGGAGGGTTTTCTGCATCTTAAAAGCATATAATTTACCTTGGATGTGAACTATAATGCTTATTCTGAAAAAATTCCATGGAAAACTGAAGAAATTGTGTAGAAAGTCTTTATGAATTGGAACCTAACATGTCATTGACACATTTTGAAGGGTGTTCTGTTGACTTTAGTGATGGATGATCCCATTCTGCCAAGTTCAGCTGGAAGTGGGAGGGTGGCTTAGAAACCCAAATATCAATCTAGAAGCTTCCTGGAACCATGGTTTTAAATCAGCAGGGTGGATGCGGCCTGCATCTGTGCAAAGGATGGCATTTCACTGGCTCACTCCACGGAAGTCTCTGGAACAGAACCGTAAACACCAGCTCTCTTTGTTGTGTGTTGGCTTTTAAAAGCCCCCAATGGTTTAGGGAGAATAAGGCCTTGCCTTGGGGCTCCCTGGTCCAATTTTTTGGGACCTGGCTAAAAATCCTAGATATCTGATAGTCTGGCTTATTTCTATGGTGTATTAGCACCCTATAAAAGTTACATGTCATTTATTTCAAGTTTAGAACCCTCTCAAACTTCAGGGGCAAACCAAACTTGAACCTTTTGTGGCTGGAATTCTGTTTACCTTTGGCCAAACCTTGCTTCCTGAATGTGAGTCAGGGAGGTGAGGTGAGAGGGGGCTCCTGAGGCCCCTTGGACATCAAATTGCTTTTGCCAAACAACACTTTGATAGGTTAAAACATGAATGAATCTGAAACACGTAGATTAACTTCCTGTCAGAATACTCTGGGGCCTACACACAAAAGTATATTGTGCTGCGCAAATGCCTTTTGAGCATTGCCTTCCGCCAACTGTGAGGCAGTATCTGAGATTTTTGCCAAACACAGGTTGAAATTGGGTCAAGCCAGTTACCTTCCACTACCGATAAATATATTAAATAGTTTCTATAAAGGTTATTGGATAATCCAATTGAATGAGGACCCTGGAGAAATTTGGACATTTCTTGTGTTGAAACATTTATCTTCAACCAGTGACAAAGAAAGATTGGATTCCAAGATACAGTGCCCAGTTCAAGGATGGCTATGATTCCTTTGTGTCTATCAGAATACAGGCTAGCAAGGAAGGCCTGGTGCTTGAATGAAGGATAAATAACACCGTGTTCCCTCTGCCTTTCAGATAGAGGAACTGATGAGTGCATTGGAGAAGACCAGACAGGAACTGGATGCCACCAAGGCCCGCCTGGCCTCCACGCAGCAGTCTCTAGCTGAAAAAGAAGCCCATTTGGCCAACCTCCGGATAGAAAGGAGAAAACAGCTGGAGGAGATCCTGGAGATGAAGTGAGTACCCATTTTTGTTTTCCTGGTTTTTCTTTTCTAACTTTTCTTCAGGGATGGGGAAAGGAAGGCTAGAAAAGACAAAGATTTTGAAGAAAGAATAATCTGCCCAGCACTTAACTATTCATTTCCGTGACTATGCTTCTTATTTATTTATTTATTTATTTAGTTATAGCTTCCCTGTCCCAATTTGCACATTTTTCGTATCGGTTATTAAAAAAAAAATCCAGCGTTAAATTTTGTGTGTCTGTGTTTTGTGGACGGCGCTGTTATTCTTAGATTTGTCTCAAAGGTCTGAGCTGGCCAAGAGACAGAAGCCTCGTTAAGCACAATAGTAATTTGAGTGCTGCTCAGAGTTAAGTGGAAACTTTTCTGAGGAGGTATTTCCTAATTGTGACTATAACTTTGCTAATTATATTCTTTTCACATTGTACAATGCGTAGCTTGTGCTGGCTTTCATAGAGTCTCAAGGTTGGCACCTCTTTGTTTAGGAAGCAAGGACTCTGATTTGCTGGGCTGATAAAAACAGACTTGGAAATCCCCCTGCTACCTCTTCCCCCTCACGCCAGGGTAGGGTAGGCGAGGGGTAGGGGGAGACAGGAACCAATCTTTTTCTTTGATTTAATCAATAAAGTGTGACCTCATGCTGGGCAATGATACTTCCTGTGGTCCTGTGACACACCCATCTCCACCTAGCTCTTATTTCATTCTTAAAACAAAATAATATCACCATGGAAGAACATAGGAAAGAAGATTACTCAAAGATTTTAGAAATAATCACTTGACTGTGGATCTGTTCCTAAAGAAGTAGGCAAGAAGCAGCATCTCTCTCTATAAGTTAAGATGAAATAATCACTAAGATATAATTTAACTTCCTTCCAGAGTAAGGGAAATGTACATAATTATGGCATTTTAAGCCTGTAACGTAGACTTTGAAATTGGTGGCTAGGTATGGAAGCATGACCTTATCCTGACCCCATAAGTCTTACACATGGTTAACATTAAACCCAGAAAGCTTAGATCATGGAAAATATGGAATGAAATATTTTGAAGGATTTAATAATGAGGACAAAATTTTTATTCCTTGTCAACTACCTCAGTTTCTCCAAGACCAAAGAATAAGTAGTTTTTTTATGCATAAACTTGCATTTTTCATAATAAATAATGCATAATAAAAACAGATATTATTATTATTTTTTTTTTAAAGATTTTATTTATTTGACAGACAGAGATCACAAGTAGGCAGAGAGGCAGGCAGAGAGAGAGGGGGAAGCAGACTTTCCGCGGAGCAGAGAGCCCAATGTGGGGCTCGATCCCAGGACCCTGGGATCATGACCCAAGCCGAGCGCAGAGGCTTTAACCTACTGAGCCATCCAGGCACCCCTAAAAACAGTATATTATTATCCTCAGTTTAGAAGTGAGGGAACTGAGATTCAGAGAGATTTCAAGTAATTTGCTTAAGGCCATCTGGCCAGGATTAAAACTGAAATCTTCTACATCAAGCTCCCTTTCTACTGTCTTATTTTCTCATGGAGCTTATGTGCATTCCACCAAGCCTGAAACTTTCATCAGTTTGAATCACTGTGTTATCATAATGCCTAGAACAGTGCCCAGCATATGGTAAATGGTCAATAATTGTTTATCGAATGAGTGACTAGATTGAATGCAAAGACTGGATTTTATGTAGCTAAGAGGAAGAGTATTTCAAACATCTGTGACATTACCAGCTTGAACAATAATTTATTAATAATAGCAATACATTGATTCCTTCAGGCTTTTTATTCTCTTCCATTCACCAGCCCCACTTCTGCCCCCTTGTGTGTTGCAGTGTGTGAAGTTCAGCCTAGTTTCTCCCATTGTTCTCCAGCTATCTCCAAGTTAACTCTGTATCTCTTGGAGTAATTTATTACGGCTTTTTAAGGAAATGTCCATTACGTCTTGTTTATAAAAAGGACATATACTTTCAGCGTTTTGAGAGAGTGAGTAACAGTGAAGCACACTGATTTGGGAGTCATCAGATCTAGGTTGGAATCTTGTTGCTTCCACTTGGCAGCTGTGTGATTTAGGGGAAATGACCTTAACATCGCTGGCCCTTCTGTTTCCTTCTATAACGACTTTCGTGGAGTGTTTGAGAGGAGAGCCCCTCAGGAGGGCTTGGCACACAGAAAATGATATATGTGTGTAAATGACGCTATCAGCCAATGAAAATATGTCATTTGTTTAGTATACTTTGTGAAGAGTATCATTTATCTAAAATTTGGATTTATTTTTCTTAAACATATAAACCTTTTCCGTGTGTATGTTTTCCCACTTAATTTCATGATTTCAGATAGCACCTAACTAAGACCTCTTTTGGTGAATTGCCACATTATTGCTCAAGTGCTTAATCTTCTGCCACAGCAAAATAAATACAGAATTCTTCTGTTAATTCCTTTGGTAAAAGTAACAAAGCCCTGCTTCATTGAGCCCAATATGGACCCTATTCACTATTTAACTGGCCCAGAAGCCCCACTTATGGGCTCCTTCCCAGGACTATGGGGACACAAGTATGGGGAATTATATTGACCAAAAATCCCAATTAGATTCAGGAGCCTCCTGGGCTGTTTAGGTCAACCAACTGGTTTGATCAATCCTGATTTTTAAGCTGAGTTGACATATTGGTTACTGGACATTAACTGAGTCAACATAAGTTAGTGGAAAAACTCAGATGTGTATATCCCTGTCAGTATTTACTATCACTTGTGACAAGCATTACTGGGTCTCTCTCTCTCTCTCTTCTTTTTTTAAGGTTTCATTTATTTGAGAGCGAAAGTGAGAGAAAGGGAGAGAGGGAGCGAGCGCATCAGTAGGAGTAGGGGGAAAAAGAAGCAGATTCTCCCACCAGGCAGGGAGACTGACACAGGGCTCCATTCCAGGACCCTGGGATCATGACCTGAGTCGAAGGCAGATGCTTAACTTAACTGACTGAGCCAGGTGCCCTATTGGTTTTCTTTCAACTTGGCAGGCATCCTGTAAGCAATTTTAGGCAGCATCTATCTATTCCCAATCCATGTAGGAAGGGAGAGGTTGTATGGTGTTAGAGGATGCAGGGGTGGAGCCGTGAGTCAGGAGAAAGGAGCTGGGATATGTTAACTTACCTGTAATTGAAGGAGATCACTACCTGGTTACCTCAGTTTTCCCTTCAGTAACATGGAGGTGATAATAACTGCTTTGCCTACTCTATAGAATTGTTGTACAGACAGGATTTTTTTTTAAAGTACTGAACTGAAAATGAATATGGATCAGCATATGTGAAAGTGCTTTGAAACATAAAAGGGGCTTTTGAAATGAAAGGTGGTGTCTGTTAAATTCGTTGTAAAATCAAATGGCACAGAGTTTTAAAATTGGAAAGCAGCTGGGTCCAGCCTCCCAGCATGCATCAACCAGACTCCCATCCATGCAATTACTACTAGGGAATTCACCAGGCCCTGGTGAACACCATTCCCACTGGAAGTCATGGGCACTTGCAGATACCTCACTGGTACTTATATGAAACCTAAATGGCTTTCTGTGTAATATTCCCACTTGTCATGGTTTTTCTTTTAATGTTTTGCCAACATAAAGAATGTTTTGATAAGCATTCTGCTGTTCTATCTTATTAACTTAATTTTAAGTAATTATAAATTGATATGCAGTTCTAAGAAATCATTTATCATTTATAAGTTATAAGAAATCATTTTCCTCAATAGTAACATTTTGAATAATTATAAATTATAGCATAGGATCACACCAAGAAATGGATATTGGTACAATTTACCAACTTTATTCAGATTTCTTTGGGTCTAAATGCACTTGTTTTGTGTATGTATTTAGTTATATGCAATTTCATCACATGTGTAAATTTGTGTAATCACTGTCAAAGTCAAGATATAGAGTTATTCCATCATTACAAAGATCCCTCAAGCTACCTTTTGATAACTACCCCTACAACCCAGCTGTTTCATTTATAATTTCATTTATAACCAGAGTTTTGTTTTGTGTTTTATCATTTTAGGACATGTGCCATAAATATCTACATTTTTCCCTCCCATTCTCCTGGAGCAGTGCAGGAAATTATCTTCTTAGTTTAAATTTAGACTGAATTTAGAATGAGAAAATATTGCTTGATTCCTCTAATTTAAAGATTTCTCATGAGTTGGTTTTATTTATAGTGTAATTTCTTTTTAATGTTGGTATCTAGAACCTGTCATGTGGTAGGCATTTTATAAACTTTTGAGGAATGAAAGGATGAATTAGCATAAAAATTCATATTCGTTGAGTACCTACTATGTGGCAAGGATTGTTCTAAGTGAACAAACAGAAAAATCCCACCTGATCAAGCTTGCACTTGAGTGAAATGAGTGGAGGAAATGAATGAACTAATAAGCAAATAAATGAGTAGATAGATGAGAAAAATATTTTTTTTCCTATAACCAAGGAAATTTGGAATCCCACTTAGAAAGCTATTCCAAAGGTAAGGACCCTTGTAGGTCTTTGGGATAAAGAGGAACATGGAAAATTCAGTGTAATTTCCTAGACTGAGAACCCTTTTAGAGACCTAAGTCAGAGGAGAGCCTTTGACTGTATTTCATATAGGATTCTTCCTCCCAATACCTCCCCATTTAGTTTGGTTTTTATAGGTTAGTATTCTAATTGCCTGTCTTTATCCTGACACCGGAAGGAACGGACAGTCCCCAACCTGCATTTTCTTTCTTATAAAGATTTATTTATTTGATAGAGAGAGTGCACACCAGTGGAGGGGAGGCAGAGAGAGAGAGAGAGAAAATCTCAATCGGAGTTCCCACTGAGCGTGGAGCCTGATGTGGGGCTCAATGTCAGGAGCCTAAGATCATGACCTGAGCAGAAACCAGAAGTCAGCTGCTGTACAGACTGAGCCACCTAGGTGCCCCAACCCTGTTTTCTCATAGAAGAGCACTATAGTCACTTTCCTTTGTGTATAAGATTATTCTTTTTTTTTTTTTTAAGATTTTATTTATTTATTTGACAGAGATCACAAATAGGGAGAGAGGCAGGCAGAGAGAGAGAGGGAAGCAGGCTCCCTGCCGAGTAGAGAGCCCGATGTGGGGCTTGATCCCAGGGCCGTGGGATCTTGACCTAAGCCGAAGGCAGAGGCTTTAACCCACTGAGCCACCCAGGCACCCCTATAAGATTATTCTTTTACTTAAAAAAATACTTTAAACCTCTTGCTACAACATTTCCTAATGCTTCATCTTTGTTACATTTGCTCCTATTTAAAAGGAATTTTATTAAAATAATACTTAGAACATCATTATATATGTTTGGTTTTATTAATGCTGGTTAATAAGTTTACATTTCAATAACCAAAGCTCAATTATTTAATTTGTGACAGGTGAACTTGATATCTGTGGCTAAAAGGAATTGAAGGCCATGAGATATAGTACTTAAAATCTATCTGTGTGTGCCTGCTCAGAAGATTTAAACTAGCATAGTAATTTAATAGGCAGATCAGCAGGCTGACTGATAAGTTTAATTTAGTATTAAGTATAGAATGAATAGGGTTTTGAGAGCTGGTTAATAGTTACATGATTTAAAGTGCGTATTTCAGACTTGTGGTGATTTCTGGTGCTTGTGTTACATAAAGATTTTAACAAAACCTCTATATTTTTAACTCATCTGATGATGTAAGATCCATCTTAATTTACTCAGTATTGTTGCATTTTAGGCATCTTCTCCAGATAGCCTCAAAAGCCTTTGTGTATACTAAGCTATTTTAGGAAGTTTATAGTGAGGTAAGGCAGCAACTTATTCCAAGGCATTATCCTGTTGGCTTCTTTGATCTAGGATCCTTTTTGAGAGAGCTACTCATTAGGTAAGTACCCTTCAAAGGAGAGGCAGAGTGCAGAAAATGATAAAATCAATTTATTCTTTATTTCATGCCAGCATGAGAAAAGACAAATCACATTTCTTTAGAGAGGAATCCTAAGTGCCTGGCAATTTGGACAGGATAAATGAAGCCTGGGAGGAGAGTTTTGAAGGCATCCATTACTTAAAATTAATAAACTCAGTTGCACCATCTTACAAAGATGCTAGGGGGATTTAATGAAATTATGCACTTATGAAAAGGTGATTTTTAAGTGGCAAAATGTCATATATGTATGTATGTGAGTGAATATATAATGTTATGTTGCATGTTAATATGTTAGATAAACACATAGTTCACATGTACTGATCCTATCTCCAAATTCCAAATTGACCCTAATGCTTTCAACATTTTGAGGGGAGCTACAACGAAATCCTTTCTGTATCTAATGGTCTGTTTAGAAAAACTTCAACATGTCTAATTTAAAAAATATTAAATACCCATGGTAATGTGTTGTAGAATGTCCTAATTTGTCTGGTTGTTTCTATTTACCACCTGCTCAGTTTGAAAAGTAAATTGAATCAGCTAGTATACGGATGAAGCTCGTCACATCTTTTCCAGGTTACCTGCTCTGATTGAGGACAGGTGACAGAGAGAGGGAAAATAAATGTCATAAAGAACTGCTTATCCAACATCAATTGAGGTTTGTGCTTCAGACAGTCACATAAATGCTTATCACTCATAATTTCTGTTTCTCTCTTGTAACCCTGAAGTTGGTGTGTTAGTGCCTTTAGTGGAAAAGAGCTTGTACACAAAGCTTACAGTGCATAAGTAAAACTTAACTGCAACGAAAATAACTTTAGAATAGTGGAGTGGTCTAATTAACTTTAGATGCAAGGAACAGAAAACCTCACATTCCAGAAGCTCATACAAGTAGCCGTGCAGTCACTGGGGACCTCTGCTTCTCCTGTCTTGATGCTTTGCCTTTCTCAGCATATAGCTTTCACCCCGATGCAAGACTTTTGTCTTAGCTGCAACCATCCTGTCCACATTCAGTCAGCAGAAGGGAGAAAGGAGGAAGACTCTGTAGCCTTTGAAGGCAGCTCCCGAGGTGTGTCAGCAATTCCTGTGCTAGCCAAAAAACACCTGTTCTGCTTGCTATGGAGGGGATTTCCATCCCCAGGTAGGTAGAAACAGGGTGATCATAGTGCTTCCAATGAGGAATTCTAGCCGTAATTTCACTAAACAAATGACCTGAAATGTGGATGACACTTAGGAGATGCCGAAATCTACTTTGTGCTTCCCTTGAGAAACTGTGTTTAAATGCAGAAACTTGCCAAAAGCCAAAAATGACTGCTTGGTTTAGGACACAGTCTTCTCTATTAGGACCACAATAGAATTTTTCTGTAGTTTTATACATTGTGTTATTTTTCTTAAAACTCTTTAGATGTAAAATGTATTAGCCAAGCACAAACATGTTTCACAAATCATTACAGGGAAAAAATTACTGGTTAAATTGCATGTCGGGTAGAATCAAGAGCCCTTCACTCTCCCTGCCTCAAGGAATATATTATCTCTGATTCACATGCCTTCAGAGAATTAAACTAGCCTAGACATATATACTCTTCAGTGCACGCAAGACTTTGGGTGATGGAATTACTATTACAGTAAACTTTTATTAAGTGCTCATTACTTGTCAGGCAGGGGCAGATTGCTGCCACCTCCTGTGAGTCAGGGAATGTTATTGTCCCCACTACGTAGATGCAGAAGCTGAGTCCCAGACACCTGGAACTCAAATGCAAGTCTGTTTAACACTATAGTCCATGATCTTTACCACTGAGCACACCATCTCTGAGTGAAGAACTTAGATGTCATTGTTAAGAATTTTAAGTGTAGGAATTGCAGGACTGGTTTTGATTAAATAGTAGAAGGCAATAGGCAGATGGGTGCTTCTTCCAACTTGCTTCTGGGGTGCAAGACAGCAGGCTGGAATGATGTTCAGAGGGAGGATTGGAAGAGAGCTAGTTGGAAGAGGCCTTTGAAGTCAGCTTCCTTATCTTAAAACAAAATAAGGGACACACTGTCTTCTCACCAAAAACATGCACTGTATGTATAGTTTTAATAGTGAAAAATGTCAGTCAAAGGGCCCTTGGCCTGGTGGTTTTTAATGGAAATACAAACATTTTCTGAGCTAAAGTGGTGTAATCTTTCAGCTTAAATAATCATAATCAGCAGTTAAATAATCTGAATGCTTGTGAATTGTAGAGCTTAAATAATTCCAGCCACCATACTTTATGTTATCTCCATCCTCACAGCAGCTCCATGGGGTCTAGGGAAGGTCAACCATTAAGAACAGGGAAAGAGAAATGTACAGATCTTCCAATCTCATAAAGCATGGTAAGTCAAAGGGGACAGTTGTGTTCCTTCTCGCAATCCAAGAGCAACATCCTGTTGGAGGAATTTTTTAAGTACTTGATCTAATGCTGTGGGGGGTGCTGCCAGGTTTAGCCTCAGGAGGCAATGGATGGGACAGCTACAGCACACAAAGAGAAATCAAGGGCCAGACAGTACAGCCAGGGTCATACATCAGATCCTGCAATGAGAATTCTCTGGTCCAGTGAGCAGGGCTCTTGGGACTTGAGTTCACAGCCTGAATCTGCAAGTTATAGCTGAGTGAGCTGAGGCCAGCCGGTCCCACTCTCTCCCATTGTGAACAGAGCTTTGGACTCAGATGACCCCATTAGTGGTCTGATTCTCTAAGCAGTGTGTTTCAGCATGGGGTTAATAGTGCCCCCTAGGGGACATTCAGCAAAGTCTGGAGACATTTTTGGTTGTCGCAATTAAAGGGGAGTTGCTACTGGAGTCTAGTGCGTAGAGACCAGAGATGCTGCTAAACATTCTACAGTGCACAGGACAGACTCTATAACATTATAGAATGATCCACCTCCACATGCCAATAGTGAGCATTGAGAAACCATAACTAGCCTCCCTTTTTAAAGAATGTGTGTTTAAATTTGGGAAGAGAGAAAAGCTTTATAGGGTCTCATCTCTGATTTAATTTTACTTCTTTTCTTTCTTTCCTTTTTTTTTTTTAAGATTTTTCTTTATTTATTCGACAGAGATCACAAGTAGGCAGAGAATCAGGCAGAGAGAGAGAGGGAAGCAGGCTCCCCGCTGTGCAGAAAGCCCGATGTGGGACTCGAACCCAGGACCCTGAGATCATGACCCTAGCCAAAGGCAGAGACCAACCCACTGAGCCACCCAGGTGCCCTAATTTGACTTATTTTCAAAGGGGACTCATACAGGATATGTTTTCCCCATTCAGGATCATGATCTTTACCCAGAGGGCCTGGGGATTTTCTGTTTTGTGTAAATGACTTTGAATTCTTGACTCTGGCTTGCTTTCTTGGGACTGTAGACCAGCTCACGATGGAGGTTCATGCCAGGGGAATTGGCACAGGTCTCAGATCCAAATGCCTAGGAAACTGTGGTCCCTATAAATATAAATCCTCACTAAGATACAAAAGACCTGATCCATCCATGCCAACTGGTCAACAGACCATGGAATCCTTCTAGCTCTGGTGTTCATCATTTCTTAACCTGTGGCTGTCTTTTGTCCCCCTGTTTGCTCAACTATAAATTGAAGGTATGAAATTGGACATTTTTCAATGGGCTAGTCCTCTAGTCAGCTCTATAAATTGATGCCCCTTTCTCTCCACCTTTGTTTCTCCCTTCTATTTGTTCCCTCCATTACCACATCCCTCTGGGTTACTACGTCTTTTGCTAGGGAACACTTCTTGCAATGGTTGTTTAGGGCAAAAAGGAAAGAAGGACACTGCAAAGGTGAAAGAATGTATGTCAGAGTAGAGACTAAGGGCATCAGTGGGAAATAGACTATTGCCCAGATGTCAGCTGCCTGCCAGAGCTGTGAAGGGCAGGACTTGGAAAGACTCCCAACTTAGAAGGATTTCTGCCTTCTTGTAGTATCTTCTTGGCATAGGTAAAATGTAGTCCAGATATGATCGGGGAAGCCTCAACCCTAAGATATGGAGGGTGAACAGGTAAATATCAAGATCCTCATCCTCACTGGAAGAGGACATCACAAAGGCTCCAAGTCAGTGAAGACATATAGGGTTATAGGGCAAGGCATTGTATGGAGGTGGGGAAGGCTTGAATGTTCTGGATCCCTGGAAAGCATTTAATACAAGGGTGTTGAAGGAATGAAGGAATGCTGATGAAAGTTACACTCTGCCTCCTGCTAGCTGCCTCTTCCTCCTTTCCCTCTACCTTGGCCACTCCTGCCTTCTTTTCCACCCAGCCTCCCCTTTCTTTTCCTTTTCCTCTTCCTTCTTTCCTTTACTTCTAACCACCATCCTCTCTCGTCTCCCTTCTTCCCCCTCCCTTTCCTACCCATGTTCTGGTACCCTACAAAATGCTGGGGTTCAAAATATATTCTGATTTTCTCAGCATAATGGTTATCTTGCTAGATTCTAATTTTGACTGTTAGGGAAGGAAGCAGACCAGGCACCTGGGAAGGAGTGTGTGTGTGTGTGTATGTGTGTGTGTGTGTGTGTGTGTGTTTGTGTGTGTTTGTGTGTGTTTGTGTACATACATGTGCATACATTTTTTGAGGAGATAAGGGCCTGGCTCTGGCAATCTTGCCTGGAGAATGAGATTCTGAGAGGAGACTACTCAGTTCACCAGCAGCAAAACAATTGAGAACTCTCGCCTGAAGCCAAGCCGCCAATCAAGTATGGCCGAGGTCTTTGGTTTTCCAGTCACGGCATTTGGGAACCAACAGATTGTGAAAATTGAAGTGCAGTATTTGACTTGATCTTTGGGTTAAGCCAGTATCCCTGGGATCTTAATTCGAACCTGTAGAAGGCTGTGGCCAACTTTGAGAATCTGTTATTACTCATACCCTGCACTTTGCTTACTTGGAGAGGATTGCAGAGGGCACTGGAGCTAGTGCCAGCATGCAGTTATGATAAAAGTTAAATTGCTGTCTTTCCATTCTGTTTTGAAATTGGTGTTTGTGTGTTCACTTCATGAGCCCTGAGCTTGGAGCTTCTTTCTCCTCTTGGCTCTATCTCTGGAAGTTTTCTTGGAAAACTTTCCCTTTGATGCATTTCTAAGACTTCCATCATCTAAGGCTTAATTCTAAGGCCACATGGGGTTGGGTAGGCCAACCTCATGCTCTTTCCTACCTCCTGCCATTGTTTGGGAGGGGAGGCTGTGCCCTGGGAAGCTACCCACCCTGGGGTGCATTTCTAGAGTTCCTTTGCAGGCTGACTCCTGATTGGGTTCAAAGCCAATAGGAGGTGCTGGAAATGGGAGGGTGGGAGGAGAAAAAAGCTAGAGAGTTTTCTTCCTGTTCCCTTCTTGCTTTGTGGCCATATCTTTGGAGGTAAGGACTTCTCTTCAGGGCTACAGCTCCCTCTCAGCAATGCTCCATCCCTGGCTCCTGCTAGCTGGGATTAACTCATGTTTCCTTTTGCCCCTCAGCCCAAGGCAAGGGAATGGCTGCCCACTGTTGCCAGTTTCTGGGTGCCTCACCATGTCTTGTTTGTTTTATTAACCCTGCTCACCTCTCCTCTGTAGACCTTTCATTGAATTCTTCTCATTGGACCCATCTGTGGTAAATTCTGTCTTCAGCCAGACCCAGACTGGTACAGTGGGAAAGTCCATGGTGTCATGGTCATATGTGTGAGGTTTGTTAGGATGATTTGAGAAAGTGCTGTTAGAAAATGTTTACATTTCCCATATTAAGTAATTTTGGAAAAAGAAGCAGATTGTTTGATGCTTAAGTCAAAACACTGAAACAAAACTGCCATTCTGTTGTTTTTCTAAAAACACTTGGCTTCCAAATGACCCTTCAATATGAATGATGGCTGCTGCCCTAGTCCCAGAAGGACATGGGGCTGATGTACCCAGAGTCAGCCTTAGTCTTAGGACTAGTGAAAACATCCTCTCGCTCCTGCCACGTACAAGGGAAAACAATGCAGGCTTGGGGCCATTGGCCTGACTGAGGAGGGAAGAGATTCTTGAGATAGAAGGAAAGAGAGCATTCTAGGACGTCCTGGCCAGAGCACAAGTCAGCTGCCTCCAGGCCATGGGTAGCCTCCTTTCAGCTAAGCTCAGAGCATTTGGGGTTTCCATAAAGCTAAAGGCATTGCAGCTTTGAGAAGCAACTGCTCTAAACGTAGCACTCTAGCCTGAGGTACAACTAAGCACTCCTCATGGACTCAGGCATTTGTTCAATCATAGACTCATTCACTCACGAAACAAATTATTATCTTCACATGACCCTCTAAGATAAGTGCTTTTATCATCTCCATTTTATATTTGAAGTAACAGAGACACAGAGGGGTTAAGTAACTAGCCCAGGGTCACATAACAGTGGTGATTTTGAACCTCTTAAGGATTGTCATGTCGTCTGGCCACATGCTTGACCACCACACCATACTGTCTCTAGCTTTTGCACAGAGGATTAGATTTGGATGTGGGCATGCTATTTGGGAAGTGGTGCAGTCTTCTAGAGGGAGAGAGCTTGTCTTAGGAATTTGGCAGTGGCGCCCCAGGAGAGAAGTGAAAGATTTCAACAGACCCACAGGAATCTGCATTTACACAATGGAGGTTAGATTGGCTCTGGGAGTGGTGGAGATGCGTGCCCCTGGCTTTCCCTTCTTCCTGCCTCCTCTGTGTTCTGCGCCCCTACCACCTTCATTCCTCCATGCAAGCATGGGGGCTGTGAGAGGATTTCTATAGCAACTATAGCTCTAATCTGAGGGTTTGCAACAACCCTATTGACACTGGGATGGATGATCCTTTGCTATAGGGATTGTCCTGTGTTTAGTAGCATCCCTGACCTTTAACTACTAGATGCCAGGAGCAATCCCCTCCTCCAGTTGGCAGTAAAAAGTGTCTCCAGACATATTGCCAGAGCCCCTTAGAAAGGAAAATCAGCCCTGGTTGAGAAGAGCTGGTCTAGTCATAGCCTGCATTATGTTTATATTTTCTCACCATGGACCAGCTCAGTCCCTTTCTGGGATACATGGACCTCCAGCCAGTGTGTTAATGGGACCAGTAGCATTGTAACACTGGGCTGTCTAGCATGCAGGCCTTCTCCCATCTGGAGGCAGGTGGCACCAGACCAGGTAGATTTAGAAAGGAGTTCTTTCCACATTCAACAATGTCATCTAACAGTCTTTATTTATTTTTTAAAAGATTTTATTTATTTATTTGACAGAGAGAGAGTGAGAGAGAGAGCACGAGCGTAACAGAGGGAGTGGCAGCTCCCACTGAGCAGGAAGCCCAATGTGGGGCTCGATCCCAGGACCCTAGGATCATGACCCGAGCCAAGGGCAGACACTTAACCAGCTGAGGCACCCAAGTGCCCCTTCATCTAGCAGTCTTTCGTGGGGTAAACTAGAAACTTGGTCACCGTTCAGAGCCATTTTCTTTTCTTTGGGGACATAGGCTCTTGAGTTCGATGCAACTGATTTCAATGTGATCCACTCTCCTCTATGGGCATCCTCTGCATCTTGTGTTCTAGAGCAGCAGTTTTCTAAACTTCCCCAGAGCTTTCCTATGCAGACTTTCATTTCTTCAGAAAGTCTTCCAGTGAAGAATATACTGAAGTCAGATAAGCTTCTCATTTGGAAAGATGAGTTTACCAAATACCTATGTTTAAAGGAGAGAAGAATTTTAAAGAGTTTTGGCCAGTTAGAAATTCCTTACTGGGGTGCCTGGGTGGCTCAGTGGGTTAAAGCCTCTGCCTTTGGCTCAGGTCATGATCCCAGAGTCCTGGGATCAAGCCCTGCATCAGGCTCTCTGCTCAGCGGGGAGCCTGCTTCCGCCTCTCTCTCTGCCTGCCTCTCTGCCTGCCTCTCTGCCTACTTATGATCTCTGTCAAATAAATAAATAAAATCTTTTTTAAAAAAAGACAAAAATTCCTTACTAAGTTATATTTTTAAAATAAGGTACCTTGAGAACCTTGCCTTTAACGTGGGATCCATGCAGGTACCTGAACAAACACTCAAATGAGATAGGACTGTAAGTTTGGTATAATGAGTGGTACTTTCCCTTCCTTCAAAAGCAAGGGGCACCTCCATGGAACAGAGAAGAATATCCCTGAGAATCCTCTCTTTCTTAACTGGTGGCCCAATGCATTTAGATAAAATACTGCTAAACTTTTTTTTTTAAAGGTCAATTATATTCAAAAGCAAAATGAACCCCCATATACGCTTTACCTAACCCCAGTAATTATTCAGTCATTGACAGTCCTGTTTCCTTTCTATCTGGCAGTTCTCCATGACTATCCCGGTATTTTTTTTTTTTTTAAAGAAGATTTTATTTATTTGACAGAGAGAGAGAGATCACAAGTAGGCAGAGAGGTAGGCAGAGAGATGTAGGGAAAGAAGGTTCCCCGCTGAGCAGAGAGCCCGACGCGGGGCTCGATCCCAGGACCTTGGGGTCATGACCTGAGCCGAAGGCAGCAGCTTTAACCCGCTGAGCCACCCAGGCGCCCCATCCCGGTATTTTTTGAAGCAAATCCAAGACATTATATTATTTCATCCATAAATATTTCAGTATAAACTTTCTTTTTTTCAGATAAACATTTTTGACACCAAATTACAAGTACTTTATGGTGGAGGAGAATTGTAATGAAGGCCTTTCCCCATAAAGTTGAAATTCCCTGGGATCCAAATGTGAGAGGCTTAAATTTTAATTTGTTTTAATGTTGCTATAAAACAGCAACGTGGACTACATAGTGGTATTATACAGGGAAATCAGAAGGATTTACACCACTTGACACATTCCTTAATCGATTTTCAGCTCTATTCTCCCTGACTAATGCATAAGTCTTAGTGTTCCCAGAGCTGACATGTTGGGTGGAGTATTTATCTCTTAGCAGTTATTGACATTTCTACACATAACTGGAAGGGAAAGACTTTTCTTGATTGCGTCTTTTTCCAACTTCTTTACTGAAAGGTAAATTTCCAGGATTTTAAAGAAATAATAACTTCCATAGTGTGAACATGAACATGATTGGTCACATCTTTTACACCTAAGGGTTCTTGGGTCTTGACTAATGGTAGCTTTTCTGTAGGGAATAAAATTAAAATTAAGCTTTCTTTGTAATGAGGTTAAACTCCTGAATCTCTGGTGAGTCCTGAAGATAACCATTCAGCTTCTTGCACTGTTTGTGTTAATGATCACATCTGCTTGTTCCCGGAAGCCCCCATATCACTGGGACAAAAATTTAACTTCTGCAGAGTTATTTTAGAGTCTTTGTTCATTAATTATAGTTTACCCTTGAATAACACAGTTTGAACTGGATTTTTTTAATATATAAATACAGTATGGTACTATAAATGGTACTGTTTTCTCTTATGATTTTTTAAGTAACATTTTCTTTTCGCTAGCATACTTTATTGAGAGAATATAGCATATAATACATAAAACAGAAAATATGCATTAATTGACTGTTTTTGTTGTCAGAAAAGCTTCCAGTCAACAGTGAGCTAATAGTTGTTAAGTTTTGGGGGAGTCAAAAGTGGCATGTGGATTTTTGACTCTTCAGGGAGTTGGTGCTTTAGCCCCTATGATGTTCAAGCATCAACCGTCATTCAACCATCATTTATTGACCAATAACTAGAGATATCCCACTGTGCTAGATGCTGATCCAGTCATGACTCAGACCTAGTCCCTGATTTCCAGGAGCTTAGCTTAGTCTTGATGTTTTGAACGGTGGAATATCTATTGTACATCCAACCTTGGTGATCCGAGGGAGCAGTGAGATAGCTTCTGTATCCAAATATGCTCTGTGCCCTTCCCTCCCTCTACTAGGTAACAATGTGACATCATTATGTTGAGCCAGATTTTTGTCTTGGGCTTGGCATTCACATCTGGTTGCTCTAGGGGGGAATGACTCAAGGAGTCATGACAGCTGGGCCAGGGATTTGGCAGCATTCTAATGCTGGCTTCAGTAGAAGGCAGGGAGAAAATGTGTTCCAAAAGGGTGGAGAAATGTGAAAGCTAGGGTCCCACATGAAAACAGACTTTATGTCCACTACATTTTGGTTGACAGACTTTATGTCCATTACATTTTGTTGACCTTGTGCCAAATAAGACCAAGTGGTGACAATAAGTGTTGTCATGGAAACAAACTGTTTCATATCATCTAGCCTGTTATCTCTTCTGGTGATGCGCCCTGACTCCTCTGTATCATCTCTGGGAAGGGGTCCTTTAGCATCTGCCCAGCATCAAAAGATGATGAGGAATGCATTAGCTTAAGGGCCAAGCACCTGGACTTTGTAGGGTCAGATGACTTAGGTTTGATCTTGCCCCCTACCACTCACTCTGCTTGCACTATGACCTTGATCAAATATAGAGATGATATTGCCTTCCTTATGGGGTTTCTCTGATGGTTAAATGGGTTAATACATATAAAACTGTTACACTACTTAGTAAGTCTTAATAAATCTACATGAGTGTTCTAAGGAAACTCATTCTCTTTTCAGAGAACTCTTTCTTAAAATGTTTGTCTTTGTTCCACTATAATAACTTTCTTTTTCATTTTATCCTCTTGCTCTTGGTTCTTTTACATTTTGCTTTTTGAGGCCACTTAGGTATTTAATCCATCTTTATAGTCTTTGAGTATTTAAAGCTATTCTCCTGTCTTCTCTCTCATACCTTTATTTTTTTTTAAAAAAGATTTTATTCATCTATTTGACAGAGAGAGAGAGATCACAAGTAGGAAGAGAGAGAGGGAGAAGCAGGCTCCCCACTGAGCAGAGAGCCCGATGCAGGCCTCGATCCCAGGACCCTGGGATCATGACCTGAGTTGAAGGCAGAGGCTTTAACCCACTGAGCCACCCAGGTGCCCTCTCATACCTTTATACTGCAGAATCATTTCATCTCCATCTGAAGGTACCCGGTTATTTCTTTTCCTCTTTTTTGTAACAGGTTTAATTTTTTTTTTAAGATTTTATTTATTTATTTGACAGAGAGAGATCACAAGTTAAATTTTTTTTTTAAAGATTTTATTTATTTGACAGACAGAGATCACAAGTAGGCAGAGAGGCAGGCAGAGAGAGAGAGGGAAGCAGGCTCCGTGCTGAGCAGAGAGCCCGATGCAGGGCTCGATCCCAGGACCCTGAGACCATGACTTGAGCCGAAGGCAAAGGCTTAACCCACTGAGCCACCCAGGCACCCCTTGTAACAACTTTAGAGGGCCCTCACTATTCTAATCTATCTTCTTTGGGTATTCTTTATGTATATATATATGCCGTCCACAATTAGTCCTTGGACATTATCTATGGGCTGGGCACTGAGTCTGGCCCTAGTGACATGGTCCTTGCCTAGGAGAACTCACATACTAATGAGGAGGATGGAAAGATGGAGTAAGTACTCTGATAAGGAAGGTCCTGGGGGTATTGGGACATCTAATCCAGATTGGGAGGAAGCATGGTGATTGGGAGGAACAGTACACACAAGACCTAAGGGATACAGAAGGGGGAAGGGAGGAGTGTTTCACAGGGGACTCACAATCAAATACAATATTCAAATGACCAATAAAAACAACTCAATAGTTGAACATATTGGATTCTCTTCCAAAGCAGCTCTGGGAGATTCTCTTGGAAATGCTCATTTATATGGGGGGAAGGAGTTCAAAATTATCACTCCCATAAGGATGCAGTGATAGCATATCTTCCACCACAACATCCTCAACTCCTAGCCTTATCCTTGCCTCAAAACAAATAGCTTCCCTCCATCAGGGATAGAGCCCCCCACTTTCCCTTTATTCTCACTTTCTTCTTAACATGTGGCCATTGAAAGTTGGTTACTAACCTAAGTCATTTTTTTCAAGCTACCATTAGAGATGCTGTGTCCACAGTGTGTTGTCATATGGTTTACCTTCACACTGGTCAGCTGTAATTGGATATGAAATTTTCAGCCTTGCCCTTCCTTGATGATGGTATTAGTAATAATTTATATATTTATAATAAGACAGGATTTTAAAAAATAAAATACACAATGAAAGAAACTCCCAGAATTGGTCTGGAATTTTTCAGGGAGATATTGAGCTTAAAAAATATTTAAAACACCAGCTTGGAGTGTAGCTTTTAATGCAGCTAAAAGTGTATACATGAAAATTTGTGGCAGCAAACTTGAACCACTTTCCATTGCATAACTATTGTTTTATTATTTTAATTTTTGAAACAATATGATTTTACCAAAAGAGCATAAAACCTTAGGAAAAAAAAAGTTCACTTCTGCCAAGGCTGACCTCAGCCAAAATGGGCCTCTGCCCCTTAACAGCTATCTCTGAAAACATGCTTTCTTTAAGTTTTATTAACTGAGGAAATAATGATGATCAAAATGATGGAATGGGATGGTGTTTTTATTGAGCAGCAGCCAGTGAAGGACCAGGAAAGCTTCGGCCTCTGACGTCAAAGTCCAAAGAACAAGGGCTCTCCAAACTCATCTGGGAGGGAAGGCAGGCAGGCTTCTGTTGCCAAGATTGCTTTTTTCCTTTTTTTTTGTAGGCTGACTGAATTATGCCCTTGTCTCCTGAAACCCTCTTAGCATCATTCCCCTGGGCCTCAGTGGCACCCAGAGCAGAACTAATCAACTACAGGTTCCAGGGTTCTTAAATCCAGCCAACAAACTGAAAAAGATGCATGAACATCTGCTGGATTCCAGCGTCTTAGACACAGGTTATATTATGGCCATCTTGCCCTACGAGCAGGAGCAAAGCCTGCCTGTTGGAGATGCAGAGCTTGACTCTGCACATGTGTTTGTGCATGGCCTCCACACACAACTCATGTGCTTCCTGATAAGCCCTAAAGGTGTAGAGTTTACTTCATTTAAAGGTTTAGGAGCTAGTAAATTAATCTTTAGTATGTAGAAATGCACCCATGATCAGTAAGGCAGGGGAGAAGGAGGTATGTTATCATCATACCAAATGAATACAGAAGATTATCTGTGCTCAATGACCAAAAATTCTATAAGTGCTTGATATTTTAACAGTATAACAGATTGAATTATATTATATTATTATTATTCAACATAATAATAGTAAGTCATATTTGTATAAGACTTTGTAATTATAAAAATGCTTTCTCTTATATAACATTTTCAAGTGATTGGTAGCAATGATGTTACATCCCTCTTATATCTGAAAAATCAAGAATAAATAATTTTTTAAAGAGAGCTCTTTTTTAAAAAATAGAAATTAAATATGCATATTATGACAAATGTTGGCTAACAGAAAAAAGAAATAATTTGCTCAAGGAAAAGCCTTGACATTTTGAATTATCTTTTTTTCCTAGTCTGTTTTCCTATGCATGAATTTACATGTCATGATTGTACAGTTATTATTTTTTCTCTTGGTATTTTTCATTTACATGGAGTAATGCTTTTTGTTCAATTATTATAAAATAAATGTTTTTTAATTGATAATGGATAGAACAGTGCCTGTACAGTCATTGTGGTGAAGGGAATCCTTATAGTTTCGTTTGGAACTCAGGGATAGGATTTGACTGTTCAAATTAAACCCTTAAACACTTATTGCCAGGACCTATTCTAGGCACTGTGTGTGGCATGGGGTGGGGGGTTGTCGCTGATAAATGTTTTTGAAAACAATCAAGATCTGTCGAAGGTATTTTCAGTGAGATTACACTTTAGTTGGAAAGCAGAGAGGAAGGAAGGAAGGGGAGAGGGAAGGAGAGAAGGAGGAAGGAAGGATGGATGAAAAAGGCAAGGAGGAAAGAGAATGGAAGGAAGGGAAGAAGGAAGGAACTGAGGGAGGTAGGGGGGGAGAGAAGGAAGGAGAAGAAACAACACTAAAAACCAAGAAACCATAAACATCTCCTGAATTTTCAGTATTCAGAATATAGAAATCACTCAGGACAATGAAAGGAAAATATCAAAGGACAATATAAAATCAAAATTTGAGGAATTTTACCAACATTATCAATGTTTCAATGATGAATAGTCTTTTTAGCTTCCTTAGATTCTTCCTGTGCAAAATTCTTAGAACATCTTGAATGCCAGGTCTCTATAAAATGCTCATGAGAAAGCAAACTTGAGTTAATTGCCATTGAAGAGGAACTATTGGTAACGTGTTATGAGATCCATAAAAAGAAAATGTGTGGACTATTTATTTCCAAAACCCCTAAGCTGTGAAAGGCTCTTTCATACCATATACAAAAATAACTCAAAATGGATCACAGATCTAAATGTAAGAGTTAAAACTGTAACATTTCCTACAATAAAACATAGGTATAAATCTTTGTGACCTTTTGTTAGACAAAGCCTTTTTAAATATGACACCAAAACCACAAGCAACTAAAAAAGGAATAGATAAATTGGACTTCGTCAAAATGAAAAACTATTGTGCTTCAGAGAACACCATCAAGAAAAGACAATCCACAAAATGGGAGGAAAATATTTGCTATCATATCTCATAAGGAACTTGTATACAGAATATATAAAGAACTTGTACAACTTAATAAAAATTCAAATAACCCAATCAGAAAAAGGGATTTGAATAGACATATCTCCAAAGAAGATAAACAAATGGACATTAAATGAATGAAAAGAAGCTCAACATCATTAATCTTAGGGAAATAGAAATCAAAACTTCAGTGAGCTATCACTTCATGCTCACAAGGATAACTAATGTAATAGACAATAACAAGTGTTGCTGAGGATGTGGTGAACCTGGAAGCCTCACACATTGCTGATGGGATTGTAGAGTGGTGCAGCCACTTTGGAAAACAGTTTGGTAATTCCTTCAAATGTTAAACACACAGTTTCCATATGACAGACATCCATATTCCACTCCAAGGTAAATACCCAGAAGAAATGAAAACATACATCTATTAAAAAATTGTATATTAATATCCATAGCTACCTTATGCATAATATGATGAAAGTGGAAACAACCCAAATGTGTGGATTGTTGCTGAATGGATACACAAAATGAGGTATATCCATAGATGGGATGATTTGACAATAAAAAGAAATGAAGTACTGATGGATGCTACAACATGGAAGAGCCTCGAAGACATCATCCTAAATAAAAGAAGTTAGTCACAAAAGATTGCATATTGTATGATCCAGTCTATATGCAAATAGGCAAATACACAGAGGTAGAAATTAGTTTCATAGTAGCCCAAGGTTAGGAGAAGAGATGAAAGGTGACTAGTAATGGTATGCATTTTGGTTGGGAATAGTGAAAATTTTCTAAAATTTGACTGTGATAGTTACACAACTGAATATACAGAAACCCTTTTAACTGTACACTTTAAATGAGTGAACTGTATGATATGTGAATTATATTTATAAAGCTATTAAAAGTGGGGGACTCTGCACAGTACTGTGAAATCTACAAAGACACAGAAGTTATGGCCCATGTCCATATTTATTTACAATCTGTCTGAAGACAAAATATATATAGAATGATTGGAAATATCAGATTACAGCCTCAAAATCATTTTTTAGCTCAGCATCCAAGGAATGTCTACATAGTGAATGGCCTTGTATTGTAATGTAATTCATCTGAATTCAACCAGTTTATATTTATTTTGAATCTTAGAGTTAGTACCTGGCCCAGTGCTAGGAACTGAAAGTTGGGAGAGAAGATTGCATAATTGTGTCATTATGTTATAACCGAGATAAAGGACTTTTTCAATGGTTCCACAGAAGTGAGAGAGCAATTCATTTAGCCTGTGAGGTGAGAAGAACTCTGGTGGTGATATTTAAACGAGGTCTTAAAGATTGAATAGGAGTTCCCTGGGTGAAAGAGTGAAGATGTCTTAGGGAAGTGGGTAAAGGAACTAAGTAAGGACTTATATAGATAGGCCTGGTGATGATGGCGATAATGCTCTTGTTAGTGATGATGGATGATGATGATGACCGTTATTGTTGGGGTGGTGATGACCCAGTGGTGATGGTCATGGTGTTGGTGACAGTAGTGGTGAAGACAATGATGGTGATTATGATGGTACCAATGATGACGACGATGGTGATGGTGGTGGTTTTGGAGGTTATGGTTTTGCAAAGACAGAGTTTGAGGGGCTTCTGAGGCTTCTAAGTGATATGCTTCCAGGAGTCTGCAGCCATAGACCTTGAGCTGTGCATGGTGGCCAGTAACACTTATCAGTGACCACTGCCTTACTTTTTGACCAAATATTATCTTTCAGCCAGGTTTGTAGGAACTGTGTTTTGGCCAAGAAAAGAGGAAACAACTTAGCAGCTAATGAATTGCTGCACTTGGACCTGAAATGTCATTGGCCCATACTTCTGCAATCAGTGACCACTCAAGACAGTGATTTTATTGGAGGCTTGCTGCAAGCCTAAGTTCTGAATCTCACCATGAATCCTCTCATGAGCTCTTTGGGTGAAAATATTAAGTTGAACCATATGAAATTGCCATATTTATAGGTTAAGAATGGTTGCATCTCAGCAGTTTCATCTGGATTAAGCTATACAATGGCTGTGTTAATTTACATCTCCTCCCTTCCTTCATTAATTGTATGGGATGGGCATGAGGGGTCAAAAAAATATACATGTTACTCTGCTGTAATGACAGTCTTTGTGCCATTGACCATGTGCGTGTGTGTTTACAGGATAAGTACTATAGACTAGTGTCCAGTACAGGAGCCATGAACCTTATGTGGCTATTGAGCATTTGAAATGTGACTAGGTCCAACTGAGGAGTGCTGTGAGTATAAAATAGATACCTGATTTCAAAAACACATTAGTGTGGAAAAAAAAAACATATAAACTATCTCTAATACATTTTATATTGATTATATATTCAAGTAATAATATTTTAGATATATTGGCTTAAATAAAAATATTAATATTAATTTCACTTATATTTTCTTACATATTAAATGTGGCTATTAGAAAATTTTGCTTATATTATATTTCTATTTGACTGCGCTGCTACAGACAGAAAGTTCTTTTCGGTGCAGTTTTTTTTGGCAGATTCAGGAAGAAGACAATTCCGAGTGGCTTTTAGAAATTGCCCTTGAATATTCTGAGCCCAAATCTACTTTGGTTTCCTCAAAAAAGGGAAGGAAAACCAATCTTGTCTCTAAAGTCTACATTTTGAAAATTGCATTATGAACATATATTTCCTCTCAAATATACAAAATAAATTCTAGAGGCTCATCGTTTTCCCATGTACTTAGACTATTTTTTTTGCTTTCACTTCTTGTTCTCTGTGTTCTTCCTGTCATCACTTTATCGAAATATTGAGGGCCTGGCATTGAGCAAGTAGAGATATTCAAGATACATAAATGCCTCACTTATTTGGTACTAAGTTTATCCGAATCACTTGGGAATTGGCTAAGTGTATAAGCATTCGGATTTCTCCAAAATTGAGACCATGCCATGCAATGTGGGATTAGTGGGGAGAAAAGTGTGTCAGTCTCTTGGCGCTGACAATTTGAACTGTCAGGGTCAGGGCCCTGTGGTCTCCTTTTGCTCCCCTAATCCTGACTAAGAAGGTAATTTAAGTAGAATCCTGGGGTGCTAAATTAAGGAGGCTCTAATGGGAAAATGGGAAGTGGAGGGTTTAAAGGACACCCATTAATGTGCTCACTTCAAGATGTACTCTCGTCAGTGCTTCTTAGGAAGGCACATGCTCGCCAGTAATGTCTTTTCTTTTTGGAACACAACCAAGGGCAAGTATGGATATTTTTAAACATAATATTTTGGAACCCAAGGGAAGCCAAACTATCACAGACAGTGATAAAACCATGATTTAGTAATTGTGTTGTGTGATCCTGCAGCATGTGGTGGGGCCGCTAGAAAGGGAAATGTGACAAGTTTGGGCAGCAGATATTATGCATCTCAGGTTGCCATATAATCCTTCCTTAAATAGGCCCACGCAAATGTGCAGGTGCCCAGAAATCCTCTTTTCTATGTAGCCACATCTTCTAAGCCAAAGAGAAATCAGGGGTAGGTAACAGCTGCAGTTGTACCCAACAGAATACTCCCAAATTGAATAATTCGTTTTTTCACATAAGGTAAGTTTGGAGGAGGAGAAAGGATAGGGTATTTTTACTATTGCCATCCTATCTTAACCTTTGACGTGGTCAGCTTTTGACTTCATGTTGTAAACTTGCTGCTGTTGCTCCAGCCATCACATCTGTGTTCCAGCAGAAGGAAGGGTACATGCCAAACAACTTCACCTGTGTGAAGGGACATGGCGTTCCAAGGACCTTTGCCTCTGTCAGTAGCTTTGAGGTGGGCACACAACTTCTCTCATATTCTTCAGAAGAAGCTAGAATGTAGAGCCTGTAGATGGTGCCACTCTGACAAATGAAGATATAGTCTATGTAAATAGCTCCTAGTTGAGTTCCTGGCATATATTATAAATTAAAAAATGGACCTTGAAACAGCCTCACCTTCATAGTTAAAAAGCTAGACCAAACAACACTACAATTCTATCTCTGACAAATAGTTGTTACTTGGATTAGAGCAGTGTCAAACACTTACTGAGCATGTCCTTTAAACATATGTGGCTTACAGAACACAGGTACAGAGCTCAGTGCTTTCCATCTTACTTACTCCTTGTACAACTTGATGAAGAAGATATTCTTTCCAGGTTACAGAGAAGGAAACTGAAGGTCGAAGAGGCTAAGTAAACTTGCCTAAACCATACAGCTATCATGGAGGAGGGCTGGGATGTTAACCTTTGCCTTCTGCCTGTGTCTTTATAATCTCAAAGCTCTCCTCTAAGTAGAAGGCTCTTAGTGGGTACTTGGTTTAATTTAATTTCTATTAATTTGCTAATCCAGTTAAAATTAAAGGTCTTGGAATAAACGGCAAAAAGGAACCCCTCCTCCAAAATAAAATAAAGGAAAAAAAAGGGTAACTTTGGAGTACTTGAAATAAGTCCCGATATCATGGGGTGTTAATGACCTAAATGATGCTAAGTTCTGGATTCCCTCAGACATAGATTTTTTTCACAGGTTCTTCGTTTTGAGGGATTTACCGTGATTCCACATAGTAATGGTTTGTTTGCAGTTTTCTTGGGGCATTCTTAGTCCGTTCGGTGCTGGGTGCTCTCAGAGGAGTGAGAAGGAGCTGTGTACATGGCTTGGGGTGCCACCAGGCCCTGCCAGAGTGGCCTGTGGCTGCCATGACATCCGGTAGCATGGAAGAAGGGGGTACATCAGAATCACCTCCAAGGAATGGAGGTTCCCCAAGAATGATGGGTCTGCCTTTGATGTCTAGCAGCTTCCAAATAGCACAGAAATGATACAGATACATGCCAAAAGGGAGAAAAACAACTTTTGATCTAGTTAGAACTAATTAAACGTTCAGTGCGCATGAAAGAAACTTGAGTGCTAGCCAGTTGTTTGCCATGGATGGATTTTGTCAAAGAGCATAGTTGAAAATAATGTAACTGAAGTAAACCCCTTCCTGGCGTTCTACTTGGGGGGAATTAATTTTTTGGTCTTTGCTTCTAAAATGTTAAGGATCCCTCCCCCGCCCCTTGCAGGCTGAAATTACCTGCAGTCTCTTTTTTTCTTTATCCAGTGATATTAAGAATGATGTTTTTCTTTCATGTTTTCTCAGAAGGCTCTCCATTCAGCCCTTCCTTGTTGTCATTTCTTGTTTAGTCTAATGTATGTTTTCTGTTAGTGTGTGGACTTAAAAAAGGTAATCTAATTAACAGCAGAAGGTAAGAAGCCCTGCAGGATTTTGGCAACAGAGAAAAACGTGGGCTCTGGTATGTGACCAACAACTTCCACTTTAAAGCTTACAACTCTTACCTCGTTAGCAGGAGAGTTTTTCGTTCTTTATAAGCAGGCTTCAACAGAATATAAAGTGTGTATTTGACAGGACAACAGTCAGGTCTAAGAGTAGCTTTTGGAAATTTCAACTGCCTTTATTCAGAGCGACTGGTCTGGTAAATGTTTAGAGGGCTCTAATTATGCTTTGGGGCGATTAAAACATTGTGGATTTATGCTGTTTCACTAAGGAGAACAGCCTACTCCACATACCAAGAAAGAAAGAAAGAAAAAAACTAAAAGGGAGGCAAGAAAAGAAAAAGGGGAGGCGGGGGCGGGGGGGGGGAGCACACACCACCCCTGCTTGGAGAGGAGGCCTCTCGGTAGAGCATATGAATCCACTTACATGTAAATTGCTTGTCGCTATGAATTAAGGGAAGGCAATGAAAGAACTGCTTTGCCGTGTTTACTATAGGATTTTTGACAGACTCTTTCCTCTTTCAAGTAAATTTGGCTTAAGTCCATAGTCAGTCCAGTTTTAAGTAAACTCCTCTTTTGTTACATTAACAAGGTTATAACATCACTGGGGCAGATTTCCAGCTGCAGGAACCGAGGCCCAAGTATGGGGCTGAGGGTATAATTAAAACCTTCGGGTGGGAGAGTTAAACTCTCAAGTAAAATTGGATAAAAGGCTAATTGTCCATAGCAACATAATACATGCTCTAAATATCTGTGAAATGAAGATGAATAGTAGGAGGCTTGGAAAAGAACCTTTCCTACTCTGAATTGAGATCTGATTTTTCAGTCATGATAAAGGGCATTCTCCCTGCCCCCATTTCCAAGTCAATTTCCAAAGCACAGTGCTATCCCCTATAGTCCCTGTGACTTGTCCTTTAACCTTGCTGAAGATCTACCATCTTTTGCCAAACTTCTCTTGCAAAGTGGGGAGCATTTATAGCTGATAAGCAGGCCCACAAGTGGAGTCCTGGATTTTCTGGTTCCCCGGGTCAGAACAAAGGTGTGGAGTGCATTGTCCACATTAACCAGACTTCCTTTATAGCGGGGATGGTGGTGGGGTTGCGAGTGGGTGGGAGAGGAGTCCAAGGGAAGGGCGCACGTACCTGTGGTGACCTTCTCAAAGATGACTTCCAGCCAAGCAAGATGATACATTACCACAACACTAAAAAAACAAAAGGGCTTGTAATGGCAGCTTGTCTTGAGCAAATGCATTGGGAAGGCCCATTTGTTATTCATTAGGAGCAGCCTGGCTAGCTGGCGTGGTAGGGAGCCTGGAGACTTAAGGTCATTCTACACCCTGCCCCAATGGCACGGACAACAGCGAAGACAGCTTCAGCAGCCCCTATACTTCTAGACCTTGCCGCACAGCTGTTTGAAGCTCTGCAGGAATGAAGGTGTTCTAAAACAGTTTCGAGTTACTCCAAGGGTGGGAGTGGGGCTGGGGTGGAGGGGAAAAAGAAGAGGGGAGAAAAATAAAAAGAAATGATTTCATGGGTGAAATAACTCCGTAGAGCGAAGCACAGTGAGCACACAGCTGAGAGGTTCTGCAGCTTTCCTCCAGCAGCCCAGGAGGTGTACTCCCAGAGAATGGCAAGTGTCTCCATTCAAAATAGGGACAATCAGAAGAGAGAGTGTGAGAGAGCCCGAGGCAGTTGGAGAGTGGTCAGTGCTTGAGGACTTGTTGGAAGAAGTGCATGGCCATGTCCAACTAGTAGAGTTGCTGGGTGCAGCATGGTAAGGCATTGAGAGCGCCTTGGGGCTGTAAGAGCAGCAAGCTAGTTCTTCTCAAAGCCAGAAATGCAGCACTGCAGCCAGCAGGGGAGCTTGGGTTGGGCAGAGGGAATGGAAGGGCAGCGGGGAAAGCTAGCAGTATGGGGCCACAGCAAGTGAATGGGTTGAGAATGTAGTCCTGCGTGCCAGAAAATCAGGATCCAGCCCCTAAGCTCTGAAGCACGGAGTGGTAGTGAGGCTGGCCTAAACTCTGCCTGTCCTGACCGCTATATGATGTTCCTGGTTTAAAGGAGAACATGCAGGAATTGTATTTCTGGTATTTTCGACCTAGCTGTATTGCAGAGTACTTTTGTCATGTTGCATAATGTGGAGATTTGTCCTTTGAATGAAAGGGTTCTCTCTCACTTTGTGAATCAGAGTACTCTCAAATAGGACACACTGTTTGTTGGAGTTGGGGTGCTTTCCAATAGGACCGAGAGGCCAGTCTTCCGTTTCGTTGTGAGCATCGGTGTGCTTCCATGACAAGCGCTGCGGCCTCCTTTCAGTATTTTTGCTCAAAGACTTGTTTAGCTCACAGTTTGCCTCATGGCAGCTGACTATCAGTAGTGTGTTAAGTATGTTTAAGTATGTTGAATAGGAGCTTATATTCTTGAGTGTATAAATCCATTTCTCTTGCCAGCATTATAAATTTAAATTCCTTCGTACCAAAGACACATAATATATAAACTGGATTACAGACCAGAATAAGAATGACATTATGAGAAAATAAAGCTGAGAATGCTATGTTTAATAGGAACCAACTTTTATTAGTTCAGCTAATAAAATTTTAGCCATCTTTACATTTCTTTATCTTTTAAAGTAACGACTTTCCTTTTTAAAGTAGAGGTTTAGTTACTGTGTGTGTGTGCATATGTATGCGTGTGAACATACATATATTACAAATTAGTTTTAAGTGAAAAAAGCACTGCCCTTTCTGTGAATTATTATGATTTGATGCCAAAATTTGGGAAAATAGTTCTATTTTTCGAAGTTATATACTATTCAGGGAACAGAAGTTGGGATTTTTAATTTTTTAAAATTTCTTCTTATTATTTCTTCTTCTTATTATTTTCTTCTTATGATTTTTTAGACCTGCATTTTGTTGGGTGGCTATTCATTCTGTAAAGCACACAGATATGGGGCATCACATGGATATTTCAGACATGAGAGTCCACACTGTCTCCATGAGTCAATAAATATTTGAAAATCAAATGTTGCATGATGAGGGAAGGACTTTTCCCACCAAAAGGCTGATCTTGCCAGATATCCTTTTCTCCCTGACCTCCCCACCATTTTTTTTCAACACAGCAGAGTATCCCATATTAAATCCACTACCATCATCATTAATCATTTATTGAACAGAAGAGAAACAAAACAGTGACATAAGTACACACCCTGCTCACCTTTTCTCTTGTAAAACCATTTTTCTTGTTTTGTTTTGTTTTGTTTTTGTATCAATGGCCCAATTGTAGCCTTAAAAGAAAAATAGCACTTTTCTGTTTGAGACAATGAAAACTGTTTAGAAGTAGATGGCGGTGACAGTCACATAATATTATAATTAAAAATGGTTAAAAGGAAAAGTCTTGTGTTGGAAAAAGGGAGAAGAAAAGAAGGAGAGAAACAGCAGAGAACAAAGGCCCCAAATATTTGCTTGGCATGTAACTTTACTATATTCAAGTTTCTGCTTGAGAGTCAACTAAGAAGACGTTTCTGATAAAATTAGTTAAAATAGCACTTTTTCTGGCACTATCTGCACTCTTAGTCTGCTCTATTATTCCTACATTTTAAAAATATTTTAAAACTTCAAATAAAATTCACATAACAAAAAATTCAACATTTTAACAAAGTAAAGCATACAATTCAGTGATTTTCAGTATATTTGCAGTGTTATATAAACATGACCACTGTCTAATTCCAGAACATTTTCACCACCCCTAAAATCCCATGCTCATTAAACAGTCACTCTCTATTACCTTTTCTCCCCAGCCCCTGGCAGCCACTAATCTACTTTCTGTCTCTGTAGGTTTGCCTGTTCTGGGTATTCCATATAAATGAATTCATACGCTATGTGGCCTTTTGTGTTTGGCTTTTTTCATTGTAGCATGGTGTTTTCAAGGTTCGTCTTTATTGTAACATATATCAATACTTCATTTCTTTTTATTGCCAAATAATATTCTATTGAGTCATATAACACATTTTGTTTATCCATTCATCGGTTGATAGACATTTGGGTTGTTTCCACCCTTGGCTGTTATGAATAATGCTATGAATATTTGTGAACAAGTTTTTATGTGGATATATGTTTTCATTTCTCTAGGGTAGAGGTATTTTTCTTTGTAACACTCACCACCACTATTTGTGTGTCATATATGGCCAGGGACATTTTTTTACATAAAGCCAAAGTAAAATCGAAATTGCTGTGGATACATCTATATCTGTCTACATGTACTTTATTTGTTCATTGTCCACTTCAGAATGTCCCTATGTTTGAATGTAAGCTCTGGGAAAACCTGGACCTTTCCTTATTCTTTGCTGTATCTTCAGCACTTAGCACAATGCCAATTAAATGAATTAGCTGATAAAGAGTAAATGGCGTTCTGTATTGAATGAGCCACAAAATTCTTCCTGAGCCACAGAGGGAGTTCTTT
The DNA here is from genome assembly GCF_009829155.1 of Mustela erminea. Lineage (NCBI taxonomy): Eukaryota > Metazoa > Chordata > Mammalia > Carnivora > Mustelidae > Mustela > Mustela erminea. Next base: position 24,706,727 of record NC_045614.1, on the reverse strand, counting down.
AGTCTTCCTCTCTTTCAAGCCATTCTTTGGGTGGAATATGGCAGAGAAGATCACTCAAACAAAAGAGCTGTTACTGAATATCACAGCTGTGTTAGGCTCAACCAAGTCTTCCCTTAGGCTGACATCCAAAGACACACACACACAAAATACCAGAATGCCTTAACCAACCACAGGCCCAAGTTCAGTTTTGATGCTGATTACTGATATCAGGAGAATCAGTTCTGCCTATGACAGACATCCTCTTGCATTTGTAATAAAGGCAAAGATAAAGTTCTTTTCTAGTAGTGCCAAGAAGAGCATGATCTTCATCTTTCTGAGAGGCGTGATGTCCATCTCTCCTTTGACAGACATGCCGGAGAGGCAAGAACAGGAGGTTGCAGCCTTCTGGGGGTGATGGCCAAGTACATTATTATTGACTACTTGCATTTAAAAGGCCAGGGGACATCTTTTTACATAAAGCCAGAGTAAAATTGAAATTGCTGCAGAACTTTTGTATACTTCAACAAGAAAGCTGTCAGTTTGAGGAAGGGAAGTAAGGCATTCTAGCATTCACCTTCACAATTGGAAAGGTATTCTTTTGGCTTTTAAGAATTCTGCTAGATCCACCTTTGTTCTAACTAACAATGTGATTCCTTTCAAAATAGTCTTCTTGGAGTCTACAGGACTTTGATTATGTTTGATTCAGTTTTTGTTTATAGTTAATCTACCTTTAAACATTTAAAGAAAATAGTTCAATTTTTTAAAAACTTACACAGGATGTGATATGTATAGTTTAAATGATAAATTTTCCCCCCTAAAGAAATGTCATGGCATGAAACCAGACATAGTTATTACACTGTTTATTATTTGACTTGGCCAAAGGCCTAGAGTTGGGTACTAATTTTAATGTATTTCTTAGAGTTTTGCATATAAATACTGTATGTTTGGTAACTAGGTGACAGCAGGATAAGTTGAAATTACACTTGATTGAATTATTTTTCTCCATGTTTATTAGTTATTTCTTTCATCGGTGAATGAGGTATTTCTCATCTTATGTGTTATAGGTGAGTGCATTTCCATCCAAGATGCTCTTGTGATGGAGTGGGTTAGGAGAACAGATTTTGGGTTTATTAGGGGTGGCTTACATCTCCAAAATGTCTTTCAGTCATGATAGATGTATCGTCTGCTGTTACAATTTAGATGGAAATAGGCAAGTCATCTTTTCTGGGATATTTTTTGGGGGCTGAATTCTTATTCTTTTTGGGGGGGCTGGATTCTTACTCTTTTTTTTTTTTAAGGAAAATAAAAATTGCTAGGAGAGAATCTTAAAGGAATCCGAAGTTCTGGGCTCCCATAGATAACCTGGCTTTTTTGCTTTGGGCACTTGAAGAAAACTGTAAGACTCCCATCAAACAATGAAAAGAAGGTCCTCATTGACAGCTGAGTTTTGGGGAGGGGCCCTCTGTTAAAACAAGGATGGATGAGCCGTCCTACCACCCCAGTAGCCTCCCCCTGCAGTTTATAGTACGCCAGCCCATAGGAATGTGAATCCCACTTTGGAGCCCATGGTGAATGTGTTTCTGAGTTGTTTAACGTGTTTCTCACAAACAGGACATGACATGTATGGTTTAAATGAAAATAATGGCCTTGCCGCTTGGTACCAGACCGTCTTTTGTCAAGAGCATCCTGGCAATTGCAAGGGCTCTGGGCTGACGTGGCCCACAGGCTGAGTCCTTCGGGGATCTGGACTTGCTGTGTTTCACACAAAGAAGGCTCTTAAATCAGGGGGCCTCCCCGAGGGCCTGTGGCCTGATGCATGCATATACACTGCTCTGCAGAAGGCACTAGAGCCCTGCTTGCTGCTCTTGCTTCTGGCTGGGAAAGTTTGGTCAGGAATTAGGAGGAAGATTGTCTTAGTTTCTGCATTCCTTAGGTATGGGGTTTATTTTCAAAACAAAACAGCCTCCTCTCTCCTCCCCCCCGCAAATAAGAAGAAACACAATGGCAATAACAAAAAACCCAGGGTTCTCATATGGGAGTTTCAAAGCATGTCTAGGTGTTTTTGCTCTATGGAGTTAGCCCTTGTGATGACTTTTTAAAAAGAATTTTAACCATTTTTCAAAATTTTGTAGTAAAATACACAAAAATTTTACCATTTTAACCATTTTTAAATATGCAGTTCAGTGACATTAAGTACAGTCACATTGTTGTACAGCCGTCACCACCACCCATTTTCAGAAACCTTTCATCTTTCCATGCTGAATCTGTATAACATTAAATAAGAACTTTCACTTCCTTCTCACCCTGGTCCCTGGAAACCACCATTCTACTTCCTGTCTCTATGAATTTGACTACTCTTGGTTCCTCCTAAGAGTAGAATCATACAGCATTCTGTCCTTTTGTGATAGGCTTATTTCACACAGTATAATGTATTCGATGCTAGTAATATTTGATATAAGCAGATCAGATGATAACAAATCAGTTTATGTTTTCTGAGAACTTCCTAGATGTTGTCTTTTAATATGCCTCCAGTGGATTCCTCATGTACTATTATAAGTCCCTCCAGGAACATTTGACAATAACTGGGGACATATTTTTGGTTGTCACAACTGAGGAGGGACGGGAGGGCATAGTACTGGCATCTACAAGAAAGAGGCCAGGACACTAACAAACATCCTGCAATGTCCAGGAAAGCCCCCATAACAAAGAATTACCAGGTCCAAATGTCAATAGTGCTGAGTTTGAGAAATCTTGTCAAGGTTTCATGAACTTGTCAGTCATTGACAGGGAAAAAAATCTGGAGGAAATTCAGGACCTACTTTTATTGAGTAGTTTTAAAATTAATTTCTATGCCGTCATCAATTTGTTACTACTTCAATAGAACATTAAATATTGGGGGTTTAATACAGACAAAAATGCAGACTGAATTTCTGACATCATGCAGAGACTTCAGCCGTAAAAAGTAGAGAATTCAAAGGCATCCATATCCTTAAAACTTCATTAATGCTGCTGTGGTTCTTTTAGGATTTTTTACTGTGCAGATTATCTTGGAGTGAGGTTGGGTGGCTACACTGAGGTGTCGAGGAATAGAACTGGAGCTAGGAGACCTCGTTCTTGTCCCTGTCCCATGGCTCAGTAGCTGTGTGACCTTAAGCAGTGTGATCAATTTGGACCTTACTTTTCTCACCGGAAAAAAGGAGAGAGTAGTATTTCAATGAAAAATGCGTATCTATGAAGTAAAGTGGATAATTTTTATCAGTAACTTTTCTTATGATGTAATTACTATAAAGTACATTCTGGTATATCAGTTATTTTTTAAAAAGATTTTATTCATTTATTTGACAGACAGAGATCACAAGTAGGCAGAAAGGCAGGCAGCAGGGGTGGGGGGCGTGGGGGAAGCAGGCTTCCCGCTGAGCAGGGAGCCCAATGCAGGGCTCTATCCCAGAACCCTGAGATCATGACCTGAGCCGAAGGCAGAGGCTTATCCCACTGAGCCACCCAGGCGCCCCTATATCTGTTATTTTTAAGTGAAGACTAAACATTGCTTAATAAAGGAGTAGGTTTTAATAAATAAGTAGTTTAAACCTGAAGCTAATTTCCAGTGAAAATACTACATTCTCTACAAATGGTCTAAACCCAAAGCTCTGGAGTCTAGTTATTGGTGTGCCTTGCATAATGATGACGTGAAGCAAAGTATAGAGCTCTGGAGATCCTCAAGTTTGTTAAGTTGTGCACACAACCTGGAAAATAGTGTTTCCTTGGAACACATGATGTCTTTTCTCAGTGCATTCCCGTGTGTGTGTGTGTGTGTGTGTGTGTGTGTGTGTGTGTGTGAAAGACAACTGGGAAAGAATTGATTCTAAGGAGCTGTAGCAAATGCCACTATCTACAGCAAAGTTTATGTAAAGAGCAGCTTGATCATAGGAAATGTTGAGAATGAAGCCTGGGCTCTGGGGAAGACACACAGAGGCTCCTCCAGTCCAGTACACCTGCTGTCCTGTTAATGCGTGCATTTTCATCCCAACACCAGCCCCCGTTGTTGGCTTAAAAAAATCATTATCTAGCATTTTTTCTTAGAGGTTGAAGCAAGGTTTCTTCCGAAGTCCAGAGCTTTTCCAAGAATTTGCTGGCAGCCCCTGCAGTCTTTGAATTTCAAACAAAGTCTGGTGGGATCTGGATTTTGAGCCTGGGCTTCTGTCTGGCTCTCCATGCTGTTTGATCTGATCCAGTTTTGCACTGTCAGAGTTGGAAGGCAGATAAAAGTCCAAAGGGAAGGTAGGCTAGAAGGAGACAAAGGAGACCAAGCCCCTCATCCCTCCATTCTCTCCATTTTTTCTTTCCCCCCCTTTTTTTTTAAAATTGTAATGAGAGATCCTAAAACCAAGATGGCAAAGAGGTTTCATTTTGAGTGCCACCTTGAAATGCCAGCCAGGCAGTATTTGGAACATTTGAGCTATCTTCAGGTTCCACAGGAAAGAATTCTGTGATCACTTAGGTGATGTCTTGATTGGAAGTAAGCTGCAGTAGAGAATACATTATGTATTTCCCAACATTGTTTAGTATACGGCTCTTGTATTTACAATGTGATTTTAATGCTCTTATATTAGCAATCTGTAGAAGTGGTCCCCTCTGTTAATTAAGGCACTTTGAATCTGGTAAATGCATCTGAGGCAGTTGACTCTGGTGTGAAGAACATGAATTCCTGAGTCAAATTACCTGACTTAGAATACTAATTCTACTTTTTACCACCTGTGGGTTCTTAGGACAACTACTAGACCTCTCTAGGTCTTTCTCTTTTTCATCTGTAAAATGGGAAGATGGTTACTTCTTCTAGTTATTATGAAAATAAAATGACTTAATACACATTATTTAAAATAGTGCCTGGCACATAGTAAACTTTCAACCAGTGTTGAGTTGAATAGTGGCCCCCAACCAATATATCCACTTGGAACCTCAGAATGTGAATTTATTTGGGATAAGAGTTTTTACATCTTTCCCTTAGCTGAAGATCTCAAGATGAGACCATTCTGGGCCAGGGTGCACCCTTAATCCAATGACTGGTGTCCTTACAAAAGACAGAAAAGGAGAAGAAACACCAGGGAGAAGGTCATATGAAGATGGAGGCAGAATTGAAGTGATGCATCTGCAAGCCAAGGGATGTCAAAGATGTCCGGCCATCACCAGAAACTAGGAGACAGGAATGAAATAGATTTTTTTCTCAGGGTCTCCACAAGAACCAACCCTGCTAATATTTTGATTTCAGGCTTTTGGCCTCCTGAACTGGGAGAGAATAAATTTCTGTCATTGTAATCCACTGCAGAGGTAATTTTTTATGGCATCCCTGGGAAACAAATACAGTTGGTTATTGGTGTTATTACTGCTGTTGTCTTCAAGGTGAAGAGTAAGTCCTTGGTTATCTGGGCAGTCCTGAGGTTTGTTGACACATTGACAAAGTCAGCTAGAATCTCAGGCTGCCCAGAAGCACTATTATCTCAGATGGTGGTGAGTGACCAGTCAGTGGGCTCCTTTTCCTTCTCAGTCATTGGCTTTGAGAACGCTTACATTTGAAGTAATCAGAATGTACAAAATAAAGAAGAGAGGCACAGACCATTGTTGAGAGGGGAGTAGAAAGACTGACAGTGGAGAGGATAAGGAACCTTTCTGGTATATATGCCAACTCTTACATCAGAATTTGAGAAAAGACAGGGAGCTGAATTCTAGGCAAAATGAGCCCTGGAACAAAAATAAAAGTGTGTAAAGAAGACAGATTCTCAGGCAGATAGCAAATAAAAGACCACAGACCCAAGGAGTAGATGACACTTGAACTAGCCTAAAGCAAACTGAAAATTTTATAACTTGAGAAAACATCAACTATTTTCTCATTTGAGAAACTGGAATTTGGGAGCCAGCACTTCCTGCATATTTAGATTAGTCCAGCGCCATATACCTTTGTACAGGAACACTGGTTCGCAGAGGGAGGGACTGAACCTTGAGTCAGATGGCAGTGCAGGGCTCTAATCTCCAATCTATCATTACCACATGGTCTCTGGCAAGTTACTTAATCTCTTGGCCTCAGCTTTGACTCCAGAAAATGGGAGTGACCATGCCTATTGCACAGATTCACCTAGCACTGAGCCTGGCACATAACAGGTGCTCATTGTTTTTCTTTCTTTCTCTCTCTCTCTTTCTTTATTTTTCTCTCTCTCTCTCTTTCTCTCTCTCTCTCTTTCTCTCTCTCTCTCTTTCTTTCTTTCTTTTAAAATTTCTTTTCTAAGTACCTAAGATGTAGGAAACTCTGTGCTAGGTGCTTCAGGGAATAAAAAGATGAATTAAAAAAGTATCCACTCACAAAAGCTCCACATTTTAGTAAAAAGACCTGGGCACACTTAGAAGAATGAAGTATTGATGAAAAAAGGAAATCGTTTCTGGTTTTGTTTTGGTTTCCCAAACTGGGGGATCAGCAAGGGGGTCATAAAGAAGATTCAATTTGATCTGAATCGTGAAACATACGCAGGGTTTCCATAATCAAGGAATGGACGGAACATTTGCTCTTTAGCTGACAATATGACCCATGACATAGAAATATAAACACAGGTGGTGAATGTAGAGAATGGCAGGTCGTCCTAAGGGCAAGCAATTATTGGGGCTTCAAGGATAGAGAGGGGCGAGTACAGGGGAGGTGAGACTAGAAGTGCGAATTTGGGGCCTGAGGGAAATGTGCAATACTTCTAACAGCATAATAGGAGGATAGCTCTGTAGCGTGAAAGATTAACTGCAGCCAAAGTCAGTTCGAAACACCAGTACAGGTTAGGAGGCTGTAGGGATGAGCCAAGTGGGGGGTGATGGAGCTGGAGCCTCATGAAGAAGAAGGGGAGGGAAGAGACACACAGAGAGGATGGGGCATTTCTATGTCAAATTGATTTGTGTTTAACACCAAAGAGGCAGCCTGAATTTCACCAGCCACTCGCTCTATTTGCATAACCTTTAGTACAGGGGGCTGCTGTGTAGAGAAATTAAACTGGGCTCCTGTGAACTGAGTCATCTTCATCACTTGGCACATAAGTTGAATGCAGTGTACTGGGCATCGATAAGCCCAATAGATGTGGTTTTCCACGGATAATCTGAATAAAATACATGTCACCTTCTTTTAATATCCACTGCAAAAAAAAAAAAAAAAAAAAAAAAATGGCGTCTAAGTCATCCAAATGGTGAAAGAGTAAACATTGCTGCTTGTAGGTAACACAATTGATATTAAAATTTTATGTTGTTGCCATTAGACCCATATGTTGTTAGCAGACTTTCCTAGAAGGTAGTCCTACCTGCTTTTCCATTTTTGCCTATTCTCTGTAGCATTTCTTACTGCTCCTTTGAGGTAACTTACCCATTTTTATAGATATGTCCATAGTATTTATTCTCAGAAGTGTTTTAGATGGAAGCTTGCAATAATCTTCTCACTTTGCTTTTGGTATTATAACCAATTTGGTATTTTGGATTCATGTATTTAAAAAAAATCTTAAAAAATTGATGAATAGCATGCCTGCCTGAAAGTATACAAATCATGTGATTTCTGCTTGGTAAATTTTCATAAAGTAAACATACACATGAAACCAGCACCCATATTTGAAACAAAAACAAAACAAAACAAAACAAAAACAAAAAAGAAGAATACGTTGTGTATCAGAAGTCTTCCATTTCCTACCAGTCAGTAATTCTCCCAAAGGTGACTATTTGACTTCTCGCACTATAGATTCATTTTGCCTGGCTTTGAACCGTATGTTAGTGGCATCAAAAAGTATACATTCTTTTCCTTTTTTGTGTGCAACATCTTCTTTGTGAGACGTATGGTTTTGAGTACTTGTAGTCAATTCGATCTCATTCCCTTTTAGTATTCCCTTGTTTGAGTATTTAATGTTTGTTTTATCCATTCTGCTTTTCATGGACATTTGGGCTGTTTCCATCTAGGGACTATTGTGAATAGTATGAATTGTGTTTTTGTGAACATTTGCACACATTTCTCTTGCTTATATTCCCAGGAGTAGAAATACTGGTAGGCGGCATATTCTAACGTGATGAAAGAGTGTATATACTGCATTTTGCGTGAAGGTAGACTATGATGCTATGTATTTTTATATTTCTGGGGGGATATATCAGTATTTAATATATGAAAGGAATTGAAAAATGTTCATTTACTTTGGCATAGTTTCCTTTATTTGCTTTTATCTGAGAACTCACAAGTTATTCTATGGGTAATATGGTCTGAAGTAAATTGGGTGTAAATGCACAATCCTTACCCCATTCCAGTTTACCAAACCCAGAGGAAAACATTTGTTATCCTATATTTTTATAATACTTCATTGTGATATGATGAGGCTCCAAGCATTAAGAAAGGAAATTGGGAGGAGAGAACTGATACGATCCAGTGTGATTTTAAGGTAACAACTAGTCTTTGCAAAGGAAGAAGCCAACAGGTCTGACGTGAAGTATTGGGGCCACATATTTTTGAAGTGGGATTAAGGGACTAGAGGAACTTGTGCTTTTCAGAATCGGGAAGTCCTTCCCCAAAATATTCTACATTTGAAGCACAATATTTCAGGCTATCAGAAAGAAGCTGCAAGTAATAATTGAGCCAGCCCAACTTGACTAAATTGTCTAGATTTTAAGTCTATGGCAATAAATGACACTTTGATGTCTCCTTGAATTTATACCATGTGGTAGTTGGAGGAGGTGTTTCCAGAAATTTTGTTGTAATGAAATAAAATCCTCCTTTCCATCAGTATATTTGATATCATTATCCTGATTATCAATCTCATATGATCTGATGTATTAGTTAAAATTCTGATGAGGCTGCTATAACAGAGAGATCCCAAAATCTAGTAGCTTAAATAAGATACAAGTTTACTTCTTCCTTACATCAAAGTCTATATATAGCAAACAAAAACAAAATCTATTTAGATCACAGAGAACTGTCTTGCTGGTTTGGCAGTGAAAGAGACCCAGGCTTCCTCTCTCTTACTGCTTTTATCTTACTGCCCTCCTCAGCACATGATGGTTTCCATCTCGTGGTTCAGGATGGCTGCTCCAGCTCCCTGTCCAGTCTGTGTCTTAACTAGAAGAAGAACAGGAGACAAGCGAAGAATATATTCCTTTCCTCCAAGGGAGCAGACTGGATGCTGCATATATCACTCTTGCACTCATTTCCTTGGCTAAAACTTAGTCATGTGGCCACATCCAGTTTGTGGCAAGGCTAGAAAATGTTGTCCATTAGCTGAAAGGCTACAGGCCAGTGAAAATTCCATAAGTATAGAAGGGGAGAATAGCTATTGGAGAACAACCAGCAGTCCTATGTGGGTTTGGAGATTTTATAAATATACCAGATATTTTTATTCACAATCTCTGACTTCTTCATCTCTCTTACCTCTTATCTGTCTTACTTGTTTTCCCTCTTGCATAGCATTCATCTCTTAAAGCTTCTCAACTTGCTTTTCCTTGTTAATCAGGTCAGCAAACCCTGTGATCCTATCTGTTCTTTCCCAGATCATAATCTGGGAAAACAAAAATTTTTCTTTGTCTTATCCAGTTCATATGTTAATTTTTCTGAGGTTAATTGGGATGGTTCTAAAATTCTGAGTATAAATACCCTTGGTAAAGTTGAGCTAAAAAAATGTCCATCCTAATTCCTAACAACCTATATATAACCAGAGCACATGTAGGTATGCGTTAGACAAGGAAATAATAGTTATCAGTCTCCACTGAATTATAAAGGAAAATAGTTAACTTTGAGATAACAGGGGTGCTGGACAGCTGAATAGCAGAGCCCCTCCATGTTCAAGAGGGCTGGGAGCTTGGAATGCATTGTCTTCAGAGACAAGGATTGCTGAGCATTTATTGTGTGTCCCTGGAACAGGACACCCACATTCCTTTGTAAGCTTGTCTCAGCTCATCTGCAGCCCTTCAACACCTCTGAACCACTTGTGGTCATCTTAGAGGGTGTAGTTTTCTGACAGACAGATTTTGAGCATCCCATTCGGAAAACCACAAATCATCCAGCTCTGGAGTTCGCCAACCTGAGTTTGACTTCCAGTTTCACCACTACTCATTTGTTGGGTGGTTTTAGGTGAATTTCTGAAACTCCTTTGGAATTTCAGTTGCTTCTCTTTTTAATTTATTTTTATTTTTTTATTTTTTAAAATATTTAATTTATTTATTTGACAGAGAGAGATCACAAGTAGGCAGAGAGACAGGCAGAGAGAGAGAGAGGAGGAAGCAGGCTCCCTGCTGAGCAGAGAGCCTGATGCGGGACTTGATCACAGGACCCTGTGATCATGACCTGAGCCGAAGGCAGCGGCTTAACCCACTGAGCCACCCAGGCGCCCCTGAAATGCTTTTCTTTAGGAAATACAAGCCTTCCTTTTCTAAATTCATTAGTAGTTTCTTTGCTGAATTTTTGCTAGTGAATCTACACAGTGAGTTTTGAGGAACTTCACTAAGAAAAAGCATTCCTAATGCTCTCTGAACACAGGTGCGTTGCCAGTGCTTTCGCTGCCTTGTCACACTTTACACACTCAGTAGCCCTTTGAGGTTGGCATTCTTGATATTGTCATCGTTCAGATGAAAATGTGGTCTACATGGTTAGCTCACCTGCTAAGAAGCCTGGCTAGCAAGAAGCCGGCCGGAGTTTAAACCTGGAGTCATCTGAGCCAAAGATCAGCCTCTGTTTCCTGCCTCCTTCTTTGGAAGAAGAAATATTATTATGCTGTTGTACTATGTGTTTCATAGAAATCTTATCAGGGTAATAACATTTGACGATTGGTCACTATTTGATCCAGAAACAAACTTATGTTGAAAGCATTCATCCAGGCATAAAAATTGATAGTTCTGCTTTTTAATTCTGATTTCTAGGGCTTATTTGCTCTTTTAAGGTCCTGCTCTATGCTGCTAAGATGAAAGCATGCCACCATGCTTTCTTCCAGTGTGGGGACCAGGATGATTGGGCTCTGTGCAGTCCAAATTCTGAATGTGGAGCTTGGTGCACAGAGTATGTTTCATGACTGTCATGGTAATGAATTGAAACATTCAGGGTATGGTCTCCTTCCAGGGCAGCTTTAGAAAGCTTTGGCAGTTTTGCCAGAAGAAAAGAGGAATTCCACTTGACAGTCCCATCATGCAGATCTTAAATCTTGCTTATGATCCCCCAGAAGTGTGGTGCCCCATGAAAGAGGCGGTGACAAGTAGTTAGATGGCTGACTCAAAGGTCAATAAGGAGAGGCCAAGTCTGGGACTTTATCCAGTTAGAGAACTGGAAGGCAGCTCTTGTGACTCAGCTGGAGTTGCTGTGTCCTCATCAGCTGGAGGCTTGCCACTAATAACAAAAACTGGAAAATAGTATGATAACAATGATGATGGGATGACCATTTGAGGGCTTGTTGTGTCCAGGAATGATGCAGAGCTCTTTATGTATAGAATTGCATTTGATCCTTACAGCATTCCCATGTGTAGATACTACAGAATGGCCGCTTGATAGATGGGGAAACTGAGATTTAATTGCTTTTGCTCCACACACTACTTGGCTAGTAACTGGTAGAATCAAGTAAGTGAACTCGAAAGTTCTTTTGCCTTCAGAGACCAAGGACTTAACCTCTATGCAACATTGCCTCAACCAAGGTTGGGGAATGGTTGAGTTTTTTCTAAATATATGAGTGTGAATTCAGGGTTATCCTTATAACAACATAAATGTTACTTTTTGCAAAGTGAAGTGCTTTCTTGAGTGAAAGAGGTGAGGTTAGACTTGATAAGCTGCAGATACACCCATTCCTTGGGTGAGCTCCCAGAAGTGTCTGGTTGTAGATGTTAGGGCACCAGCCAGGGCTGGCAGGGGGCAGCTTATCTCGGAGGCTGTTTGAAGGCTGCGCCATTTGGTACTGGCATCGTATGAAACAGAAAGTTAGGAATTGTTTGAAGCAGGGACCCGAGAAGCAGGTCAGATGTGGGCTTCAAATCTTAGCTCTTTGTGACCTTTGTTTAGGCAAGTGACCTAGCCTTTGAGGGCCTTGCTTTCCTCCTCTATAAAGTAGGGGTAATAAAAACAGCAGAATACAGTTATGAATATTATATAAATGGTGCCTAGCTCAGGGCCTAGAAAATAGAAAACAGCACGTGTGTACTGGGCACAGGCGCAAACCCCTCGTGTTGCATAAACCTTGTATCTGAGGAGTGGGACTTGGAGCATCCAGTGTTAAGTGATGCCTGAGACTTTAGCCCCAGCCTCATATTCTGAGCAATCCTGCCACATGTGAGAAGCAAGTTGCTCATCCAGCACTTTCACACACTGGACACCAGAAACTATTTTTCAACTCTCCCTTTCACAGTTTATATAAGGAATTTCCACCTGGCCAGCTCTGGTGCTCAGGGTACTGTTTTCTGATACAATATGTTCTGTAGAACAATACAACTTATTCTTGCTGTAAAAAGCTCCTTGTTTTGTAATCACAGACTTTTGTCAGAGGAAAGGTAGGATTTAAATTGTCTTGAAATAATGGAAATCACGTGGAGAGTGAGATTGTACCTGACAGAGATGCAATTATGCCTCTGTTTAAAAAAAAAAAAAAAGTTCCTACCTGTGTCTCCTGCATCCTCAGTGTCCCCAAGAACCAGGTTTCACTTTTGGTTTTGAGTCTTATTACCATTATTACCAGTGAATAAGAATAATGCCTTGTATTTATAATGTGGCTTTAATTTGAGAAGTCCAAAGTGGTTAAAGATGTGAACAGTGGTAGAGAGAGAGAGAGGCCACACATCTGTATTCACAAATCTGTGTCACTGGTAGATACTCACTTGCCGAAGGGTTCAGAACAGACACGCCTTGCCAGTGGATGTAGTCGGGGGAAGGGAGTGGGGAGAGGAGGTAGCAGGGAGATGTAGTAGAGAGGTTGAGAAAGCCTCTTCTTACAATCCTCAAATCCTTCTTTGAGGTTTACTGTTGAGAGGCTTAAATATTGTCCATTCTCTGCAAGTCACCCTTTAAGTGCATAGCAATCCCAAAGGGGTCACAGTTGAGTCTGTACTGCTTTTTAAGAAGTTCATTTATCAGATCGCTTTCCTCTCTTGGAGCAGAGACTGTAAGGGAGAAGGAGCAGAGGTTCTAGAGAATTAGTGCCTCTGGGAGCAGACCCACTCATGCCAGGTGGGAGCAGGTGGCTCGCTGCCCTCAGAGAGGATAACCGAGGCTACTTCTGTAGGTTTCCGAGTGGTCCCCAGCAGTACTGAGCCCTGGTTCCCCACAGTGGTAACCTGTGTTGTATTGACTTTCTTCCCTTCATGGGCTCACTTCTTCACTCCCTTGCCACTGTTTGGTGATTACCTCCCCAGTTAAAAATTTGGGAGTCAAACTCTGTCTGAGGGTCTGCCACTTCTGGAGAAAACCCCTGTATTAGTATTCTGTTGTTGCCATAACAATGACCACAAATGTAGCAGCTTAAAATGTCATGCATTCATTACCTCACAGTTCCTATTGATTAAAATTCTGGCACAGCAGTTGGATTCTCTGCTCCGGCTCTCACCAGGCAAACATCAAGATATCAGTTGTGGCTACAGTTCTTACCTGGGGCTCTGGCTCCTCCGCCAAGCTCCTGGGATTTTGGCAGAATAAACTTCCTTCTCATGCTTTTCACATAGCTCCCTCCATCTTCGAGCCAACAATGGTGGTCGAGTTCTTATGTTTTGAATCTCTCTGATTTTTTCTTCTGAATTCTTTTTCTGCTCTTAGGGGCCCAAGTTACTATATCAGGCCTACCGTGATAATCCAGGATAATCTATTTTAGAGTCATCAATGACCTTAATTAGAGCTGCCAAGTTTTTATGCCAGATAATATAACATATTCATGGTATGATAGCAGAGAACAAAGGTTATGGGAACCAAAATTCTGCCTATCACACCCACTAAGAGAGCAGGTGTCTTAAGCAAATGCCTAAGATGACATCTATACTGTACTGGAATCCTGATTAAAGCTGGAACCACTTGTTAGATCATTTGTTCATGTATCCATGACATGGACAAACAAACGTTACTTCAGCAAATAGTTGTTCAGCAAACATTACTGGTGACCGTTCTGTGTTAGATCCAGTTCCAGTATTTGAAGAACCTCCCTTCCAGGAGCTCACAGTCTAGTGGCAAAGATAGACTAAACAGGGAATTAGAACACAGTGAATCTTTCCAATAGGATGGGTTGGGCAGCTGCTATGGAGCTCTGAGGGGTTAATGGAGGCTTCTGGATGGAGTGGCAGCCCCAGAACATAGACCTAAAGGATGAGAGAGATTTAACCAGACAAAGGGGCAAAGGGCAGAGCAGACCTCTTGACAAACACCATACCTATTTTAGATGACTTGCTATCATTGCGTAGGATCCATTGAATTTGCCATGAGCTGTATGCTTGTGTGTTTGTTGGAGAGGAGAGGACCAGGGAAAATGCCTTCATATGAGACATAGAGAAAGGTGAGTAGAGCTGTATATTCATCCGGCTTTCACATAGGCTTATAAATAAGTAGCCCACATTTACCAGCCCACATATATCTTACACCTTGTCATCTGCTATGTAACTATAACTACTTTTGTAGAAACGTTACCACATCAGCCAGTTTTTTTCTATTTTCATAGTTATTTCATGCTCTAACTATAGATTTCAAAAGGTTTCTTTACTGAAGCCTTGCTTCAGGTTTAAATTGACAGAGAAGAGAATTTGATTCACATTTCAAAATACAAAAAAAAATTACGTAAAATGCAGCATGCTATAGCAAAAACTTCAGAACTGGCAGCAAGAAATCTTTGTTTGATCCTATATCTCTTCCAATTTGTAAGCCTAAGTGTGGTTTGTGGTTTTCTTACTGTAAGATGAACATACTATTACTAGCTTTGTGCACCTTGCAGGGTTGTCAAGAGAATCAAAAGGAGAAAGTGTATGTGAAGTGATCTTGAAGATTTGATGATGCATTTCTCACAACCAAAGGGCATTTTTCTAACTTACATCTTCCTGAATTTTGAGACACTTAAATAATCAGATTTCCGGGAAGGGCATTTGATTGGGATGCCAAAGATACACTTTGATTTTTGTTTTTCATTGTTTCTTCTGTAATTCGCTTGTGCTGGTGCATTTGCAAAGATGTTCATAAATGCTTTCATCTTGCTCTACAAAATTCATATCTTATCCCATCCCTGGGATCTTTTCTTCTTGGCCTTGTAGATCCTGTTCCCGCCTCTCGCATGCTTTGAAGTGGGTTTTGTAGCATTCACAGTAGCCAAGAGGGTTACATGAGAAGAAATGGAAAAGTGTGCATTGCCCAAGGCTAGGAGAGCGGTTGACTAAACGAGCAAATGTGGCTTTGATGGAAGAACTTGCATTTAATAGGAGAAATAATTTTGAAGGAATGATAAAAATTTGGTGTTTATAATAAGGCCAGCCCTTTGAAGGTGTTGTAGCAAGTTTTTATTTTCTTTTATGTAACTATTTACACATGCTGAACATTTCTGTTTCATAAGTTTTAGTTTTTCATTTTTTAAGAAAAATGGCCAGTGCAGAGCGCAAGGCTAGCATCAAAAGCTGGCCAGCTCATCAGCCAGGTCCCCTGGTGTCCTTTCAGCTCATCACAAAGCAGATATCAAAGAACATTTCTGAATTGTTGAGATTCTGTAAGGGGCATCAACATCAGGGACCTGTGTTTGGGAAGCCGTGTGGAGTAGTGGAAAGAGGACAGAACCAGGCATGAGTCAACTTGAACCAAGTTCCTGGTTCTGCAATCAGCTAAGCCAGGGCTGCCTAATGGAACTTTCTGTGATGATGAATTCTCCATCTCACTTTCCAGGACGGTGGCCACTATCTCTTGAACAATGGAGCACTTGAAATGTGGCAAGTGCAACATGAAATCGAATTTTAAATTTCATTTAATTTCAATTCAGATAGCCACATGTGTCTACTAAGAACCATATTGGACAGTACAGGTAAGTATAAAGAGCCTGAAAAGGTTGTAGCATAGTGGTTTAGAAGATTATGGCTCTGGAGTCAACTGCTTTGGTATAAATCCTGACATTCACTTACCACAGGACCTTGGCAAAGTACTTGGTTTGTTGATGCCTCAGTTGCCTAATCTGTAAAATGGGAATAAAAAGTAGATACGTCATTGGACTGTGATGAGAATTCAAATGAGACAGTGTAAAGTGTTTAACATAGTGCCTGACATTCATTCATATATATTTTAATGGATTTCAAATTATAAAATTGGTTGAACCATGATTCTTGATTTATGACATACTACCATCGTTGGTCCATGTAGCATGCAAGACACATTCATACACTTGCATACACACACATGCACACTCACAGACTTAACACTTACACCAAGAATCCTCAGATCATGAATTATAACTATATGTCTGTATGGGTTTCCCCCTCCTAATCCATGGCCTTTCCCTAATATATGCCCATGAACCTGGATTTTGTGTTTACTATTACCATGCTTTTCATAAAGTAGTCACATGTATATGAATATTTAAACTGTAATTTGGTTTTATTTGCTTAAAATTACAAAAAAGATAGCATACTGTGTGTGGTCTTCTGACACTTGATTTTTCCCAGCCAATATGATATTATTCAAAACTATCCATATTATTGTATATGGCTTTGGTTTATTAATTTTACCACTGCATAATATTCCACTGTGTAAGTACTCTACAATTTATTTTTCCATTATCCTGTCAATGGCCCTTGGTGCTACTTGCAGTTTTTCTTCTCCTACAAGTAGGGTTTAAGTAAACATATACATGTACAAGAATGTCTCTTGGTTATGTACTTAAGAGTGTGATCACTGGGCCATAGGGTATGTGATAAATTCTCAGTTGATTTCAGAAGTCACTATGACAGTTTATACTCCCCCAGACATCTGTGAGATCCTGTGGAGATCCAAATAGTTGCCAACATTTGATATGTTCAACTTCTTAATTTTGCACTTGGAATAATGTGAAATGGTATCTTCTTGTGGTCTTGAATTCCATTTTCCTGATTTGAGGTTGAACATCTATTCATCTCTTTACCCAGATGCTGTAACAATAAGTGAGCCAAGGACCCCTCTTTTGGTCTTTTCCAATGGCCCTCATTTCCCCCTCTGATCACTTCAACCTCACGAGTCTCTCCTGGAGTCTGCTGGCACATAAAGGGCATAGAACACCATCTCACCCATGTCTTTGTTTCTTATATTGATTTCATGAGGCCTACTGAATTCTGTGTCTTTGGGAAATAAGATGAGGGAAGAAGGGGGCTGCTAGTTGTCTGTATTGAGATGCTCTGCCTTGTCTTGTAATATTTCAAATTCTTTCATCATTATTGTATTTGCTAATGTGATCTGTAATCAGTGATCCCTGAGGTTACTATTGTAATTGTTTTAAGGAACTAGGCAGCATACCCATATAAAGTGGTGAACTTAATTGACAAATGTTGTGTGTTCTGACTGCTTCACTGCATTGTCATTCCCCCACCCACCTTTTCTAGGGTCTCCCTATTCTGTGAGATACAACAATATTGAAATTAGGCCAGTTAATAACCCTATGACAGCCTCTTCATTGACCACTTTAAATCAAAAGCTAAAAATTATTAAGCTTAGTGAGAAAGGCATGTCAAAAGCTGAAATAGGCCAAAAGCGAGGCCTTTTGAGCCAAAGAATTAGCCAAGCTGTGAAGGTCGAGGAAAAGTTCTTGAAGGAAATTTAAAGTGCTACTCCAGTGAACACACAAATAGCAAGAAAGTGGAACAGCCTTATGGCTGATATGGAGAAAATTTTACTGGTCTGGCTAGGAGATCAAATCAACCAGAGCATTACCTTTAGCCAAAGCCTAATCCAGATCAAAGCCCTAACTCTCTTCAATTCTATGAAGGCTGAGAGGGAGGTGGGGAAACTGCAGAAGAAAAGTTTGAAGCTAGCAGAAGTTGGTCCATGAAGTTTAAAGAAAGTAGCCATCACATAACATAAAAGTGCAAGGTGAAGGATCAGCTGCTAATGTAGAAAGCTGCAGCAAATTATTCAGATAATATTCAGACAAATAATTCACAAAGGCGGCTACACCAAACAACAGATGCTCAATGTAGACAAAATAGCCTCCTATGACACAAAGATACCATCTAGTACTTTCATAGCTAGAGAGAAGTCAATACCTGGCTTCAAAGCATCAAAGAACAGGGCAACTCACTTGTTAGAAGCTAATGTGGCTGGTGATTTTAAGTTGAAGTCCATGCTCATTTACCTTAAGAATTCTGATAAAACTACTCTGCCTATGCTATATAATAAATGAGACAGCAAAGCCTGGATGACAGCACATCCATGTCAACATGGTTTACTGAATAGTTTAAGCTCACTGTTGAGACCTACTGTTCAGAAAAAAGATTCCTTTCCAAAAGATTGCTTCTCGTTGACAATGTACCTGGTCACCCAGGAGCTCTGATGAAGATGTACAATAAGATTAATGTTGCTTTTTATTCTTGCTAATATGACATCCATTCTTCAGCCCATGAATCAAGGAGAAATTTTGACTTTACAGTCTTATTATTTAAGGAATGCATTATAGGGGCGCCTGTGTGGCTCAGAGGGTTAAGCCTCTGTCTTTGGCTCAGGTCGTGGTCTCAGGGTCCTGGGATTGAGCCCCCTGTCGGGCTCTCTGCTCAGCAGGGAGCCTATTTTTACCCCCCCCCCCCCCGCCTTTCTCTCTGCCTACTTGTGATCTCTCTCTCTCTCTCTGTTAAATAAATAAATAAATAAATGCATTATAGCTGCCATGGACAGTGATTCTCCTGATGACTCTGGGCCAGTAAATTGAAAACCTCTGGAAAGGATTCACCATTCCAGATGCCACTAAGAACATTTGTGATTCATGGGGAGAGGTCAAAATATCAATATGAGCAGAAGTTCGGAAGAACTTCTCTTGGAGGATTTTGAGGGGCTCAAGACTTCAGTAGAGGAAGTAACTGAAGATGTGGTGGAAATAGCAAGAGAACTAGAATATGGATCCCAAAGATGTGACTGAATTGCTGCAATCTCATGATAAAATTTGAACAGATGTGGAGTTGCTTCTTAGGGATGAACGAAAAAGTGGCTTCTTGAGTTGGAATCTATTCCAGTGAAGATGCTGTGATGATTGTTGAGATAAAAACAAAGGATTTAAGATATCACATAAACTTAGTTGATAAAACAGCGTGATTAGAGAAGTTTTCAAAGAAGTTCTATTGCAGGTAATATGCTATCAAACAGCATTGACTGCTACAGAGAATTTGTTTGTGAAAGTAAGAGTTACTCAGTGCAGCAAACTTCACTGTTGTCTTGTTCAAAGAAATTGTCATAGCCAGCCCAGCCTTCAGCAGCCACCACCATGATCAGTCAGTAGCCATCAACATTAAGGCAAGACCCTCCACCAGCCAAATACTACAATTTGCTGAAAGCTCAGATGATGGTTAGCATTTTTTAGCTATAAAGTATTTTTAATTAAGGTATGTACATTTTTAGACATAATTCTACTGCACACACTTAATGGACAACAGTATCATAGACACATAACTTTTATATGCGTTAGGAAACAAAAAAAGTTCATTTGACTCGCTTTATTTTGATACTCGTTTTATTGAGGTTGTCTGGAACTGAACCCACAGTATCTCCCAGGTATGCCTATAATGATGTGTTTGTACACATACATATGTTTACAATACTCATAGTGGAAATCTGTATAGCTCTTAAAACAGATAATACAGATATCCATTTACTTTCATTAAATGATTCTACACATATCTCTGAATAAAAAAACCATTAATATGTATAGTGTGCAGTCATTTTAGGATGTTTATGTCTGTGTGCTATGTATGTAAAGGAGAGGGGAAGGAAAAATGAATGCATGAGAGAAAAACAGAAATATTTGGAGGAATATTTACCAGTGTCTGTAAGTTATTTATTCTTAATTAGTGAGGTCATAGTTTTGTATGTTTATTTTTCCTCATCTATACCTTTAGAGATTTTCTCTAGGATATGAATTGTGTATGTAACAACAAAAAAAGGAATGAAACTTTGCATATTTCAGAATATGAAAATGCATGAGTTAACAGAAGACTATCAGGATAGATTTTAAAAATGTACAGTAGTTGCCTGATGATTTGCAGACATGGAAGTGAGTTGCACATACTTTGTGAGGAAAAGGATTTATCTCCTTAAAATCTTGTCATCATGGATTATCCAGTGTGAAATACATCTTTGCTTTTTCTGTGGAAACATTCCCAGTCCCTTTGACACTAGGCTTAAGAATTAGCAGAACTGTTATCCTCTACCTGAGATACCCTTGATTGTAACATATTTGGTGTCTCTGAAAATGTGTTGAAAAGGTTTGTACATGCATTTCCCCTGCAGTTGGGAGATCAAAAATGCATCCACCAGTTGTTCCTGTTATTTCCTTACCACAAAACCTCTGTGATTTGAGGCAATGATGCCAACCAACTCGTAAGAAAGCGCATTGGGGACTTTTACACTTGAGTTGTGTCGATAGACAAATGGTCCTGGTGTGAGCTCCCAGATATTGGATTGCAATCCTGGAAATTCACAGCCAACCACATTCTTTTGAATATCTCACTGGCAAATTTAATTTTTATACATATTTGCACTAAGTACTATAAAATATATAGCTAATGTGAAAGTCAACAGCCCAGCAGCCGTATTCTAGACATTTTCATGTCCTAACTCTATCTTGTCAAAAAGCAATGCTGTATCAAATTTGGGGGCCAGGGTCTCCCTGACTTCTTGAGTATCTGGGCCATTCTGAGGAAGAGAGAATAAGTGCTCCTGAGACTTATAGCTCCACAGTGAATGGCAGCCTGATCCAGGACCCCAACCACATAGAGTTGTGTTACCTTTCTCTACATTTAGGGTGTGCTGTAAGATGTTTTAGAAAACAGAAAAGGACCTATGTAACGATGCAAGGAAATTGAGAACAGAAAACTGAATTTTGCTCATGATGACCTTTAGCATCTCAATTCAGACAACTAGCAAACCCCCTTTTCCCTCATCTTATTTCTAAAAGCCACAGGATTTAGTAGGAAAATTTTTAAAAGTGTGCATTGAGGCACACAACTATCCTTACTTGTCAGGAACACATGTAAATATCTTACTTACTCAATACATTTTTCTCTAGAAAATGAATTGAAGTTAAGGAATCAGTCAAAATTTTGGAGTTTTTTTTTTTTTTTAAACTCCAAGTTTTGTAGGAGTTTGTAATTTGATCATACAAAGTGATTTAAAAATTGAGGCCCACATTTACCTCTGGCTCTTTCTAATATAGAAAACAACAGGGAAAATGGACAATAGAGTTGTATTTCCTCCCCAATTTCACACAAACACATATAAAAAAAATCACAGTTTTTTTCTTTTTACCTGAAACCATAGAAGCACATTATTTCTAACTTAGTTTTGTGACCTGAAATGTTTTTGTCTTCTTTTTTTTTTTTTTACTCTTTTCTTTAAAATTAACATATGATATCTTATTTGTTTCAGGGGTACAGTTCTGTGAATCATCAGGGGTACAGTTCTGTGAATCATCAGTCTTAACCAATTCACAGCTCTCACCATAGCATATACCCTCCCTAACCAGACACCAGCCAGTGTCTATCAGCCAGCCACCCTATGCCTCCCTCCGCCCTCCAGCAACCCTCAGTTTGTTTCCTGAGATTAAGAGTCTCTTATAGTTTGTCTCCCTCCCTGGTCCCATCTTGTTTCATTTTTCCCTCCCTTCCCCCCATGAACCCCTCCCTGCCTCTCAAATTCCTCATATCAGAGAAATCATAATACAATTGTCTTCCTCTGATTGGCTTATTTCGCTTAGCGTAATACTCTCTAGTTCTATACATGTCATTGCAAATGGCAAGATTTCATGGGTTTTTTATGGCTGCATAGTATTCCATTGTATATATGGACCACGTCTTCTTTATCCATTCATCTGTTGATGGACATCTAGGCTCTTTCCATAGTTTGCTATTGTGGACATTGCTGTTATAAACATTCAAGTGAACATGCCCCTTCAGATCACCACATTTGTATCATTAGGGTAAACACCCAGTAATGTGATTTGTGACCTGAAATGTTAACTTCTCTGGACCTCAGTTTTCTCACCTGAGAAATGAGAAAAGGAGACTAAAGTAGACACTTAAAATTCTTTCCAGCTCAGCCATCTTGGCTGTGCTACCCTTTCTTCCCATGCCTCAAGCTGGTTTAATTCTATTTTGTCAAGGTCTAGGGATTATTTAGAGTTGGCAATGGTTAGTTTCTGATGAAGGTTGAGTTGCCTAAAATATAGTTGTAAATGTAAATGGATTATCAATGTAAAAAGGATTATGGTAATTTTATTTCGAACTCTTTTGGAAAGAGGTCTTCTAGGACACTGTTAACTTTCCCACTTCCCCAACTAAAGCAGGGATAAAGCAAGCCAGAAATAATGAAAACCACCAGTGAACTTGGTCCAGAGGCCCTCAAGAAATTCAGTCTTCATTTTATTTAAAGTCACTGAGGCCATTTCCAGCCAGCATGGCCTGCCACTGGAAGCATCCAGAGTTTGCTGTTTTATGGCCTCTTTTGTGTGCTTTCTACCATGATTGAAGATACCAGCTATTTACTTAGACTGTCGTTTCCGGGAGGACACCAACAGGCATCCAGCAGTAGGAGTCAGATTTTCTGTAAATCTTGAATTTGTAAATGGTGGTAATGTCTTCAGTTTGCTTCCTTCAGCTGAATGGGGAGTGAGAATTCTGGACTCCTCATTGCTAAAGCATGAGCTCCTGCCAGCCTGAATGCAGTCTTCCTTCCAAATGCTGAATGATCAGGCATCATTTCTCCTGAAGACCTTATTACATGCACACTTTTCCTAGATTGCCGTGACAGTCTAAATAAACCCAAAGAGTCATGAGAAACTCATGTCTTCATTAGGGAAAGGCTTACCTGTAGGGATTAAAGAATATATATGGGTATCTTTCTCATTAACAGTTCTAAGGGGAGGGGTCCAGGTTGACAGGACAGTTCTGTTCCTTCACAAGTCCAGGTTCCTTCCATCTTACTCCTTCCTCATCCCCTAGCACAGGGGTTAGCAAACTGTGGTCTGCAAGCCAAATTCAGTTTTCTGCCTATTTCTATAAATCAAGTTTTATTGGAACATAGCCGTGCCCACATTACAGCTACTTTTGTGCTACAACAGAAGAGTTGAGTAATTATGAGAGAGATCATATGACCCACAAAGCTGAATATATTTACTATCTGACCCTATACAGAGTGACTTTGCTTACCCATCCATGGCATGGCTGAAGTTGGGTCTCAACTACATCCTTATTTAGCAGTCAGAGGGAAACAAAAGTAAGTCATTGAGAAGTCATGTTCTTTGACATAAAGCCCACTCAAAAATCAGCACATCACTTCTCACATTCTACTGGCAGGAACTTAGTCTCATGGCCATGTCTAACTAAGGAAGGCTATGAAGTATCTAGCCAGGGAGCCAAGAACCTAGGAAGGAGAAGGCACAGTTTGGTTAACAGCAATCTCCATCATATTAAAATGATAACTCCTGAAATCCAGAATGCATTATATACACAGTGGGTTTCTTGGGGACATTCAGAATAATTCCCATTATAGAATGAGTATATTACATCAGGTACCATAGTAAGGGTTTGACATCTGTTATCTTATTTAATCTGGTCCTCTTCACCTGACCAATCCCTCACCATCCTTCACAATTCCAATTACATGCTGTTTCTTCCCACAAGGCTTCTTTGATCATTTGTCTAGGGCAAATCTTCCTTGTTGGAGCTTCTTTAACGTCTAACACATCTCCACAGTAGCTTCCTACCTCTTTATTATTTATTGCTTGCTTATATGCCTAATTTCCATGATTAGCTCCATGAACATGGGGTTTACATTCATTTTACCCACTGCAGTATCCTGGGAGCTAATGTAGTACCTGGCACATAGGAGACTCTTTAGACATATCTGTTGAGTGAAGGATTGACCATTGTGAAGTAGGTACTGCCAGCATTTCCTGTTTGTCAGATGAACACACTTAAGCACAAAAGGAATGTGTCATTTGCCTCTTGGCTACAAAGTAGCCATTTGTCACTTGGCTACTTAGGGGTAGAGATGGGACTGCAACCAAGTCTCTTTGCCTTCAAAGTTCATGCTCTTTACTTTAAGCCAGACTTTCTCAACCTTACCACTCTTGGTATTCTAGAATGGATAATCCTTTACCAATCCGTAAGCATTGGTATTCTGGAATGGATAATCCTTTGGGGAGATAGAGAGTATTGTAAGGACGCTCAGTAGCATTCCTGTCTTCTATCCACTAAATGTCAGTAGCACCCCCCCCCCCCCAGTTGTGACAAATACTGTCAAATATCCCCTGTGGAGCAAAATAACTCCATTTAGGCCACATGAGAACAACTGGACTAAATTCTACTGCTTCTTAGTTTTGCTTACAACTCTAGGAATCTACTACTCCCCTACTTCAGCTTGGTGGTGACTTTGGTATTCTTCCTTCCTTGGGTAGTGATGCTCTTCCTAGCCCAGGTCACATGCCTCTTCCTCCCTGAAGTCTTCCTTGATGCAGCCTTCAGATAACCAGGCTTCCCTTTCTCTGCACTCCTCCTGTACATTGTTTTTTAACACTTCATAATGCTTCATATTAAACCTATGTGATTCACTGCCTTTCTTCTCACAGGAGACTGTGAGTTACATGAGAACAAGGACGCATCTTCCCCAATTACCAACTGTAGGTGACACAGAGTGGACCTCAGTCAGTATTTGAGTTGAATTGTAGCCACCTGAACCAGACAGGGGCTGAAGGCTAGGAGGGGAACTACAAGGAGGAATTGTGGGCAATGTCTACTGCTAGTATAATTCTATCAGCACCATTTGTTTTAGTGTTTCCTAAATCTGGGGATATAGCTGCTGTCTCAAGATTAAGCTTCTTTCTTTTTTTTTTTTTTAAATGAAGAAGCAATAATATCAGGACTCCCCTGGTCAAAGGGTGCCGTTATTCACAAAGCACTGCCAAGTGATATCCTTACTGTCTGCCCCAGCTGGTGGGACTCTCAGTCATTCAAATAGCCCAGAGTTGGGGTGTTGGGTAGCAGTTGGGTACAGATGATAGAGGGCTTGGTTCCAAAATGTGTATCTTAGGCAAGTTTTTGAATCTTGCTGAGCTTGTATTCAGTTACATAGTTAATAGTTATTGCACATCTGCCACATGCCATGCACTGTTAGGGATATGACCCTAAATGAAACAGACCAATATCTGAATCCTTTATAGAATGGAAGGCCTAGGCCTGCCTGGGTGGCTCAGTCGGTTAAGGGTCTGCCTTCAGCTCAGGTCATGATCCCAGGGTCCTGGGATCCTGTCTGTGTCCAGGCTCCCTGCTCAGCAGGGGGTTTGCTCCCCCCTGCTTTGCCCCCCTCTCTCGCTTGCTCACTCTCTCAAATAAATGAATGAAATCTTAAAAAAAAAAAAAAAGAATAAAAAGAAAGGAAAAGAGGGCTTAATGGGGTGGGCAGGACACAGATAATAAAATAAATACATAAAACATATAGTAGGTGATATGGTAATAAAAATTAACCAGAGGAAATTGAAAATGTATACTTGGTGTTTGTTGTAAGGATTAAATGAGCTCATGTACATCACCTGAGCATTGGCATGTAGGTGCTAAATTCAGGTTAGTAAGTTTCCTCTCTTCTTTAATTGTCTCCCCTGTAAAGTGACAGTGAAAATATTGCTCCTGTGTGAAAGTGGGGGGCTAAAGCGTAAGCAATCCTGATAATAATTCACATTGTGTTGTCTGCGGCCTTTGACATTTGTAAAGCCCTACCATCCACTTTATGTTCAAGAAGTGATCACATTTCAAGTGGAAGACCTCCTGAAGGAAGTAGAAGGAACTGATGCTTTCAGACACTTGGTGCAAAGAGGAAGTGGATTGCCTGTCTTAATAAAACAAACTCTGACTGAAACAGTGGAAAGAATGGTGGCTTCTCCATTCTTCCAGATTTGCTGTTAATATTTTAGATCTACTCCTACTTTTGAAGGTGACTAGATTTGTTTGCTCACCAGAGGGCAGACTGGCAGAGAGGCTAAGTTCACTGGCTTTGAAGTGGGCCATATCTCCTCACCAGAGTTGTGTCCCTGTTACTTCTTCACAGTGGGTGGTGTGGCAAGGAGCTAAACTCTCAGAGCCTCAGTTTTCTCATGGGATGCTGAGAATATTGAATGAGATAAGGCACAGAAAACAGGAGACCTAATTGTCTTCATCTGGCAAATCCAGCTGGCCTCTTAACCATTCTCTCTGTCTATGGATTGGGTGAGCACTCACTGGCCAAAGTGTTCTTTCTAAAGGCACACCAATAGTTGCGCACCACATTTGTCTTGACAGAAAGGTCTGTTTTCCTGTAGAGAATACCAGAATGACCTAAAGGAACATGGCATGTCGAATGGCTATAAGAGAGCTTTACTACAGAGGTGGAACCAAAGCTGTAAATAGTTATGCCCAAAGGGTAACCTGGATATAAAATGAATAACTGATCATTGGGGCTGCTTTACTAGACACTGCAAGGTACTGACAGACTAGATCATTAGTGTTGTTGAAATTTATTTATCATTGCTTTTAATTTTTTAATCCTTAAGAGTGCTACCAAACTTCCAAATACATGAAAATATGCTGCACATAAAAGCATTTGAGAAACACTGCAGAATACAAGAGTTAAACGCATAAAAAATAGTTTGATCTTGTGCTAGTTCCAGTCACTCGACAGTGACTGCCATAGTGCTCTGATGAGAGCTATACAAAGGCTGGCCTGAGGGCTGGAGAGGTTCTAGGATCATCTAGTAATGTCTGCCACTGTGGCAAAAATAGAGTAGGGACTCAGGGGCACATTTTGCTTTCCTTGGATTTACCTGTGTGTTTTAAATGTTTCTAGAAAGAAAGAGGCT
Source organism: Mustela erminea (assembly GCF_009829155.1). Classification (NCBI taxonomy): domain Eukaryota; kingdom Metazoa; phylum Chordata; class Mammalia; order Carnivora; family Mustelidae; genus Mustela; species Mustela erminea. Next base: position 24,679,728 of record NC_045614.1, on the reverse strand, counting down.
ATATCATTACTGTACCATCTACAATCAACCCCATTATAGAGATGGCCCAACATCTGTTCTCAAAATGAACCAATGTTCCATGAATATGTTTACAGTTTGACACACCACCACAATTCACAGATGTTAACTTTATAGATAAATATTTATAAATTGAGCCCTATGTAATTTCATTGTGAATTTTTAAATATTGACAGTTAAATTGATATAAATTAACAGTAGACCAGATACAAAATATTCTTTGATCTCTGCTTTAAAAAAAGAGGCCCTTGCAAAATTTATTGTCAGAATCTCATACTAAATATTCATCTGTTGAAAATACTTTTGATTCACAGATTTTTATTAAAAACTAGAGTTTCCCATATTTATTCTTATATTTGTATGTTTTTTTAATAAAACTTATGTTTTATAAGTCTAGCACAAGGTATTCTTAGCATCCTTCATTAACATTCTTCCCAGTAAACTCTTATAATGTGGTTTTATATCTTCTTCATGTTTAAGTGGGGGAATAGAAAGTTTGTGGGGGAAAATATAATTTTATTTTCTCAGTGTCATTTAAAAATTTTACAATTACAATTATTTAATTTTACTAAAGTTACAATAGAAAAATAATAAAGTTGGCCTAGAATATAGGCAGTTAATTATCAACACTTGAGGCCTAGAAAGAAGAATATTTTGGAAATTGCAGACCGTTGTGCAGTTGGCTGCTGATCTCTCTTTGAAGGCAGACATGACCTTATCAGATTTGTTTAATACTGCCAGAGTTCTCATATTTTTTCCTGGCTTCAGAACAATGGAGTTCAGAGGTCAAGAATACCTACATTCCACATGAGCAAACTTTTCATCCTTTGAAATTACAGTGATGAATAGTCAATAGTCAACCAGACTGTATACCGCATAGGAGAAACCAGAACTCTGAAGCTGATATAGGTTCTTATAGGCTATGTTGCAGGGGACATTTGTGGAAATAAATTGGCAGTGTCTTTGCGTGACTTTGAAAGTGAGAGTGGAGTAGTTTAATCTTTTTTTTTTTTTAAGATTTTATTTATTTATCAGAGAGAGAGAGGGAGAGAGAGCGAGCACAGGCAAACAGAATGGCAGGCAGAGGCAGAGGGAGAAGCAGGCTCCCTGCCGAGCAAGGAGCCCAATATGGGACTCGATCCCAGGACGCTGGGATCATGACCTGAGCCGAAGGCAGCTGCTTAACCAACTGAGCCACCCAGGCGTCCCGGAGTAGTTTAATCTTTATAGAAGGTGTCTTTTTGTTAATCCTTAAAAAAATTTCACCCTAGATTCGCTGATATTCTTAACTGGTACCTTGGTTATTCTAAGGAGAGTATTTGAAAATTTCTGAAGGTATTGTTTGTATGTTTATACACTGAAATATACACTATTTCATCATAGGATAAAACTTCATAATTCTTAATAAACTCTTATAGGTCACCATGAACACCTAATATCTCATCTTTATTTGAAATGAGGCATTCTTTACCTTTTAACATCATCTGTGATATATTTTTTGTATCATGTCTCAATTGTGTTAAAGCCGGGATGCTTTTGTTCAGCTATATTTTCTCAATAAACATGTAATAAATATATGTTTATAAAAATGATACAGTTTTTCCATATTTGGATTTCCTAACATGGGGGATCTCACTCATCCAACTCTGAACTTCTCCATGCTTGTGATCACTATTCTAAATAATATCCTCATTTATTTATGACCTATTCATAGATAATGCATGAGCAAGCACAGTGCCCCAGCATATGGTAAACATTTAATAAGTATTTGTTGATAAAAGGAATCTCTAAATGTGAGATAGGCGTTAATATTATTTGAGATATTAAATTTGTATCTATAAATTTACAAATGGATGAATTTAATTTTTTATGACTCAGAGTTATATATTGTGATATCCAGTACAAAATCTATTCAGATAATCAGATTGGGTTCTGAATTGGTTTGTTGTGTGTTCATTTCATCTTGAGATTCCCTCCCCACTTTTATATTCTCCAGAGTAATGGTTCTCAGGTTTTGTTTGGTTCCTAGGCCAGCGGGATCAGCTTTATCCAGGAATTTGTTCAGAATGCAGATTCGTGGGCCTCACCCCAAACCTACCGAATCAGAGTCTCTGGAAGGAGGATGCAGCCTCCTATGTTGTAACAAGCTCTCCAAGCAGTGCAGCTTCATGGCTGTGCAATTTCTGCAGCAACATGGAGACTCTGCATTTAAATGAGCCTTGTGCTTGCTTTAATGATTCTGCTATCACTGTCTTGGAATTCTTAGTAAGTTCTTAACAACAGGCCCACATTTTTGCCCTGAACCCTGCCAAACTACACGCAGTCCTGACTCCAGGTGATGCTCATGCACACTCAGAGTTTGAGGACTTCTGTCTTGGGGAAATATTTAGATTCTCTCTGCATATCTGACTAGTTGGTCATTTAATTATAAATTAAAGCCTATCCAAAGTGTACTAAGGCAGTTGGTCCTAAGAGAAGTTACTGCTAGGTTCTATTAACATTTTCTTGATAGTAATTGCCCAACAGTTATAGCCAGAGGTAGAGAGCTCCTGACTTTTCATGTCCAACTTGAACCTTCTTCTTTCTGGTTACCCAGAAAGTGTTCTTGTAACAACTTTTTCTGAACCTGTCACATAGTGCCAAAGAGTTAACCAATTTTGATGCCACAGTGAATTACCCAGAGCTCTGAGTTTATGGGTGTTTAAAGAAAATCCCTCCAAATAGGGGTTTGTTCATAGACATTGTGTTATATAACATGAAATCAGAGTGAGTGGGTCAGTCAGGGCCCCAGTAGAAACAGCTATTCAAATTAAGGTAACTGAAGAAGCATTTACTTACAAAGGTATTAGCTGCAAAGGTATGAGTATGGTATGGTGGAACTGTTAGGGTTTATCAGGAACCCAGGGCTACCACAGCAGAGATGTCACCACTCCTAAGTCCAGGTAGACAAAAGAAGGAGACATTCCCAGAACGTGGGAGAGGGTCAACTGGAGCTGCTTTGAAAGGGACATAACGAGCCTGAAGTGAATTCACAGAGAGGGAACCAGAAGGATAGACATGCTGATGTCACTCTCCTCCCTACATCCATCTTCTGCAATTAGCTTAATTCTGCAGGAATCCCAAGGACACAGAGCACACTGATGTCACCTGTGTACATCAGCCAATGAGAAAGAAACCAAGGAGAGAAGAGTGGAGTAGATCTATAGGGACAAATGGACAATATCTGGCTCAGTTTACTCCATTTGCCTCTTGGCATCTCCTCGTGTCCTTTTTTCAGGTGAAAAGTTAGTGTCTGCAACACAACCTCAGTCCCCACATCATTGTGAGAAAATGTCAATTTGGTCATATTTGTATCTAAAATCTGAGCTACCACCAGTCTTGTAAGGCACCAAAGGATAAAAGGGGGAAAAGAAGTGACTTAGTGAAACAAAATGTAACTTCTGTAGCCTCTCTATAGCTAGTCATGAGGCCTCATTGGTAATCATGGTTTTCCTCTACCATCAACTCTTCTGTGATCCCTTTACTTTCTGCTGGTACTTCAGCTAGTTAGAGTTCTTGACTTGTTAATGTTACACATACCTTCTTTCAAGATCTAAGTTATTGATGGTTTTGAATTTATTGGGTTACCACTGTTTTACATTTTCATTTGAGGGTACCTCAGTGAATGCCTGGGTTCTACATATCTCTTTTCTTATACCCCTTGCAGTAATGGTGACCTTCCTTATCTGTTTGTTCAGTGGAGTGAGGAGCCCCAAATGGCCAAGGGACAATCTCAGCTTCTAATTTGTCACGCCATGACTATGTTCTTTGGTGGAAACAAATGTTCTCCTAGTAAGTTATCAGGTGTTTTATTGAGAAGGGCCGCTGCAACCTCTTCCTCTGTTTCCTGATCCTTGTATTCTTACTATGGGGGACTGGAATTATCTATTGGCCTATGATTTAAGACATATACCCATAGGAGAGTATCCTAGCCTCTTTGGGTGTTCTCCCCCATCAGATACTAAACCAGCATTTCTGGGTAGTAAGACCACCAGTGTACTTACTTTGATTTAAAATGTGTCCCATGGTTGGGGGTGATGTTGCCCAGGATATCATGATACATAAGTCACTTTGTATGTCCAAGAATTGTCCTGGAGAGAAGAGAAGAGAAATCCATAAGCAGAAGTTTCTATCCTTTTTAAGTCAAAGCATTGACTACTTCAAAGTCAGAGAAGTCTAATGTCATCAGTATGTCCCTAGGTAGTTAGTTAGTCCACCCAAGGCTCAGTATTGTCCTCTGCTATGGGCGGATATGGTACTCAGCTGTGGTGGTAATTAGATCAGCTTTGGTGATAAGATGATTGTGTAACTGACTTGTGTATGGCCCATATTCCTGCCAGGGAGCCAGTGACACTTACCTCTTCCAGACAATATAAACATGATAAAGCATGTTAACTCTGTTTATTACCCTCCTATTTACATATTCTTGTCTAGTACTTTAATTATGCCCCTTTTTTTAATCAATGGATTAGATACTAATAAAAAAATTGGCAATTCTAAGCAAACCTGTATAGAAAATTATTTTTTGAAAACCAGTGTTCTTTGTTTATCATTTCTTTTTACATCTCAATCTTTTCTTCTCAGCTTATAATCCTTTATGCTTTTACCAGTTCTTTTTAGTGTACATCTATGTCTGATAAACTCTTTTCAATTTTTCTCTGAAAATATCTTTTTTTCACCCTCATTCCTGAATCAACCATTTTTAGGATGATAGTTGTTTTCATTCAGCAACATATTATTCTACTGATTTCAGGCTTCCACTATTGCTGTGGAAAAGTCTGCTTTCCATCTAATTGTAAGTAACTAGCTTTCCTTTGATTTTTTTTTTTTAAAGATTTTATTTATTTATTTGACAGACAGAGATCACAAGTAGGCAGAGAGGCAGGCAGAGAGAGAGAGAGGAGGAAGCAGGTTCCCTGCTGAGCAGAGAGCCCGATGCAGGACTCGATCCCAGGACCCTGAGATCATGACCTGAGCCGAAGGCAGCGGCTTAACCCACTGAGCCACCCAGGCGCCCTCCTTTGATTGTTTTTAGTCTTGCTATGATGTATAGGTATGAATTTATTTTATTTATTCTACTTCCTATATATGTAAATTCATATCTTTCACCAATTCTGTGTAATTCTCAGCCATTGTTTCTTTAAATATCACCTTCCCTCTGCACTTCTAGTCTTTCTTCATGGGACTCCATTTAACAGATGTGTTGAATATTCCCTTTTTGCCCTCCGTATCAATTATATCCCATTCTCATTTTCCTTCTTCCAGTTTCTCAGCTGCATCTGAGCAATTATTTCCATTGATATCTTCCAGTTCACATGTTCTCTCTTCAACTGTCTCTAATCTGTGGCTAAACACATTCATTGACTATTTTAGATTAACTATTATATATATACATTTTTCCTCCAAAGTTTAATTTGGATTTTTCAAATCTTTCTAGTCACTTTTGATAGTCTATTGTTGCATGGATTTCTTTAAAATTTCATAAATAGTTTGGGCACCTGGGTGGCTCAGTTGTTAAGTGTCTGCCTTTGGCTCAGGTCATGATCCCAGGGTCCTGGGATTGAGCCCTGCACTGGGCTTCCTGCTTGGCAGGAAACCTGTTTGTCTCTCTTCCACTCCCCCTGCTTCTGTTCCCTCTCTCTCTGTGTCTCTCTTTAAAAAATAATAATAATAATAATAAGATTTCATAATTAGCTATTTTACATGCTATAGTTAATATCTCAAGTATCTGAAGCCATTAGGGGTGTGTGTGTATGTGTGTGTAGTTTGTTTGTTTATTATAGAGTCTTTCCTTCATTGGTAATTGGTTTCCTTCTATGCTTGGTAATCTTTGAGGATTTATATTTGGCAAATCGTAGTGGGAGCCCCAAGTGACTAAAATAGGGATTTTTTTTCTACAGGGGAGATTTATTTTGTTTCTTCTGGAAGCAAGAAAGGCTGCTACCAACCTAGGACCACTTAGTTCTTTCAAGAATCCTGGTTTAATCAGAGCTTCCAGGTTAAGCTCTTCTAACTTGCACTGGCTTAGTGTCTCAATTCTGTAAATGACCTAGGTGTTTGCTGTCAGAGCAATCCCTCTTATTTATGTGGGTTTTCAGCACAATATTCTGGTTTCAGCTCACTTCTGGAGTTTTGTGTGTTTATTTTAGTCCTTTAGAGGTTTCCTTACTTCCCATGAGCTCAACAATCCAATAAAAATTGTGTTTTGAAAGAGGTCTTCATAGCACCTAGTCTGCCATGATGCTGGAAGCAGAAGTTTCTTATTTCATATGATCAGTGTGCATGCACTACTAATAGAAACAATCTTTAAATATTTTGCTTATCCATCTTAGTTTTACAATATTACTGCATTCCCAGAATATCCCAGAATTTCTAATTTAACCTACCTCTCAAAAATTTTCAAGTTAAATCCCATTACTTGCTAATTCCCATGGTTATACAAGATGGTTTACATTTTTTTTAAGTTAAAAAAATTATATCTATCCACATTTTGGTAAGAACACAGGTATCTTGAAATTCAGGGAAGACTTCAGTTTGAGTTGCTGCATTTTATTTTTTTATTTTTTTTAAAGATTTTATTTATTTATTTGACAGACAGAGATCACAAGCAGGCAGAGAGGCAGGCAGAGAGAGAGGAGGAAGCAGGCTCCCTGCTGATCAGAGAGCACCGATGTGGGGCTCGATCCCAGGACCCTGAGATCATGACCTGAGGCGAAGGCAGTGGCTTAACCCACTGAGCCACCCAGGTGTCCCGAGTTGCTGCATTTTATATGTAATTCAAGAAAAAGCAGATTTGGGGCCGAAATATGATCTGTTGCCAAAGATCATATTACTCTTAAAAAAAAAAAAAAGTCTTTTTTTTAAGGCAGTCTTTGGTTCACAGCAAAATTGAGTGAAAAGTACAGAGAATTTCCATATATCCCTGGCCCTCACACATGCACAACCTCTTCTACTATCAGCATCCCCACCAGAGTGGTACATTTGTTATAATTGATAAACCTGCATTAACACATCATTATCACTCAGAGTCTTTAGTTTACATTAGGATTCATTCTTGGTGCTGTATACATTTTGGGTTTGGACGAATTTATAACGACATGTATCCACCATTATAGTATCACACACAGTAGTTACACTGCCATAAGAATTCTCTGTGCTCTGCCTATTCATTCCTACCTCTCTACAACCCCTGGCAACCACTGATCTTTTCACTCTCTCCACAGTTTGCCTTTTCCAGAATGTCATAGTTGGAATCATACAGTATTGGCTTACTTTGTTGTTGTTGTTTATTTAAACATTTATTGGAGGTTACTCTGTTTCAGAATTGGCAAACTTTTTCTTAAAGGGCCATATAGTAAATATTTCAGACTTTTAGGTCTGTTGCAGCCACTTAACTCTGTTGTTGTAGTGTGAAAGCAGCCATAGACAATACATAAACAAATGAATGGCTGTGTGCCAATAAAACTTTTATTACAGAAGCAGGCAGCGGGCCCATGAGCTGTAATTTGCTGATATCTGATCTGTTCTAAACCCTAGATCACATTTTTGTTTTTTGGTTTTTGTTTTTGATTTTTGCATTTTGAATCTCCACTGATACTCACCAGTCTTGTTTCCGAGTTTCTCCCTTCTCACACAGTCTCCTGAAGACAGAGTGGTCCATTTTCTTTCTCAAAAAAGCTGAGATTTGCCTGCTTAGGGCCTTTGTGTATGCTATTCCCGTTCTTGTCTGCTTCCTCCACATTAGCCTTCAGATCATAACCTAAATGCTTCCTGATTAAGAAGATTTCCCTCTACAAAGACATTTCCCTTCACTTTTCATTGTTACTCTCCGGAGTTCTGTCATTTCCTTTAGAGTACTTACCAAAACTTCTAAGTTTGTATTTTCATCTGTTGATTTAGTGTCTAATTGCCCAATTAGAATGAAAGAACGTTCCATGAGGGTAGGACCCGTCTATATTCTGACTGTGTACCTAGTTCCTGGCACATTTCCTGGCAAATAGGAGGTACTCTGGGTGATTATTTCCTGAATGAATGAAGCAACTTTATGAGTGAGGTACTGTTATTAGTATTCACGTTTTACAGATGAGGAGGCTTAGATCCCACACAATTAAGTAACTTAAAGTCATAGAACCAGTAAGTGGCAGACCCCAGCTTTAATGTGAGGTTGGTCTGTCTGATTCCAGGCACTGTGCTGATATCCAGTCCCTCTGTGGCCTTTTGGTTTTTTTTGATTATGTGCAGAGTTAAAGAACAAAGCCACCCAGCTATTCTTGGAGACATGTCAAGGGAATGAGAGGTGGGGGGTGGAGAGGTGGGGTTACAGAAGCATGGTGTTAGTATCAAATGAACTGACTCAAGTTAAATAGGAAAAGGATCAGTTACTTAATTGCAAACAATCCCACTGTTAAGGTACAGCTTTATGATTCAGGGGTCAAAACAGTTTTATGCCAGCAGGATCCCAGTGTTCTTATGGTGGTAAAGGGGAAAGTAAGTAGGAAGGTTCCAGTCTCAATGGAGATCCAGGGCAAAGCAAAGTGCCCCAGCTTATCCAGGAGGTCTGGCAACCATTAAAGAGAAATGACTTCCTAAATTCTAACTGACAGGAGGACTGAATGCATTGTACCATCCAGGAGGCAGAGCCCCCATGCTCAGGGAAATGAATATGGTTTAAAAACTCATGGGATCTTTCCGGTTTGTCCCAAGTTAGGGAATTCGGTGTGGAACATTTTTTTTTTAAACAACAATTTGAAAGAAAGTTAATGTACTTCTCTTAGGATTTTGAAAAGCCGTATTTTGCTTATTAGTCAGTGGAAAATCTGTAAGACTAAAATATTTTTAAATGTAAGCTGCCTAATAGAATAGGTTCAGGGCAGGAAAATATATCATTTGAAACAAATCAACCATTAATTTCATATGTATTACTTAAGAAAAAAGAAAACATTGAAGAGAAGTGAAAATGACATGATGGTCCATTTCAAATATTTGGTAAACGTAGTGTAAATGAATTCTCTGCAGTGATTCTTTGAGTTCAGCCAAGCCATTAAAGCCAAACTTAAGGACTTCATGATAACTGTGAGCTTAACAAAGTTTTGCAGAATTATGATGTTCATGTTCTGAAAGGCATCAACTATAAATAAAGATACATTATTTTATCAAAGAAATAATCCATAAACAGAATAAAACTTGTCTGGGTATAACAGTGACAAACTCTTAACTTGTATAAAAGTAGTTGTTTCCAAAGAGACAAGATACTTAAGCTCATACACATGTGTATGAAAACTATTTGTACCAAGAAAAAGCATATTTTGACATCTTCCTGGATCTTTTACTTTTATGCAAGAAACATAATCCATCATTTTTCAAAAAGGTGTTGAAGTTATAATAAAGCCCATGTCACAAGTGTGTGTGAATGAACGTGTGCACACACACACACACACACACACACACACATACATGATTAATAAAAATAAAAAATAAAAATAAAAGCCTTGAAAACCTGGAGGAAATAACTCTGCTAACCACGAAGTCCATTATAATTACTATGATTGATCATCAAATTTGGCCCTGAACTCCCTGGCAGCCAGGGCAAAAAGGGAAACAGGATAAATTGTACCATTTTTGTTATTAGAAAGGAGGAAACAGACTAGTTCCTGGAGATAGAGATTTTCCTGGCACCAGATATTAAAAAGAGTTTCTTGTGAGTGATTTTCTATAGGAATATTGAACCACATAATGGATAATACCCTCAGCAGCCCTTTCCAGCAAACGCAGATGTGGTTTTCATAGAGCTGTCTCCTGCAACAACCCCCAATAAAAGCTAGTGCCATAACATTAAGTGCAACTTAGAGAAGGTACATTTTGTGACAGCACTGGGTTTTGTTTCCATATTTTGAAAGGTGCATGGTTTTACTTTCAATGCATATTTTAAAGGTCCAGAAAAAAATTCTAATTTGTTTGCCTGTGTTGCAGAAATCTGGCACCATTTCTCTATCTAGGCATTTCCCTGAGGATTTGTTCTTGGGTATATTACACATTAAAAATTTTCCACTCACTGCCATCTTCTAAATATTTTGAAAGTTATAAGCTAGTACTTGAGTTTTTCTGTTGGTCTACCTCTCTGTATTCATTAATGATGTAATAAGGTTTTCAGTAATTTGGTGAAGTGTAGATGGAGGCCCTAAACTCTATAGTAATTCACAGGAAGGATAGTGTTATCCCTTTTAGCCTATTCAGTGTAAATTACTTCTGCTTCTTTAAGGTTTTTCTATTTGTTTTTCTTTATTTTTTAATTTTTTATTTTTTTAAATTTTACTTATTTATTTGACAGGCAAGGATCATAGGTAGAGAGGCAGGCAGTGCGTGGGGAGGAGGTGAAGCAGGCTCCCTACTGAGCAGAAAGCCTGATATGGGGCCCAATCCCAGGACCCTGAGATCATGGTCTGAGCCGAAGGCAGAGACTTAACCCACTGAGCCACCCAGGCCCCCCTCTATTTGTTTTTAAATTTAAATTTTTGATTAACAATATTATTTTGTTATATTTATATAGTCAATATGTCAAACTGACATAACTTGTGTAATAATCAAAATTCACTTTTTTGGTCTCCTACCACTTCTCTAAACATTTAAAAAGGCAGTGGAGAAAACCTTCTCCATAGGACTGGGAAAAAACTTCGTAGGCCCAGTATCTTCTCTGCTCATTCGTAGGTGAAACCATCAGGTAGACACCATAAATCACAGCATTCTGTAGTTGAAAAGCTCACCTGGGATTTTTTGATCAGCAAACAATCAACTGCAAAACACTCAAAAGAAGATGCAATTGATTGGTTGAATCCATTAGTTTAGAAAGACTAAACCAGTTCTCACCTTTCTATGTTTATAACATTCTTTTGAATTCTTTTATTTTATGGACAGATTCATTTACTGCTCAAAGCCCAGGCTTGTAGCTCCACCAGGCATAGTTCTCCCATGTATTAGTAAGCACATAAACTTGTGCTGGTGATGACTTGACATTTGTCTTCCCTCTTTTATTTCTTAGTTGCCAAAAATGGCACTGCCCTGTACACTGTATCCCACAGCCCATTCAGCTTTCTAGTCTCCAGAAGCCATGGTGGTCCTTAGCACAAAGCCTCACTTGTGGCCACTGGAGAGCTGCCAAGGACTTGGTTTTGCCTTGTCAGCTTTGGGAAAGCCATGTATACTCATTTGTTAGTTCATCCTATATTTTGGGAAAAGATAATTAAGAAATTGTCTAAAACTCCAATTTGCATAAAGATGTTTCATTTTATTCAGGTTTCTATTACTCTTGTTATTGGGCATTGTATATTCATGTGTGCATTTCATTGCTGCATCCAGTGGACAACAAATGGAAATCAAAAAGAAGTTCCTTCAGCAAATGTTTATCAGATGCCTACTGTGAACTAAGCCCAGGGGCCAATGATGGAGTGTGGGGAAAGAGGTTGGTCAACTCTCTTTATTTTAGCAGCACAATGTCTGAAGAAGTCATAAACATATGAAATTACCTATTAACAAGATAGTGCATAGCTTGGTACCCAGCGACTTTCAAATGTCTAGGTTTAAGAGAATACTCTCTTTACCCTCTGAACTTCTTGCCTGTTCTCCTTATTGGAAAAGATGGGGTTTTCCTTTTTGAGTGTCCAGAGTTTTGCTGAGTTAGCAAAGGCAGTGCAATTTACCCAGTCTTAACCTCAAAGCCTACAAGGGGAGTCCGGTGAAATATTGCACAAGCACAGCCTTGGGTTAGCCATGAATTATACATTGTGTATTTAGACTATTCTACTGTTATAGTCTGTTTATCTGTTGACTTCCACCAAGATTTAGGGTTTTGTTGTACTTAATAACTTGCTTTATTTTGTTTGACATGTATTTTATGTCCTCCATGTGCATGGATACATAAGATACACAGTCGTGGGTGAGGGTCTGGAGAGAAAGCCCAGCCCTAGAAGCACTAACTTTGAGAACTCTGGGGTAAAAATTTGCACGTACTCTTCCCTCTTACATAGTGCTGATCAATATGATGATGGATTAGGGTTTTCCCATCCACCTAGAACACAAAACAGTTAAACAGAAGGAAAGAAAATGAGTTCAGGTTTCCCTTATTTCAAAATTGTGGCTCTTATTTAAGCTGGTCTTTAAATTAAAAAGATGTCAAAAGATGTTCATTAGCTGATGGTCCATATTGATAATCAGTATTAAGCACACTAAAAATTTCAGTGTTTTAGACTATATTCTAATTTCTCGTTCTTATTCTCTTATTAAGTCTTATATTCAAAACAGTGGCCTGGTGGGTTAATATAGGGTTTGGCATGTCTCAAAAAATAAAAGCAGTACTATGAAGTTACTAAGATGACATTTGATTTTAGTTTGATCTAAAATAATCTCAGCTATTTTTCAACATGTATGTATTTGTGTTTAGGGATTCTGAAACTATTAAAGGAGAAAAACAAAAAAATGCTAAGATTTTCCATATTTAAAATGGTTTGGGGCACCTGGGTGACTCAGTGGGTTAAGCCTCTGCCTTCGGCTCAGGTCATGATCTCAGGGTCCTGGGACTGAGCCCCACATCGGGCTCTCTGCTCAGCAGGGAGCCTGCTTCCCTTTCTCTCTCTCTCCCTCTCTCTGCCTGCCTCTCTATCTACTTGTGATCTCTCTCTGTCAAATAAATAAATAAAATCTTAAAAAAAAAAAAGGTTCATTAGAAGTATCCTGTCAAATAGAGCCCAGAGATATATGCAGACATACCCTTTATGTCTATTTACTATTAGCAATTACTTCTAGACTGATAAAAGCCTATTTTATTCCCTTATTTCCATCAAAACAGAGATGTCAGCCTCTAAAGACTCTGCAAATGGAATTAACTGTTTACCCAGCCCCTGTTTTCATCAACTTCCTCTTCCTGCCACAAGTGTTTGTGGTATCTGAGATGAAATCTCCTTCCCCCTGTTTAGGCATAAAGAATTACACGACTGCCTAAAATAAGGACAACTTACATTTGTGTAACTCCCCACAATTTAAATAAACAACAATCCTTGAGTCTCATAAAGACCCCTCTTGGGCAGAAGGGGACACTGAGGCTCAGGAGTCTTAGCCCTGACTCTCACCCTGCCCAAGGTTACACCAATCAGAAGCAGACGGTTCCATTTTTTAAAATGAACCTAAGTCTTTTGACTCAAAAGCGTTTGCTTTTGCTGCATATTGCCTTTAAGTAGAAAACCAACAATGAGATAAGTGTTCACTGAATGTCATACCCCATTTTTTCAATAAATATCTATTCTGTGCCAGGCATGTGGTGTAGGCACTGATGATGCCCACTGATAAATGAGAGACCTCAGTTGCTAGCTTCACTGAGTCATGGTCTGACTGGGAAATGGGCCACTGTCTCAGGCTGAGTTTTCCCAGAAGCAAGCCTTAAGGCAAAGATTTGAGTGCAAGTAGCTTATTTGTAGGGAGAGAAAGCTGGACTCTTCACCCTCCTCCTTTCTGCCCTTAGCTGAGGGATACTCCCCAGAACAATAAGTTCTGGTACTCATGGCCTCTATGTGCAATGCAGACCAAGAAGAAGAATCAGATGGAGTTGCAGGTGTACACAAGAAAACTCTGTTGGCAAATTCTGTGTTCGTGACTGCCAAGGGGATGAGGGTGAGAAACTGGTCAGGACTGCTGCAGCAGCAAGGAACAGGGCTGCAGTCTGTAATTAGTGTGTTGTGGGGTGCTGCTACAGGAGCATTAAGAGGCCATCCAGGAAGCCTTTCCAGAGAAATCAGCAGCTCCCTGAGACCTGTGAGACAAGCAGGATTAGCCTGGTGACGCCTAGGGGGAAAGTGTAGGCAGAGGGAACTAGAAGGCATTTCACATGTCTGGAGTGTGTGGGAGAGAGCAAGCAAGGTGAGCAAAGAGGGGTCCACTCCAAAAGCACTCAAAGCCGCAATGGAGAATTTGGACTTTATCCTGTGGGCAATAGAGAAGGCTCTAAGTGGAAGGATCTAAAATGGAGGCCTGTCATGATCAGGTTTGCATTTGGGGGAGATCCTTTGGGCTTCATTTCAGAGAATGTGGGAAAAAAGTCACAGCTGGAGACTGGAAGCCCCAGTTAAGAGTAGGTTGCAATAATCCAGGTTCGTCAGGCGAAGTCACTGCCTTAAATCTGGCCAATAGAACAGCCTGTCTTCAGGCTGACATGTCCCAAGAGCGTCAACGTTAGCTGCCAAATCAAATCATGTTGATGCCAGAAGGTCTCCTGGCCTTGTCAAGCAATGTGGATGATGGCTCTGGAACTTCTCTTGCCTTTCTGCAGCACCAGTAGGCTCATTACCCTCTGTGATCATTTGCTGCAATAGGAAGGTTTTTATTTCATTTTTTAAAAACATGGCTATGTTGTATTTTTTTTTTTTTGAACTTTACTCAGTTTATTATCCCCAGATTACAGCAACCCTGTGCCTTTCTCATTGAGTGTTCTTGTGAGCTCTCCTCAGACTAAATTGTTTGGGAAAAACAGTAGTGATTTTACCTGGCATAACCCCACAAAATGCCTTTATCTTTCTTCTTGCACATGAGTTATTTTCTTTCATTTATGCTGAATATGTTTTCTTTAAACTAGGTTGTATATTGGGTTTCCTGTCTGTCTCTATAATCTCTCTATGTATCAGTGTATAGATACATATGTATCTATGTATCTTGGAAACTCCTAAGGGGCCTCGGGTTTTACCTGTATAGATCACATGGAATAGTAACAAGAACAAAAAGGTGTTGCTTAAATAAGTTTGATACTGTTGGCATTTTGCTTTCAACTTCTCAGGGCATAAGACCTCTGAGGACTTAAAAGAACACAGCATAACATGGCCCCAAGATGCAGTAAACAAAGTCTTTGTCAGTTCAGGCATGTTCTTCAGTTTGCCTGCTTCTTTTGCAAGGCAGTCACAGTTGGTCATGAGCTATAGCACAGGATTTGGGACATCTAGTAGTAACCACAAATATTAAACCTTAGGCAGCATATTAGTATAGTAGAATACTCTAGAGCAGTGACAGTGACCTAGGGTAACCTTCACACCAAACACGAATCTCACCAATATGTTGAGGGAAAGAAGCCAAGCACAAAGGAGAAAAGAATATATGATCCCATAAAGCTCAAATGAGTAAAACTAATCTATGGTCTTAGAACTTATGATTATGACTATTCCCTCTTAGGAGGTGACTGAGAAAGACAGTAGTGCTGGTTATGTTCTATTTCTTGAGATCGCCACTGGTTGCATAGGTATAATCACTTTGTGAAATGCATGGTGCTGCATATTTACAATGTATGGAATTTTCTATATGCATGTTATTCTTCAATAAATAAATTTATACATTTATTTAAAATAAAATAAATTGGGGCACCTGGGTGGCTCAGTGGGTTAAAGCCTCTGCCTTCGGCTCAAGGCATGGTCTCAGGGTCCTGGGATCGAGCCTCGCATTGGGCTCTCTGCTCGACAGGGAGCCGGCTTCCTCCCCCTCTCTCTGCTTGCCTCTCTGCCTATTTGTGATCTCTCGTGTCAAATAAATAAATAAAATCTTTAAAATATATATATATATAATATAAAATAAATAAACTTATTTTAAAACAAAACAAAAATGAAAATGGAAATTTTAGGCCTCAGAACTGAACAAAGCTAATCATAAGGACCATCTGCTCCAGCCCGTATATACCTACATCTGGGAAGAGGTAGGATATGTTCAAGGCCTCTGAGCAACTACCCAGCTGCAAAATTGATCCGGTGCCCAAAGGGACGTGTCTCTTAGGCCATTGCTTTTATCTCTGGATCATCTAATTACATGATGGACTCAGTGTAGCCATAATGAAAGAGTTGAGAATTAATAAGGTTATTAAGGAAAATAATCTCTAATGCAAGAATGCACAGGGAAAAACGATCAAGATACTTTTGTGTGGCTTTTGTTTGCTTGTTTTGAATTTCCTCCTGTCCTTCTATGGTAGCTATGATCATGCTGGGGAGAAACAAAGATTTCATGGGCCCTTTCCCAGAACATGGCCAGGATTTAAGATACTCTTTGAAGAGTGGCTCCTGCTGCCCAGGGTTTAAGGAACTCTGAGATTGTCAGGGTAGATTCTAGGCCATCTTTTCAGGCAGACACATGGCTCATCATCCCAAGTGAAACCGGTCTAACCCCTGGCACATTCTTCTTTGCTTTCAGATAAGAGAAGGAAGGCAGTATATGACATGGCCTAAATAATATTTGGGGTGAGTGGTTTAATTCAGTGTATGAATTAAAAAGTCCTCTTCCTTTTTTTCTGGTAAGTCTAATATATAAGTTCTAGAAGCTTTGGGTTATTTTCTGTGGTTCATATGAAGAAACAATTGAAAGAATAGATGTGTTCTCAATTTCTTAGTTAATAATACTAGTGACTGGGGGCTGGGTCTGCATGAAAAATCTCAAGGTTGGAGAGGTATCTTCTAGACATGGCTTTTTGCTCATAGATATTTGAAGGTCTTAAGAATTAGAAAGCCTTAGGGTGCCTGGATGGCTCAGTGGGTTAAGCCTCTGCCTTCGGCACAGGGCATGATCTCAGGATCCTGGGATCGAGCCCTGCATCAGGCTCTCTGCTCAGCAGGGAGTCTGCTTCCTTTCCTCTCTCTCTGTCTGCCTCTCTGACTACTTGTGATCTCTATCTGTTGAATAAATAAATAAAATCTTTAAAAAAAAAAAAAGAATTAGAAAGCCTCTGTGTTTCAGGAGACTAATTTGCGTTTGAGCTGTGGTTACTTATTGGAATATTTGATCTTGAGAATCTTTTGAACCTGCAGGGGTAGTATTGTCAGATGTGGTGTGGTAAATTTTCTCTAGTGAGCTCTTATGATTGATTAATGGAGATCTATCTGTTTTGTTTCTTGGTAGATTTGCTGGAGAGATGAATGCTTCTCACCTCCTTGTTCCTATTTCTCATTTACAATAAATGGAATATTAAAAAAAGATCTTATATCAGGTATAATGCATAAAATAGTGAAATATTTTGCTATATAAGAATTAATCAAGATGCCGAGTCAAGCTCTATATCTGAATGGAGATTGTTGAGTGTGCCTAACAACAATAAAAATAGAAGTCTTTTTTTTTTTTTTTTTTTTTTTAAGCAATCAGGCTTTGAGCTTTATCTAACATATTTCTTATAACAACCCAACTAGGTATCAAAAGACATACAATATTCGTATCTCCATCTTGTAGGTGAAGAAACTGATGTTCAGGGACACTAAGAGTCTTGCCTAAGATCAGATAGTCTTTAGGGGACCTGATATTAAAACGAGGCTCCGTCTTATACTACAGTTTATGTTGTATCCATATGTATTCTGGACTCAATGCATAATATTCTCTCCTAGGAGTGATCTTTCCAAGGGCTGGAGCATTAGCTGAATAGGTCTTTCCTTTTGAATGCAGGCCAGGGATAATTTTCATTATTTACCATCTTGAGGGGGATGTTGCCGTTGTCCTTGGTAGGACTTACACAACTCACCCTCTATTCTAGCCACAGCCAAGACCTGGAGCCAACATTCCAGAAGACTCTGGCTTAGCTATATACAGTTCAAAACAGCAATGCAGGTATTGATCAAGAGACCAAGTTTGGAGTGGACAGATTTTGGTTCGTGTGACTTTACTTTTCCAAAACTCAGTTTATTCATTCATAAATTGGGATAATAATAGTACTTACCATATAACAGGCTTATTGGGAAGGCTAAATGAGACATTTATGTAAAATAGTTGACACAGTCCCTGACTCACAGTAAGTGTCACAAAATTATAGATGATTATATGTAATCAGCAATGGCAACAAGAAAGCCTCATGCATACATCCACAGTCACAGTCACACACATGGAATTAATTGTGAGGTGTGACTCTAGTATGGAAAGTCAAAGATCAGACTCTTATCCCTTTAGAATGAACTAATGGTCATGGACCTTGGCACCAAGATAGCATTTGAATAATTTTCAGGGCATTAGAGTCAATGTATAAAAGACTGTAATCCCCTCCAAAAAATATGGCTAAACCAGCCTATGGCTTTCTCTAAATAACTCCCTACTCTCAACCCTACTACCATTCACACACGTAGCACAGAAGGGCAGGACTTGGCTCATTTTCGATCAGATTTGCAAAAGAAAAGATAATTGTTCCACTGTATGTTGGCATATTGCAAGCTAAGTTGGACATACTATGGAGAGTTAACTCAAATGATGAAGGAATTTAAAAAAATTTCCACATCTAAAACAGATGTATAGGCAGGATCCATAAGTGGTAGTCAATTCATGAATTAAGAAAATAAGTGAAAGGATAAGTGCACATTTCAAGATCTAAGTCTTTGTTCAATATTTTAAACACATGGCTGATTTCAAAGTCCCTGTAACCACTGAGTTGGAAAGCAACCCACTCAGAAGTAGCTGGCACCTTGGAGGAAAGGATTAGAATTCCTTGTGTCCTTGATATGTTAAAGAAGTGATCAGAAACAATCAGACTGAAGCCAGTGAGTCCGAGAAAAACACACTCTGTGAGCAGCCAGTGGTGCAGAGCTGGCTTTGTGTAGCCCCAGTTAAGAGAACTACCCCCAAGTGGAGGCATTGCTGAAAGTCAGAGGCACTCCTAGGCAACATTAATGAGAAGATTTGGACTGCACGGGGCTCAGGAGGTATCTCTCACTGCCTTTTCATTGGCACAGGGCAGAGCACACTTCAGTACCATGTGAGATCCATGGGAAGGGAAGAGTTGAGGTTGAGGAACGCAAAGGTCTGGAAAGGAAGAAAGACTGTTGATGTAAAGACCATAGGAAGCAGCTATTGCCCAGAGAGACAGGGAGAAGAAACAGGCTGAAAATTACAGCAGTGGGATGGAGGTTAGCTAAAAGAAGAAATTGTAAAAAGTGGTAGCAGAAACCTCGAAGCTTCACAAGTTTAATAGCATCTTTTTTTTTTTTTTAAAGAATTATTTATAGTGAGGTCTGGTGAGAAGGTAGAGGATGGTGCTGGTTAATTTGTGAAGCCCCTTTCTGTCATCTAAATACTGACAGGCTAAGCAGGAAAGTTTGACCAGGACTTATTTCTAGGTTCTCCATGTGTACCCTAAGTGACCTCACCTCCAGATGGTTGTTTTAGTTACTCAGTTTGGGTCAAGGGCTCTATCCCTGTATAATAACCCTACCATTCCTTCAAGGCCTAGTTCAAATGATACCACTTTCCAGGAAGTCTTTCCTAAAGATATAAGTAAGCTTTACGCTTTCAGAACCCCTCCATAGCATTGTGCTATGGTTGCCTCCCTTGTGATTCTTTTTGTCATAGAATCTTTGATTATTCCTTTAAATGTCTTTCTTATCCAGTATTAAGTGCTAAGTAATATTTGATGAAAGCCTAAATGAGCAACGCTTTCTTTTGTTGGCACTTGTGGAAACTCTAGTGTTGGCTGAAATTTTCAGCCATATGTGAAGGACCAATACCAAGAGACAAAGGGATGTTTTCCAGTTGGCTTCCTGTGAAACAGGATTTGAAAGTCAAGGAAGAGTTCACCTATGCTACTATGATTTGTATAGACCTATTTTATTTGAGTAGAATTCACAGAACCTAGAAAAAGTGGGAGAAAAAAAGAACAGTAGATATTAAAACATAAAAAGTGAAAAAAATCTCTCCAAGTCATTTGTGTTAGGATAGGGACTTGAAACAATGAACAGACCATGAGAGGCTTTTTCACCTATAGACATAATTTATTTTATAAGTTCCTATGAAGTATTTCAAAGTCTCATGGAGTTCTGTTGTTGATACGACTGGCTTGGCCTCTGTGACCTCACCAGGCAGCCTTTTTTACACAGTTCTATAAATTGGTAACCAATATGAAGAAAGTTGACAAGCTCTATAAAAACTCTTGAAACTCTTCGTTTCTCAGACAGGATGGAAAATGATGAACTTCTGTGGCATACCTATAAATTTTAAATCTTCTGTAAAACGAGTCACATTCTCTCTCAAGCTTCATTCCATTCTCTGTAGAAATACATGGAAAATTACAAAGACTGGGAAGACAAACCAGAGCTCTCTCAAACAGAAAAGCCACATGATCCCAGAAGACATGGGATTTTTCTTCTTTTACATGAGAAATGACTCCTAAAAGGCCCTAGTCTATATCTGTCTGTTCAAAATGAATTATATGGGGGTGCCTAGGTGGCTCAGTGGCTCATCCTCAGGTCATGATCCCAGGATATTGGGATTGAGCCCCACATCTGGCTCCCTACTTAGCAGGAAGCCTGCTTCTCCCTCACTCATGCCCCCTGCTTGTGTTCCCTCTTTCACATGTCTCTCTGTCAATAATAAATAAAATCTTAAGGGGAAAAAAAGCCCAAAATGAATTATATCTACTATAACAAGTACTTTTGTCCTCTAGAATGAAAATATCCCAGTTTAATATCTTAATCACATGAAAAAAATTTTTTTTAATCTTTTTATTTAAAAACACAAAATGTGGTAACCTATAGTAGTTGAGGGTAAAAGATATAGAGGTGTCATGAAAGGCAATATCATTTTGGATCTTTGACAGCTAACCCTGGTTTCTTAGTTACTGTCGTATTTTTAATGGCTTCCTGTGGCTTTCAGTGTTGGGACCCTGCTTTGGGAATGTGTTTGGTGGTCTTCATGTTATCATCTAAAGGGACAGCTATCATGCTTTGTCACCCAAGGCAGATGACTATGTTTCCTGTATTCTCAAGGATGGGCATTTTCTAACCCATCTACACATCTAAGTGATATGTACATCAAGAGTATGCTGTCAATCTGCCTCTAACTTTAGTTTGTAGGTAGTAATGATACTTTTGAGTGGCATCAGCAGTAAAGTGGGATATTTTGTTTTGTTTTGTTTTGTTTTGTCTTAGAGAGAAGGAGCAATAGAGGGAGGGGCAGAGGAAGAGGGAAAGAGAGAATCTTAAGCAGGTTCCACACTGGTTGGAGCTCAATCTCAGGACCCTGAGATCGTGATCTGAACCAAAATCAAGAGTTGGATGCTTAACCGACTGAGCCACCCAGACGCCCCCAGAAAAGTTTTTCTTTAAGGCAGTCATTCTAGAGAAAGAGCAAAATATTTCAAAAAGTAAGTTCCACATTTCTCATTACTTGAGATGGAATCAGTTCAGCACTAATAAATCCAACAACGATAGGTAGACTGTTGGATTAAGGAAAATGTCATTTGTTTACAAAATCATTTAAAAAATAACAAGTAACCCAGCACAATGCTAAGGGCACTATAAAATATTTTCTGCTTTTCATCCCTAGGGAGACGGAGGCCCAGACTGATGACTCAGTCAGGGAGTGGCCAAACTGACATTGGAGCTCATGCAGTCAGTATGCAAAGCCTAGACTCCTTGCTTGTGCACATGTGAAGCACAAGTATTTATAAAAAGAGAAATCTTTCATTTTATGCTTTAGTAGTATTCACTGTATCCCTCCAGGTGCTATTGGGAGGGAATTAGTTGATAATGTGGGTGAAGAGTATGGCCCTGTCTGTGTGGGACATGTCAGGATACGACTAGAGGAAAGGGGAAAGTGCCCCCGTTTTGTGGCCTCTGCTGTGGCTGGCCACACCAGCTGTTTCTGGCTTTGAAGTCTTGGTGTGAATTCTGACTCTGCCATTTGCTATCTGCTGAACCTCTCTTTACCCCTTTGTAAAATGGGAATAACAGCCTCCATGTGAGGGGTGTAGTGCTGATTAGATGAGAGAGCATGAAGAACACAGTTAATCTAGTGCTCAATAAATGCTAGTACTTACTGTGGTTGATATTGTGTCATAAAGACATAAATATGTAACATTTTGAATGGCTTGGCAGCAAACATCCTGCCAAATAAACATACACATTGTTAGTCTATTCATTACGTTTATTAAGTACCCATCATGAACAAGACGGCATACGAATAGCTGTAAAAAGATTGCAAACTCAAAAGGGAGCTGTGGGCCCGCTGGGAGGACAAAATTCTATAATGAAATGGAGATTTGCTTGTATTTTGCCATCAAACTCCTGGTGCATAATAGGTGCTTAATACATAGTTGCTTCAATGATTGGATTGTGAGCCGTAGAGTTAAGGCATATGTCTTATAAATTCTTTTGGCATTTCCAGTCATAATACCAGATGGGCTACTAAGCATGCAATGAGCATAGAGTAAATATTCACTGTGATGGTAAAACTGTTTCTTTACTTGTCAAATACTCTTTTGATGCCCCTTGATTGCAGTGATCTCCCTCACCCCCCCAAAAAAAAGACGGAGAGTGATGAATGTTATTCAAAATGCCAGAGGTTGTTTCCTAGTAGAAAGGTAAGGCAGTCTGCTTTGTGTCTTGAAAAGATGTTCTGGCTGCCCTGTGGGGTGGAGGAGGCCATTAGAGGGGGTGGGAGCAGAAGAGCCTCTTGGTCATTTAACCACGAGGCTTCCTGATACTTGTGATAGGAATGCAGTACTCTGTTTCCCATCCCATTTTCCCAGATGGTTTTTTGTTTCCATGTTTTGGTTTGTTTGTTTACCACTGTGTTCCAGCACCTAGAATAATTCCTACAACATAGCAGGGACTCAGTATTTTTTGAACAAATGAATAAAAGTGGGACATTAACTAAGGAGTTTATTGGGGTTGTGACATGTAACATGGTAGCAGTCTTCCTATGGAAATGGAGAGAAGAGTGCTGATTCAGGATGAGTAAATGGAGTGAAACTGGTGAGTAAGAGAGAAAAGTTAGGATATCTGTTACGATTAAATGGCCAGATGATGATATCTTTTGCTGAAATACAAAAGAATGTTGGAAGAAGAGGTAAAGGTGTAGGGAGTTAGGAATAGGTAGAAAAACCAGTGGAGAGAACAACCCAAGGGACCCAGGAAAAGGCTGGCTTGCCTCTTTGGTAAGACCCCTATGGCCTCTGATATCAGCAAACATGTCTGCATGACACATGCAGACTTTCCTCAGTGAACTGTCTCTCCTGGAGAGCTGAGAAGGAAAGGAATACCAGTTGAGATGTGAGATAGCCTTACAGTCACTAAAGGGCCTCCCAGAGTACACAGTAGAACTAATATGGGGTGCCCCTCCCTGACAGTCCAGGGACATCTGCATGGGAGCTAAGGGGACAGTATTGGGATGTCTCCTCAGGTCCCTTCTTACACTCCATCATTCCCATTTTACAGGGAATTAAATGAAGGTACCTACAGGCTGCTTTCCCAACAGGGTCCTTCATCCTTTGTATGCCTCCCCCTCTGTGTGTGTGTGTGTGTGTGTGTGTGTGTGTGTGTGTGTGTGAGGCCATTTCACTCCTCAGACCTTCTGAAAGAAAGAAAAGGATCAAGGAGCCAAGGCATGACAGAAAGGTTTTTTAAACATTAAATGAATACATTATATAAACTTAAAAATTTGCAGACAACAAATGGTCCTCCCCACCCCCAGGCCTCCATTGAGATCATATGGAGAAGTCTGGGAATGTTTTCTAAGTGTCTACCCTGGAGAGCAGGGCTGGCAGGGAAGGCCTGTGGTTTTAGGAATGTGGGGTCTCATTCCCTTCTCAGTGCTTCTCCTGCCAATAGTTCAAGTGTTGCTTTCAGTCTCAAATTGGAGACTCTGGAAGAGGTTCCAAGGGCAGGTCTGAACTTGAAACACAGTGATGAATTTGGGATGTCCTCTGTAAAATGTCATGGCCCTGGACATCCCTTCCCGGCCTGTGCTGTGGCTGCCTCAGCATTATTTTGAATGTTGACAGAGTACTCAACTCAGCAAAGGCAAACTTGCTTGTCCAAGGTCTTACACAAAGTCTTGGGCGAGAGCCCAAAACAACAGCCACGACAGAGTGTCCAAATGTATTTGGGTGACATACCACAAGCTGAGGCCCTGGACTTTACCAGTGGTTCCCTTCAAAGCCCCTTGTTGCATTTTTCCACTTAAGAAGTTTTAGTGAATAGTGACGTGTAAAGATTTTGACTCTCATGAGCTCTTCTCAGCATATCATTTACTGACATACAACACAGGACTGCAGAAGAAGATGCTCCCAATCCAGTGGGAGGCAGATCTTTGTCATAGTTTGTGATTAGGAGCATGGCAGATTTGGCTGGATTTGAATCCAGGATTTGCCACCTACTAGATTTGTGCCCTTGAACAAACTGGGTGTAATATTTGGCTGGCATATCCCAACGAGGAGTGAATTGTTCTAAGTAGGAAATTAAATAATGCATGTAAAACACTTATCTCCATGTGATAACTGGCACATATCAATAAATATGTAGTAGTATATTTTGTTATGTTATTCATATTCACTTATTGTGTAAGTCTAATTCAAGGATGCAAGTTTCCTCCATTTTAATATTTTTCATACTGGGACTCATAATTGATTTTTTGGTTTATTTATTGGTGTTATATATATATATATATTGGTTGTTATGAGTAGAACATTTTCCCATTGTCTTTTTGAACTGGCAGGAAAAGTTATAGAAGAGCTTCATGAATTTTTTTAGCTTGTCACCTTTCTGAATTATTTTATCAGTTCAAGTAAGTTTTAGTTGACTTTTGCACTTTCTGAATAGATAATTATATGATCTGTAAATAATCACACTTGGGCTTCTCTTTATGATAGCTATGTTTTAATATCTTTTTCTTGTCTTATTGCTCATTTAGAATATCTGGAACAATAATAAATATTAGCAACTGTGGTAAATACACTTGTCTTACACGTGGTTTTCATGGGAATGATGCTAGTGGTTTACCATTATTATGTTTACTACTCAGATGAGATCATCCTTACTAAAGGGATTAATTCCTAATTTCTCATGATTTATATCAAAAATTCTCTAACTTTTATCAAATACCTCTTACACATTTTTCTAAATCAGTGCTTCTCATAGGGTACAAAAGAATCCCCAAAGAGCACTTAAAAAAAAAATCTATCAGGACTTGCTCCAGATATATTGCAGGATTGTTTGCCATGATAGAAATCAGATCCGTGAATCTGATGTGTACCACTGATAAAGAAACATTGATTTGGATAATTACATATATCTCTCTTGACTTAACTAATGTTATGAGCTATATTATAGAACTCCTAATATTAAACCATCCCAACTTTCCTTGAATAAACACTAGTTGGTCATGTTTATATTATTCTTTTAATGTGCTGCTGGGGGTTTTTTGCAAGTATTATGACTTACAGTGGTTTTGGTTTTTTTTTAAGATTTTATTTATTTATTTGACAAAGAGATCACAAGTAGGCAGAGAAGCAAGCAGAGAGAGAGGAGGAAGCAGGCCAAGCAGAGAGCCCGATGCTGGCTCGATCCCAGGACCCTGGGATCATGACCTGAGCCTAAGGCAGAGGCTTTAACCCACTGAGCCACCCAGGCGCCCCTGACTTGCAGTTTTTAATGTCATAGTCACAAGTGGAAGTGACCTATACTTTCTTTCTTTCTTTTTTTTTTTTTTAATGTATCCAAATTATGGCTGCTTTGAAAATTAAATTGTGAGGCCATCCATATTTCCAGAACTATTTAAGCAGCCAGAAAAAAATTGATATGTTCCTAAAAGTTTGGAAGTAGTATTCTGTTAAGTGGCCCAAACCCAGTGCCAATTTTGAAGATAATTATTTTGTAGTAGTTTTCATTTATTTCATGATTTGGGAGGTATTAGTTCATTTAGATTATCTTCCCTTTTCCCAGTGAATTTTATTATCTTTACTGTTCTAGAGTATTATACAGTTCACTTACATATATATCCACTGTTCTTATTACAATCTCTTCTTTATCTGTTCTATTCTCTTGCCTTTTGATCATTTTGTAGTTAGTTGCTTGAATTCTTCTGCCTTCTTTTTTTTTCTTGATTAGACTTCACAAGAGGGAGGTCATCTGTTCTTTTAATTTTTATTTTCCTAATTTTGGTGTGTGTGAACACCATTTTATATTTAGTTATTTGTGTGCCTCTCTTCAGTGCTTTGCCTATTCATAACATTTGTCCCTATTTCTCCTGGGCTATTGGACCTTTTTAAAATTAATGTGTCATGTTACAGATATAGATTCTTTATCTGAAATGTGTATCTGTAATGGTTATTTATCATATACTTTTCCTAATGTGAAATCATTTACTGTTCTTTTTTCGGGGTTGTTATTATGGTGGTTTGTTTTCTGCTCCCCAAAACTTGTATAATTATATGAATCTCAGTCTCTTCCTTTACAATGTCCAGATTTCATGTCTATTGAAAAGTGTTTTTAATGCCAATATTTTGAAAATGAAGTTGAGAAATAAAATAGCCGGGCATTATATTCAGTGAGGTGCATGAAACACAGTAGGCTCTCAAAATATTCCTCCTCAACCTCCTCTTCATCCTCTTTTTTTTTTCCCCTCCTCCTCACCATCCTCTGAATGGGGCGTAAACATGCCCAAAGTGGAGTGAGGACTTACCTAAAGCAAAGGCCTTGATTTTCTCCACAGTTATTACTATCAGTAGCCCTCTTGGGATTTAAGGAACACCTGCACTCCGCCTAACTTGTGTGCATGTACATATATACATATTCACACCTATCTATTTAGGTGTGCATAAGCATATGCATTTACACACATGGATTTTCATGTAACAAAATCTCTTCTTGAAAATATGTATTTCTCCCAAGTGTGTTTGGATTTATGACATTGGAAAAGGATCACACTGACCATCAGTGAGCATTAATAATCTTACCTTATCGGATGTGAAATATCATCAAGGAAATGTCCTATGTACGGAAAGTTTTGTTTCTTTCAGAAAACATAAAGAAACCCCACAAAGCTGATTTTTTGAAAATTGCCTCATATAGGAAATAGTCAATTATGTCACATTTCACCATGATAAACAGTACACTAAATGGGCATAGTATTCTGAAATTCACATGTGGAAGAGAACCACACAAGTGTAAAAAGTAAAATTTATATACAGGATTAAGGGTAAAAGTGTATGTTACAACATGTTTGCCTGATAGTGTATAATTGCTGAGCATTATTTGTCGGTTAGGGGGATCAGCTAAAGCCTGGTGTATAAAAATTCATGCCAGTAGGAAATTTACCATAAATCAAAGTCTAGATTACTCCATAACATTATGTCTTCAAGTTGTAAATTAACTTGCACAAATATGGCTTTCTGGGTAATGAGCAACATTTCCAGTGGAGCTGGAGGTCTACTATAAATAAGTTCAAATTAGACTCCAAGCCCCACTTCCCCTTCTGCCATTCTGGGGCAATGTCTCTATGCCTGCTTTTCTTGCTGGACTTTCATCCAGATAGAGCCTGAAGGGTGTGTCCTTGGGTGTGGGTTAGAGACACCCATCTTTAGCCATGTCTATAGCACACCATGGGAAATTTTATTTTTACTATAACACAGCCACAGCTGTTTCTGCTATAGGTGGGTAGAGTTCTACCTTCCACCAGGGCGTTGCCCCAGAAACTGGTGATGCGTGGGCCTTCAGATGCCTCACTGAAGTCCATGCTTCTGACACTGGCACATGGATACTGGGTGTGAACCATAGGGTGCCAAGTGCTTCTGCCTGGCAGGCCATTTGTCCCTGGGGAGAAATGACATGTTCCTTTATGAGATGCTGCATATTGCTGGTTTTGTTTTGTTTTTGTTTTTTTTAATGTATTTTTAAAGGCCTTGGGTAAAAGAAGAGGGAGACACCGGGCCCTGTAAGTAAGAAGTAAGTCTTTGCAAGAAAGTCTCAGAAAAGATGGGGACAAGGAGTTAGAGATGTCCACAGTATTTCTTTAGGACCCACCAGCCAAATGGAATCCCATTAAACAGAAAAATTACTACTAACGCTAATCCTAACCATGGCACTAATGGCTAATATTTATGTATATTTGCTACATGTCAAGTACTGTGCTATTGCTTTCTGCATGTGCTTTCTCATTTTCTTTTCCCAGCAAGCCTGGGGGATGGGCCCCACTTATAATAAGGAACTCAAGGGTTAGAGAGGTCAGGGTCAAACGTCTGAGGTCACCAGCTCCAGCTTACAATCTCTAGAATGCTCTGTAAGCCAGTACCCAAACCCGAGGCTGGCTTGCCCCTGAGCTGGTTCCTTTTGTCCATCAAGCATGCCCATCAGAGACTCACGCCATATCTTTGTGTAGGACTTCTCCCTCTGCTCCTAGGTTCCTCTGGCTTCTAGAATCCTCAGTTGATGCTCCTGGGGAATCCTTGTCCCATCAGATCTCCTCTTTGGCCCTGTCACGTCCACTCGTCAGCTTCCTTGCTCCATCCCTGAGAAGGCGTTTGCCTTCTCTCTCCACCCTCCGTCTTGTTTTGTGCCAAAGAATTCAATCATCAGTATGTTCTTATTCCTTAGCCCTCTGCACGATAACCTCTCCTTCAATTTCCACACTTACCCTCTCTCCATGGACTCAAACAGGCCTGCTTCTGACATTTCCAGGGCCTCGGATGGGAGAATGAATGGAGGCCCCATTTGGTTTGTGTATCCTTTTTTTGTAATTCCAGTTCACTTGGTCAGTTGGTAAACTTTCAGCACCAAATTTCTTAAGAGCCAGGAAAACAATATATGTGTAGGTGTTTTGATATGCAGGCCCTCAGAGCAGGGGCCTCAGCCAGGGGACCCTTTTGGCCTGTGTCAGGGGTAGAATGAGGCTTAGTCTTATCTCAGTGAGGCTGGGCGGGGCGGGGGGGATGTGTGGGCGCTACCAACCTGTCATCCTAATCCTTGTTTCTCTTCTGGTGTCCTTCTTTGTTTTAAAATTAAAAGGCAGGTGGATTTATGCAAATTGGAATCCAACTAGAGTTGCCCTGCCTTACACAGAACAAAGCAAATTATCTGGAAACTAGCAGAGACTGGCAGAGAAAAGTTGGTTTGGGCTCATTACTAATTATCTGCTAGTCTGAATATTGGAAGATCAGGAGGGGAAAGTACTTTTTCTGATCAAATTTTTCTTGTAAAGCTTGGGGAGGGCATTTTCATCTTTTCTCTGTCTCATCCTCTCAGACTTATTTATATTATTTTCTCTTTCTCTTTATCATCATGGAGAGGAAGGGAGGGATGAGAGGAGGGAGGAAGGAAAGAAAAAATAGGAAAAGACACAGGTCTTTTCCCCTGCAGTTTTGTAGAACGAAAGCCGAATAACGAGGTTCAAGGCAGGAGAATGTATCTGGGGATTTTTGAGGCACACAAGGCTTCTGCTTCAGCTGTGTAAAGGCCTCCACGAGGGTGCTGACTCTCCTAAAATGTCCACTGAATTCAAGTTTGTTCTCTGGTTAGACCAGGGAATTAGAATTACTGTTGGTGTTAGCAGTGACCTATGACAATTTAAAATTTAATGAGGCAAGAACCAAATTGGGCTTGGGTTTTATGTCTCTAAAACTTGTAAAACATGCCATTCTCTTAACCATGTTAAAACAAATATTAGTAATTAGTTAATATTAATGGCTATTTTGATGAAGGTCTTTCTTTTTAAATGGAAAATAAAGCAAATTGACTGGAAAAGCATATTATGTTCCCTGTGGCTCAGCCAGACTGTGCTGTTTACCTGGTGGCAGCCACCCAGGCTCACAGAAGGTCTGGGGGAGATGTGTACCTTCAAAGGCCTGGGTTTATAAAGCCAGACCTGCAGAGTGTGGACCAACATCATCACCTGTAAACCATGTCCATGGAAGACCATCAGAGCACCTAGAGCGAAGGACCTGGAGAGCCAAACCTGGGGACAGGAGAGCCAAGGAAGGGGATACCACAGCCTCAAAATTGACAAAAGACCACAGAGTCAGGGAGTCCCTGAGCACTTTGTCATTCTGCTCCAGGCCGCAGCTCAGGGAATTTCACTTCCCTGGTGTCTAATTGCACACTTGGTCCAAGCTTAGTCTGTGGAATTCATCTTAACTTGCTGGCAGAACGAATGTTGACATAATGCCTCCCTGCATGAGATCCCACGGGCTTTCTTTCCAACTCAGCTTAGGTGGTTCTTGGACAACTGGGGCACTGGTTGCGGTTATGTCCCATTGTGTCCTCTTTCCCTAAAGGACAGACATGTTTCACCCAGCTTGGTTCGAGACTAAATGTATTATATTGAAAGTGCATTGCATGAAGATGCCCCATGTCTCAAAAGACTGTGGGGTTAATTACTGCTTTGAACTTAAGGGCAGCCAGGAGGATTTTTTTTTTTTTTAGAATTATGATTATGGGGCTTCTGGTTAGAATCCTTTGGGCATCAGGCAGGGGTAGCAGCCCAAATTTGGGGGATAGGAGAATAAAATGACAAGAATCTCAAATTGGATAAATATATATACAGAAGCAGCCTCCTTTCCCTCTGTAATCTCTGTTCCTTTCAATATATCCCGGGTGTTTAGTGAACCGGAAAATACACTTAAAGCTTTCCCCACTGCACTTTCAAAAAGCCCAGGATACTTTAACCAAAATTGCCTTTCCCAGGAACACCTGTCAGCAGCCTGATTTTTTTTCATTGTTAACTGAAACTGAAGCCCCCAGCCACATTCATTATTCATTGAATGACTATTGATGGGGGTGGGAGGGGGTGCTAACACTCTTTGGTGTCAAGTACTATTCTAGGTGCTGAGAATACAGTAAACAAAACCAACATCTCTCCTCTCGTGGAGCTGATGTTCTAGAGGGGGACAAAAACAATCAACGTGATAGGTAAGATAAATATGAGATTGATCCACAGGACAGTACTGTTTTTATCGGTCAGCAAGTTTAAAAACTGACAATTTCATAAGGTTCAACTTAGCGTATTGTATTTTGATGGTGATGAGTGCCAAGAAGAAAACAATTAGAGAAAGGGGAATATGAAGTGTTGAGGTTAGGGTTTTTTTTTTGTTAAGGAAACGCCTGACAGAAAAGGTGAAATTTGAACAAAGGTTGATGGGAGTAAGGGAGCCAACCAAATGCATTTCTGGGGGAATAACATTCTAGGCAGAAGGAATAGCAAGTTCAAAGGTCTCTGTGTTAGGAATGGAGTACCTGGGTGAAGGATGAGTAGAAACGATGTTAGAAAAGTAATTAGGGGGCGCCTGGGTGGCTCAGCGGGTTAAGCCGCTGCCTTCGGCTCAGGTCATGATCTCAGGGTGCTGGGATCGAGTCCCACATCAGGCACTCTGCTCAGCAGGGAGCCTGCTTCCTCCTCTCTCTCTGCCTGCCTCTCTGCCTACTTGTGATCTCTCTCTGTCAAATAAATAAATAAAATCTTAAAAAAAAAAAAAAGAAAAGAAAAGTAATTAGGAGCCAGGCTGGTCATGTAGGGCTGGTGCCATTAGGATGTCTCTGGCTTGACTCAGTAAAATGGGGAGCCCTTTTGGATGTTTGTGAGCAGAGAAATGACTTGCTCCAATGTAACATTTCAACAGGATCCCTGGCTTCTGTGTTGAGCAAAGGCGGCAGAGCAAGAGCAGAAACAGAAGGACCAGCTAGGAGGCCATTGCAATGACCCAGGCAAGGGATGATGGAGAACCAGACCAGATGGTGGTGGCCGCAGGTGATAGCGTGGTGGTTCACCTCTGTGTCTGTTTTGAAGGTAGAGCCAAGCAGAAATGCTGAAGGATCAGATGTGTAGGGTGTGAGCGTGTAGTAGGTGTTAAAGTTGACACTGAGGCTTTGGGTCTGAGCAATGGGAAGAATGAATTGTCCTGAACTGAAATGAGGATGACTGTAGCAGGAGCTGGTTAAACCCTAAGGGACTCTCTCCATCTCAGCTGGTTTCATAACTCCAGTATAATGGGCTTAATTCTGATGAGTGAAAATGCATAGGGGAGAGAAAGGAAAGGGAATATCCCTCAATAGCCTTTTTGGTAATAAAAATAAATGATAATTCTAGGAGTAGGTATTGAATGTTTACTGTACACCTAGAGCACCATCCTCATTTTTGAGCATGGGTTTTCCTATCTAATTCACACAACAATCCCTCTTTCGGGTGGAGAAGCCCATAGATGTGAGACTTTGGAGTACAGAGCCTTTCTGAGTTGTTCCTGGGTTGCTGATGGATTTCACCCCTGCAAAGTGAGTGGCTATTTGTGAGACTCACCGGTGGGTAAGAGCAAAAGACTAGGATGGTTAGGACTTGTGAGAAAACCAGTAACTACCTATATACTGGGTGGCCTGCTCCAACGGGAATTTCCACAGCAAGCGGAGAACCTGCCCCTACAGGCATGTGGTGGAACACGGAAGGGTTGCAGAGGACACAGTGTCGTCAGATGTGCACGGTCGACAGTCTCATCTCAGCTCAATGGGAATGAGAGACATCACTGTCTCTGGAACAGCTGAAAGCCCAGGTAGCTGGAAGCCCAGGCTGATTTAGGTGGCTCATTCTCTGTACTTTACATGCAGCCAGCCGAAGAGGATCTATGCCTCAACATCCAGATAAGGGTAAAGACAGAGACCTGGAGAGAGATCTGGTGTTCAGGGACGCTGGCAGACTAGGATCCAAACTGTGACTCCAAAATTAGGTAATTAAATCATCTCAATCTATTGCTTTTCTTACATTTTGCTTCTAACTACCACAGAGGGAAGCCATTCCTTCAGCCACCACCATTCAAGAGGGAAGCTCAGGATAACAATATCACAGCAAGTGAAATTTTTTTTTTTAAATTTTATTTATTTATTTGTCAGAATGAGCACAGGCAGACAGAGCGGCAGGCAGAGGGCAGAGGCAGACGGAGAAGCAGGCTCCCGCTGAGCAAGGAGCCCGATGTGGGACTCGATCCCAGGACGCTGGGATCATGACCTGAGTGGAAGGCAGCGGCTTAACCCACTGAGCCACCCAGGCATCCCACAGCAAGTGGAATTATTGAGGACACAAAGGCATATGTAAATTGTATGAAAGATTATTAAGGGGGGAAAAGCACACTCTAGAGCAGACTCTAGAAAGAACTACATAATCTTCTGGTTTGTCTTTTTTTTTTTTTCCTGTCCTCCTTTCCACTTACTTTTATCTTCAAATTTTTCTACCATAAACAAGTAATAGGAGAGGTTAAAAGCATGGGATTTATCAGCTGAAAGACCTGGGTTCAAGTCCCAGCCTCACTTTTTATGAACTGTCTAACTCCGAGCAGCTGTTCGCTTTTCTAAACCTCACTATCCCCATCTGTGCAGTGATGGTAGGGTTGACTCAAAGACTCAGTGAGGATAATGCAGGGGAAGTATATAGCAGGATAGGTGTTGCTAATGTCATTCTTCATTTTATCTTTAAGGCAAATAATCAAGGCCATTGGTAATCTTAGTAATCCATATTGGGCTGGTTATAAGAAAATCAGCAGTTTATCAATTGTGGTAACTGGCAACCAACTCAGAGATCCAGATTCGGAGGGACACTGGGACAGAGTGAGGACTCGAGAACACCTGCCCCATTGAAAGGACAGTTCCTGCTCATTTCCAGGTGATTTCTGTCATGTAGGAATACAGTCTCGGTATTACTAATTCTTCCTGCTGTTAAAGGAAGCCCCACATTGGGATTTTTAAATAAAGGCAACTAGTTTAAAACAACAACAACAACAAAAACCTTTTGAAATTCCATTAAAGTCCAACAAAATGCTCTTGTGGGTCAGAAATGGCTTGAAGGGTGCCAGTGTATACATTGTATTAGTCAGCTTTGCTGTATAACCAATGACCCCCCACAGCTCAGTGAGCTCAGATCACTCATGGGCCAGCTGGGGCTCTTTGTCTCATTGTCACTTGAGCATCCAGGGTCAAGTAGCAGCCTCTGTTTGGGACATACAATTCGCATGACAGAGAGGGATTATGCAATGGTCTTGGTCTTTTTGCTTAGAACCCACATGTATCACTTCCTCTTGCATCTTAATGGTCAAACACATCTCATGGCCAAGGCTGAGGTGGTAAGGAGAAGAGGGCACTCTTCCTACAGGAAGGTCCTGCAAATCACCTGGCAGTGAGAAGGGATATTGGCTGCTCTTACAGGAAAGTAGGGAGCGAATAATTGGAAATGGTAAAATAATCTACCACAAGAACCTTTTGCCCAATCCTCCTCTTTCCATTCACTTGTCTTTCCAGGGTTTTGTTCAGCTGTTGCCAGTTATCTTCTAAAATCCAGCTGCAACTGCATATAGACTTCCATAGAAACAAGCATAACTCTTTGTGGCTTGTGGGATGAATGCCCAATCCCTAAATATGGCACTCAGGCCTTCCATCGTTTGGCTTCTATTTATTAGGTTGAACTGAATGAGATTGCGGATATTCAGCTTTTTTTAAATGTTAAAAAATGATAATTTCATATTACTCAACCAAATATATTTGTAGTTTTTTATCCTTTGAGAGCTGAAATCTGGACTGTACAATATTACGTAACAATACTCTGTAATTCCACCTGAAGACCTTTGTTCCTTTCACTCCCTATGCTTGTGTGTACTTTCTCCACCCTCTGCCCACTCCAGACAGAGACTCTGTGGTTTTGCTCCTAAAATGTGCTTGGGAATAGTATCATCAGGGAAGGAAGGGGGGCCATCCCAATACTATTAGAGGATAGCCTCATGTGCCCCAGAGCTCCTAACCCAGACTGGACTGAATCTTAGCCTCTAACCCACCCTGAATAAATACTGAAAGGCTTGACTGCATTATTAGTGATAGTAACCTCTAAGGTCCAGAAGGGCAGACTTCTTAAATGACAAGAGGACAGGTCTTTTGTGTGTGGAAAGCAGACATTCTTTCAGGATATATTGCCTGACCTCCCCTGTGCACATGGCCCTGGTCAGAATTTTGAGGAGAATCACAGTGAACATGGCAGACAGGTTCACTGTGGCCCTGGTGCTCAGCCCAGTGCATCACAGATGCTAGAGTTTCAGAGTCAAAAGGACATTGGAGCCTGTGACATCCCATACCCCCATTTTAGATGAGGAAACCATCATCCTCCTCTTATCCCAACCCTAAAATCCATCCACACAGCAGCCACAGGCATGGTCTTAAGGCATGAGTTAGATCATGCCGTTTCCTGCACTACCTCTTCATACACATATCACTGCATTTACATAATTAAACTTAACACAAAAAATGCAGTAAAGTTCAAGCTCCTCACTAGAATGTGCAGCTTGTCTCTGCCCACTGCCTACTTCCTCACACCCATCTGGTATCCATCTCCCTTTCACTTCTAAGCTCCAGCCCCACTGATTTGATTTTTCTAAGCTCATTCCTGGCTCACAGCTTTTACACTTATTGTTCCCCCTGCTGCATATGCTCTTCCCTCTGATCTGCCCACGGGGGACCCCATCTCCTCCATGCTTTAGGGCTCAAGTCACATGTCTTCTTCACAAAGCAGACTCTGGTTAAAGTCTACCTTCTTCCCTGTACCTCTCTATCATTTAATTCTTTTAGGTTGTCTTTATCTGAAATGATATTTGTTTACTTGTTTATTTTTCTTTTCTACTATAGACTTTGAATTTCAGGAGGGCAGAACCTAGTCCTTCAACTTCATCACTGTGTCCCCAGGACCAAGCACAATGCCTATGATGTAGTCCGTGATCATTACTAGTTGTTGAATGAATGAAGGAAGGAAGGAATGAATGGAGTGAAGAGTGTGGCTTATGAATACCTAGTGATGCTTTGTTCCAGAATTGGTGTTCTCATTTGTAAATCAGCCTTATTCTCATTCTTCTACATTTGGTATTTAGTAGGCACTCAAAATTTGTCAAATTAATGTGAGGGGTGTTCATAGACTGGTTATCCTAAGGAGGACATTTCATTTTCACGTCTGGAGAGGACACCAGTAATCACTCAAAACAATCCTTTCTTGCTAAGCTTAAAAACCCTCTTCAATCTAGTATTCCAGTGGGCATCACCCTTAGATAAGAGCAGGTCTGTTTGCCATTCCTGGTTTAAGCCGTCTTCTTGCATCTGGGCATGTCCGATTAGGCAGACTCCTTAGAGGTCTAACACATGAAGGGCCACCTTGTCTCCTGCAAATTAAAACGTCATAAATGAAGCTGGGGCTGGGAGGCAGAAGTGACTTTGAGTAGCGCTGGGCATCTATCACACAGGGAGTTTTCTGTTTTACTTCCCTCACACATGTGCCTGAAGGCAAGGAGCCCACAGTCAGGACAGCCAGTGAAAATTGAATAAACCTCCTTACTGAAGCCTCTGGGGTCTTTGACAGGTCCTGGAACCAGCCACTTTGGAGCTGGCAGATATGTTAGCAATAGAAGAAGGTGCTAGTGACTTGGAAGCTGGCACTCCTGGCAAAAAAACCAAAGCCCTCTGAGTAATTTACATTTTATAGTACTGCATGCCAAGTGATTATGCCATTGGAGCGCCATCGTTTACATTTTATCTGTATGACTGTTTAATTAGCACTTCCTTACTTATTATTGCCTCCTTCTCCCCATTCAGTCATAGCTCCAGAATATAGCAGGCCTCTGCCTGGTTTTGCCCACGATTTTATCCTTGATGCCCAGTCCAGGGCCTGGCATGCAACAAATAAATACTTGCTGCCTAAGTGACCTGGAGAAAATGGGTGATAGAACAAACATGATGGGGGTTGGGTAGTGACCTGGGCTATGACATGGGGGATTTGTCGGGTGACTCACCCACGGGAACCCTGTTCCAGGAAGTGGAGGTGGGATGGCAAAGGAGGAATGTAAAGTGCTTCCTGGCAGCCCTTTCTCTCCCTAGATGTTGGCCTTTCAGAGAAGGTGAGTTCTGGGTAGTAGTCTCAGAGTTCTGTAACTAACCGAATCCAAGCGTGCCTACAGTCTCCAAGAGGGTCATCGACCCCTTCCAAGCTGTGCCAGATGTAAGAGGTGGGACTCCAGGGTAAGCACTGCCTTCCAGGACAGCTTCCTTTGTGGGATCTCAGCCTATCTCTCAAGCTCCACTCATCTTCTGTCCTCCTCAGTGTTCCTGGGGTGAACTGCGGTCTGATTTTCTCCATATCCACTTGAAATGCCAACCCTGTCTGGCCTCCTTGGGTCATTTCCAAGGCTAGGCAGGGAGAGCTTTCATATTGTTATTTGATTCAGTTAAAATCATCCATCCAAAGAGTTGCACGTCCTCTTTTATTCTGTTTGGGTCTTTCTTTCCTTTCCCTGTGGAGAGAGCCAGGAATCATGCTCTAACCTTAAATGGAGCAGAATGTCCACATCCCCAGCTCTCCTATTGCCAGCCCCCAGTGACAACAGTGATCTTGGTGATCTGCTGGGATTTAGCTTGGCTGGGGGTGGACCGGACTTTGAAATCAGCCTCTGATTTCTACTGCTGGCCTGGGCAGTAGAAATAGCTTCCTGCTATTCCCTTAGTGCTCTGGTCTGCGGAGCCTGGGCGCCCCTGTGGAGAGGTCTGAGCCCCCTGGCAGACTCCTCCCTAAGTCTGGAGTCTGGCCTGGAGTCACTTTTCCAAGGACCACACTACTCTACCACTCACACTCATTCTATCTCAAAAATGTTTTTCTGAGATGATTGGAAAGTAAAACAGAGACAGTGGGGTCATTTAATCATTTTATTCAGCAAAATACACAAAACCCAAACCCACCTGAACAGGTGAGGAATAGCAGTTCTGTGGACTCGTGCAGGATTTCCTACAGCTTTTCCCCTAATCTGCTGCCTCCTCTCTCAAGCAGGCTTCACGCTGTTTGGTATTAATGCACTATCTGCATGATGTAATCGCCCCAGTGACAGCTACTCCCCGAACCTCCTGGTAAAACCTTAAGGAACACCCTACTCTCTAATGCACGTTTCCTCTGTTGAGGATGCCTCTGCCAGTTTAGATTGTCTAAAAATGTTCATTTTGAGTCATTAGGGCAGAAAGCCATAACAATAGTTGCACGTGCTACGTCATCGAGTAGAATACAATAGCTCTCTTAGACCCTGGGAAAGATTGATTGCTGCATTTATCTGTAGATTAAATATGGATGTGGGGACCTTGAGGCTTAGCCTGTGCAGAGCCATTACACTAGTTTGAACAAGTACCAATGGCTGGAGATGGATGGGCAACTTAATCTGCCAAGAAAACTAGATTTTAGATTGTTCTTGTGTCTTGAGAGGAAAAAAAAAAAGTCTTTTATTTAAGCAGGTATTGTGGGTAATTGCATGTGTTTTACATAATTTGATTTATGGGGATAGTACGGTCATATATGTATCCTGGTCTGAATTCTCTATCATAGGAATTTCATCTTCATTCAGTCAAAAAAGGGGTAGGGTAAAGAAATAGATCATGTAGACTTATAGGGAGACTTGATTATGACTTACTTTTATACCATTGGAAGAACCAGTAGTACGTTGACAACTTCTAAGAAGCTATCTAGAGTTGGATTAAAACCCATGTCCTAGAAATTGTTCTAATAGGTAATTCTTGAAATTGACACTTTGGCACAGAGTTGAAGGCCTCTAGACTTTGGCAGCCAATTCTAACCCAATGTGTTGCCAAAAAGAAGGAAAGCCCCACCAAAAATCAGCCTGCCTGGCTTGTATTCCGTTGTTCATAGTCACATTCAGCTACATATAGTGGAGAAGTACTCCCCTCGTTTAAGAGACAGGGAAAAGGAGGCCCCATGCCTCTGTTCTTAGGTTTCTAGACCTTATTGGATGTTAGTCAGTCTGCAGTTGAATCCTAGGGAGATATGTGGGTAAATAATAGTAGGGATTCATTCAGTGATTGCCAAAATATCTTGGGGTTAAAAACTTTATTCATTTAGAATCCATTAATTCAGACTTGAAGATCATATGCCCTAAGCCGAGTTTTGCTTTCGCTCTGTCTAGGATAGCAAAGTTTGATGAGCAAAATAACAGCATGATCAGAGCCTTAAGGTGCTCATTCACTCATATAAAGATTCAGCCAGCACTTACTGTGGGTCTAGCATCTGCCAGGCTCTGGACCAGGTATCAGACACTGTGATGACCATAGGCTTGGTGTATACAGTTCAGCAGGCAAGAATCCATTAACAAGTAAACACGGTAAAAGTGCCACAGTACATGTGGCAAAATTTAGTTCTCTTCCAAGGGGTAGCAGAGCTAAGGAGGAGGGAGCAGTCTGTGCTTACTTGGAAGTGAAAATTGCCTGAAAACAAAAAGAAATTGCTTGTAAATGGGACTAGGAATTACAAATGTTGTTTCATAATCCTTATGGCTCTTGCAGAGACTTAATTTCAGTTAGAACTATCTGTGTTACAGAGATAAACACGTTTTCTAAATTTGGAGAACATTATAGGGCTCAAAATTGCAAAGTACGAATTGCAAATCTTTAAACTAAATAGGATAAGGGAAATGGTGAAAATATTTCTGAGAATGTTAATATCTGAGACATTGGTTTGGGGACTCTACAAGATTGAAAAAGATAGGTCTGCATGTGTGAGTTAGTGAATACAGTAAAATAATGTTCATAAAGCTGTATCATGAGAATCCAACTTTTTTAAGGTTCTATTTTTTAAGTAATCCCTACATCCAATGTAAGGGCTCGAACTCACAACCCTGAAATCCAGAGTCACATGCTCTACCAACTGAACCAGAGAAGCACCCCAAGAATCAATATTTTTTTTTAAAAAGAGAGAGGCGTTAAGTATCAATAATATTTATTTATTATTAGGAATATGGGAGAAATTTCTTATTTTTTAGAAACACATGCTGACATATTTAGGAATTAAATGTCTTGTTGTCCAACTTAATTAAAATATTTCAGAAATATGGGGCACCTGGGTGGCTCAGTGGGTTAAGCCACTGCCTTCGGCTCAGGTCATGATCCTAGGGTCCTGGGATTGAGTCCCGCATCAGGCTCTCTGCTCAGCGGGGAGCCTGCTTCCTCCTCTCTCTCTCTGCCTGCCTCTCTGCCTACTTGTGATCTTTCTCTGTCAAATAAATAAATAAATTCTAAAAAAAAAATTTTTTTTCTGAAATAAAAAAATGAAAAAATATAGCATATTTGTTAAGTTTTGGCAGTGGGCTTTTGGGTGTTTCTCCTCTCCTTTTCTGTGTGTTTGAAAATGTCTGTAATTTATAGTCAGAAAATCTTTATCTCTGCTATTTGCTGAATACCTTCTATGTGCAGGACAGTTACACTTGCTATTAGATGTTCGTTCTTTCTAAATTTCACAACAATTCTGCAAGGGCAATAAAAGCATCCTCATTTAGAGATGGCAGATCCGGAGCCCAGGGTCACCCCAATAGTAGGAGGTGGAGTCTATCTCAGAATCTGGGTGTGTTTAATGCCAGACACACCCCACATATCATCCTCACGTGTACAAACTCCTCTCTAGAACAGGAATCCTCTTGACAATCTCTTCAAAATGGCCATTCTCCCCCTTCTTGGAGACTTCGGTGGATGAACAGCATTCTGTCAATTCTAGACGCCTCTTCCTTAAATGGAGCCACATTCCACCTAACTAAAATGAATACCTGCCACTAATTCGTTCAAACTAGGAGATGGTTCATTCTTTCACTGACCCCCTTAATTTAGACGCATGTCCCAAATATCTCATGCGACATATTTAAATACTAAAAAAAAAAAAAAAAAAAAAAAAAAATTATTTCACTATTTATCTCCAATTCAAATTTAACTGGACTCTTGTGTTTTTATTTGCTAAATCAGGCAAGCCTACCTGTAAAGCCTAAAATCTTTATTATCTGGCTCTTTACAGAAGAAGTTTGCTGTTGAGCTGTAGCAATAATAATGATGATGATAGAAATAGCTGGAGAGAGAACAGCAGTAGTCCTCAAAGCAGCATCGTCAGTTTCAGTGTGCTATCTCGTCTGATCCCCAAAGCATCTACGTTACTGTTGGCAGAGGTTCTGGATCACACAGTGAGCATGTGGTGATGCTAAAGGTTCATCTCCTGTCTGCCTATGTCCCCATCCACCCTGCACCGATCTGAGTCTGCCTCTCGTCGTTTTTTCCCCTAGGTTTATATCACACCTTTTAGGCTCTCCTATTCCAGAAACAAGTCAAGACACCCCTGAACCACTACTGTTCTCTGTATTTCATTCCTCAGTTAACTGACTCCATATGCTTATTGTACACGTCAAATAATTGTAGCATTATTTCTGGATTATTTTATCTGAGGGTTGTTTTTATACAGCACGTTCTCATGCACCGAACCACCTCCAGGCAGACCAGGAGAGACACCCCGTGGGAAGGCGGGTTCTATATGAATGAACATTTAATAGGGATGTCTTCATTGTACATCATAGTTCATTTATTTTTCTCCCCACCATATATGTGAAAACACTTTAATAATGTATTGAATCACAACTAGATTTGATAACTAAGTTTTGCCACTCAGTCTATTTCAAGTGTTTCTGAGCCACAGTAAAAGATTATTTCTGCCCTTATATACAGCAAATAGTAAAGAGCTGGTCCATGTAACAATCATTAAAAACACTGGGTTGGGATCTCCACAGTGCCCCTAATCAATTTTTTACAACCACACTGAGATAGTAGCTTACGTTACAGACAGTAGACTATTACCTTTAAGGAAGAAGGTGATTGGAAGATAAAACAGCTTCAGAATGTGTTTCTGAAGAATCCAGTCTGCTCCTTGACTTTGGACAGTGGGAGGCACATAATTTACCTATGATACTGCAAGCTCTCAGATGTCAACATGCTATTCCATCGGGGCTGTGAATTTGCTTTTTTCAGCCATTAGAGAAGAATGAGAATGAAACCTACAGTCTGTTTTCATGTGATAACCTTGACACTGGACTACTGTTTGGTAGGGGTCTTGTGTCAGGGAGAGGGGCTGACACTCTAT
The DNA here is from genome assembly GCF_009829155.1 of Mustela erminea. NCBI lineage: Eukaryota > Metazoa > Chordata > Mammalia > Carnivora > Mustelidae > Mustela > Mustela erminea. The sequence goes on along the minus strand of NC_045614.1, from coordinate 24,637,986 downwards.
AGGTAAAAAGGTTAAACCCAATAACAAAGTATATGTTATGAAAAGTCATAGCATTGCAATTGACTAACTTTTAAAGAACCTTAAACCAAACTGCTCAAACTTCTAATGTACAAAAACGAACACATTTAAGTAAAGCACAGTTACCTTATTTTTTCTTTCGTGTAAAAATATTCTTTATGTAAGATTAAGTGCACTGCTCTTCAAGATCAACTGTAAAACTTGAAAGTGCCAGTCATGCAGATAATTGGAAACATACAAATTAAAGGAATGTGCAGCTGTATAACTACTAGTTCCATTTAAAACACTAGATTTGCTAAAGGTAAAATCTACTGTTTTCCAAAACCCTTTTTCTCCTCCATGATTATGTTGCACGAAAAGAAAAAACAAGCTTCATCATACATGTAGTGAATTTTAATGTTACATTTTTTTGTTGTTTAGTCTTTCGTCCTTGAGTATTGAGAATAGAAACTACCATGTTTATCATACTTATTTTGACCTTAACCTTCTTTTTTTAATGAAAGAGACTTAAAATGTCCCAGCTGGTCCGACTCCCAGTGAGGGGGAGGAGACAGTAGGGAACCCTTCTTCCTGTGTAAATGTCCAGAAGATGGAGTAAGACCTGAGTGATTTAAGTGAACTGTGAAGTAGTCATCATCTTTACTCATGAAAAATTTAGGAAGCGGTTTCTTAAAGTTTTAATACAATTATAATTTTCAAAATTTCAAAAGAAGTGGCACAACAATGCACCAACTCCGGGACTGTTTCCTTTACAATACTGCTCCCAATATGTTTTAATTTATACTCTCTGTTGGATTGGTACAAAAGGAGGAATTCCACAGATAGGTAAACTGGGGGAGCCTGAGATGTTGTAAAATAGAGTTGCTTTTGAGATTTGGCTTAATTGTTAGGGAGTAAAATTTTATTCCAAATTGAAATTCCATTGCAAAGAAGTAAAAATATTAAGAATTAGAGTCTGTAATCTAAAAAGAAAAAGGAAAAACCACCTTATCTGGTGGAATTTGGTGGTTAGCCCTCACTTTGGCAAGCCAAGTGTTTTGAATTTCCAAAATGGACTCTCTTTTAATATGCTTAAGTCTTATTTGTTGGTAGAGACCTCACTGAAGAATATATTTGATCCATTCACCTTCATTGACATAAACCCACTGTAACATTCTTGGAAAATGTTATATAGTTTGAGCTGGTTTGGCTTTTAATGTATAATAAGAAGAGTGGAAAGATCCAACATTCACAATTTCTTAGATTAAATGGCTGGATTTCTTTTGGCTATAGACATGACCCACCTTGTCTGAATGCCAGCTCTCAGTGTGCAGGCCAGCAATGTCCTAGGAGACAAGGAAACCTAACTCAGAACGTTGTAAAATGGGGGCAGAGATCTTGAAAGTCCAAAGATTCTTGAAGGGTGTATAGGGCCACTTGTGGGGGGGGCGGTGCTTTGAAGGATGGCAGGTGTCCATCCCTTATTAGTTCACCCCTCATCTTTCACAATACAAATCAAAGAAGTGTGTCCAAGGATGATGGAGTTCTAGGAAAAAACACACAATAAGAAGAGGCAGAGGTTTCTGTGACCTTACTGGGTGTTAACAGAGTGGCTGTGGGTGTAGGTAGTTTGGAGTTGGGGAACCCAATTCACTTAATGTGGTTTAACACATTTCAGAAATTCTAGACTATCTTGGCCATAGATTCCAATTCCTTAATCTTTCAGAAATGTGTAATTTAGTATGATATAGTTTTGTTTTGTTTTTTTTTAACCTGGAAGATTTTTTAGATCAAATTTAATATATGGAGTTGTCTCTTCTTCATGAGCTTAGAACACCACATATTTTGGGGAGAGGAGTGGATTACTAGCATCACCTGGCCCAGCTCAGGTAATTGCTGGGAAATACTGGATAGCCAAGGTATTGGAAAAGAGTTAGTATTTTAGCCACTCTGATCAAATGTAATTCTCTCCATGTGATAAAATTGTCCCTATTGTTACTTGAATACAAAATATAAGAACTCAAAGACATAGTGTGTCTATGTTGATCTAATATTTATCTTAATTTGGTAGAATGGTCTTTTACAAAAGAGATATATAACCTGAGCCTAAAATAAATTGACTTTTTAAAAAACTATTTGATGGAGAACACTTAGTCAATAGTAACTAAGACTTGTGATTACATTTCTTAAATTGTAAGCTATTTGACACACAGCCAATGTTTACGTCAGTAAGCATCAATAGCCTAAATGATTGGAATATTCAAAATGAACAATATTTACAGGTTTATAATTCCTTCTCCTTCTACCACACACATTTTTTGAATGCTTACCATGCTTCAGGCATTCTGTTAAGTTCTTCAGAGATGGCATTTATTGACTTCCACATCAATCCTATGAGAATATTATCCTGAGACTAATTTCATATAGTCAGAATCCTATATTGTCATTCTTGTGGGTTGAACCTACCTGCATACTAGAAATTTCATATAGATCCACCAAGTATAACTGTATTATAATGATTTTATATGTATAGTTAGAATTATCATATGAGTTTGGATATAACATTAGTCAAATCATATTACTACTGTGAACTGTCTCACCACAAAGTCTGAGAGATAGAGGTCAGTCTGGAAAGCAAGTCCTCTGCTACCACTTGAATTTCTTTAAAAATCCAAATTTGTTTCATGGTCAGTTACATCATAGTGCTTTTTTGTAGAAGGCAAGTGTTCTGGAACAACTTATATAGTACAGAATTGCTAATTAAAGCTGGGGGAAATGTCACAAAACCAAGGGAAGACTTCCTTGTCTGGAAATGATAGCCAGGATTCACTTTACAAGCAGAGCAATTTTTTAATTCAATGTGGAGCGCTTTTACCAAAAGCATATTGAATTTGGTGTGTTCGTGTATTAACAAAGCAGGTTTTAAGTTTAAAGTTGAAAAGGTGGAAGCATATTTTAACATGGATTTGGGTATGCATTTTTTTTTCTTTCTTCTTTGTATCTTATTATTTTTTAAATCAGAGTTGAGAGAAGGTCCTTTGGCTTTCTCCCTGTTTGAGGGAGGGATCCTGAAGTAGTTTTCTTTGCCTTTGCAGGGGGAGGTGGGGTGATAGGTGAGAGATTTAAAGAGGCAAGAAGGACTGACTACCTTTTCTAAAACAAGTGATCTTCCAGGCATTTTAATGGCTTGGAAACAAACAGTTGCTAGTGCCACTCTCTTTTCAAGTGATTTGATTTTTCGAGGCTCAGGCCAGTGTTTGGAAATAATTCATCAGAAAGAGATGTCAGGATGAACAACAGACGCATTAAAGTGAAACAGCCTTTGACATGTCATACCTCTGGTGCGCTGAGACTCTTAATTTTGAAATTTTAGAAAGATAAGGTAACCGGAAAAACAGTGATCCACGGCATCAAAAATACTTACTGTCAAGTCCAATTTCCCATTTTTTGTGTCCCATTGGGCATATAGGGGAAGCTTCATTGCACCTTTTAAAGTGAGACTAGGCTTGAATATTTTGTTGTCAAATGGCATAAACCAGGTTCATTAATATTTACAGTCATCTAAGATCATGTTGGCATCAAAAAGCCTCCTGGTGCCCCCAGTTTTAATTATTATCAGTGCCTACTATGATGTAGCCTAATATTACGTATGCCTGCTATTATGTACGCACTTCCTATTATTTCAGTGCAAAAATACTTGAAGATGATAAAAGTACGCTTAAAAGTCTGAGGATAATGAAATTATGTCAAGGTGGCTTTTTAGCTTAGTGATTGTGTTTCAATTTGTAAATGTTATAACTGTTCAAAAAAAATTTTTTTTTTCTCTAGCAAGCTGCAAACTTTTAAAGACATTAAGCCTGCCAAATTATAGCCACTTATTTCTGCCTGACGTATTTTTCAGCTTAGAACCACAGAGGGACTGCCAAGCCTGTTCCTTTTCATTACCTGTTCTATGTCTGGCCCAGAGTTTAGATTTTCGAAAATGGAAAAAAGCTGTTTGCAAATCACAAGGCTCTTGAGCTCTTAGTTTCTTCTTAGTATCAACGTTTATTTATTTAGGTTTGGGCTGGGTTTCAAAAGATTGAAATTGGAAACAGAGAAGGTGACTCTGAACACCATTTATCTGTATATAAGCGAACGTTCAATGTACGTTTAATTTAAAAAATTGCTGTTTCCTACAAGAGGGAGCTATTTTTCACATTGTTACAACATTTTTAGAGGTCACTAGGTGGTCATGTCACCAGCAGGGAGTTTTTGTTTGGCAGGCGCATTGGCAGTTAGTTACAAATGCCTCCCATGATTCGGTGTTCAAAGGGGGCTGCTTTGCAAGTAACAAATACTTACAACCTGAGAACTGAAGTATAAAAAGTAGTGACAGGGGAAAATGTTTGGAAATGTAAAACAGCATCTTTAGTGGCCAAATTGGGGTGTTCAGGGAGTTGAAGATTACACGTCTACTTTTAGTTTAGCATTTACAGAAGCAATAATGCCTTAACTACCCCACTTGGCCGTCACCTTGCTTCTAGTTAGCAAGTGCTCTTAATTTGTGAGTCATTGGTTACTGTGATTTGGAATAACATTCAGATTCTTGACAATAATCTTTATTAACCTCATACCCTGCATTTGCTATCCTGATGGTTACTCAACCTGTGCCTCTCGATCATTCCTCATTGTGAACACTGGTAATTTAAGCAAGATTAAGTGGGCAGCTAAAAGCACCAATTACCGGGGCTTCTTCTAGGCTTCCATATTTACAGACAAACCAGTATTTCAAATTTGGGATAAGCGAATTATAAGCTGTCTTTATGTAGAAATAAATAAATGAAGTGCAGATGGATCTTTGAGGAAATGGTCAAGTCGGAAAAAAAAAAAAAAGATTAATAGCCAATCATTAGAACTGCAAGCATTTTGTTTGTAATTAGTTTTTAAAAGTCTTAAAATGGAGATAGATTTTTCTTTTTTCTTTTTTTGGGGGGGCGGGGGGTTGGTCTTCAAAACAGATCAATTGCTGTGTCTCCTCTACCCTCCACCTAAGCCAAGAAAAGACTTAAAGAAGTCACTTATCAGTTAGGAATACAATGCAGTTAATTTGCTTTATTATACAACTTTTTTTTTTTTTTTAAGCTAGAAGCTAAATTAATTTGATTTGAGCAAAGAATTGTCACAGCTCATGTTGAGCTGTTTGGAATAGAAAAGCCTAAGAATTTCAGACTTCTTTAACAGAACAAAGGAAGACATTTAGCACCTGTGTCTATTTGCAGTTCAAAGAGAAACTACAAATAAATTGATGGGACTTTCGTTTATTTGACTATAGCAGTTCGTTGATATTTTTCCCCTTATAATTTTGTGGAGTTTTAAAATTCTCTGTGTAAGAATGAGCAACTGTCACAGCCGCACTTTTTTTTTTTTTCCCTTCAAGCGATTTAAATTTATATTCTTAATGACACTTTGCTACTTCTTTAATCCTTTGCAGAAAGCTTTTTGGCTCTGAAGATCCATTGAAATACTGGGTTTAGATATTCAAGAGTTCTGCTAAGTGATTTTAAAAAGGAAGGCAGAATCCAGAGTGGAAATGTTGTCTTGGATACACTGTCAGTTTTGGAATTCAGTTTTTCTTTTTGCCCTTACAGAAAAATTCGTTTCCAGTCTCCAAATTACATTTGCTGAAGTGTGTACAAGTAGAATTGTGATACCATGGTAAACACTAGGAACGTAGTAAATCTCTAGATACAAACACAGAAAACTGAGAATATTGTTGCTCAACATTCCTTTCAAAAAAAAATAGTTTTCTCTTCTGGTCTCTAGCAGCTGGGAATACTCATATTATTTCTTTGGCAATTAGAGATTTGAACATATTTATCTTGTAGCTGATAATAATAGTGGATTAATAAACTAATAATAACTACAGCTTGCATTTATAGTAGTAATAACTGTTTATACTTAACTAAATGTGCTAAATGGTTTACATATTTTATCTCCTATAATACTCTACAAGAGTACATATTATTTTTCTCATCTTATGGATAAAGAAACCGAGATTCACAGAATTGTTTCCCCCAAATCACACAGATTGTAGTGGTGCTGAACTAGGATTTGAATCCAGATCCATGGAGTCCCACTGAATCTCATTGAATCCAATGAATCCCATTCATTCATTCAACAAATATTCATTGACTGTTCAGTGGATTTAAAAAATTCATAATTTTTAAACTCTATTTAGAAAGAGGCTTTGTCTTTCGTGCTGGTGGATTATGGTCACATCTTTCAAGAAATCGTTGGAGAAGGAAAGCTATGTTTCCTCCAGATAGTAATTTTCCCTCCATGGTCTTACACTATTTGTCCTAGGTGAAACTCCCAACAGCCATTTGGACTGGTGATTTTACATGGGCTAAACAACTTTGGCTCAACAGATGGAAGCAGTGCCCAGCTCTTGGTGGGTCCATCCCAGATATTGCTTGGGATAAATCAAGCTGCACATTGCTGTTTGGGCTCTAGGAACTGTATGCGTAAGGATACTGCCCATAGTAATTCTTGCCAATTTCATAAGATTTTTTCAGTTTACAAGATGCTTTCCTATGGGTCATCTTATTTGAACTTCTCAGTGACCTTGGGAGTGGGTAACAGTATTTTCATTTAAAGATGCATAGCATTAAGTATCTTGTTCACGGCACACATCTAAAACCAGGTGACTGTCTTTCTATGAATCTCCTCCTTTCTATTTTCCCATTAGTACCAGTGGGGGAGGTGGTTGAAGATTCAGACTTAACTCCCTTTTCTCACTGGACTTGTGACATCATGGCCAATTCACTGCCCACTGAGTCCTGAAATGCACTTGCCACTCACCTGGGGAATTCTGGCACTATACACAGTGAAATCTCTCTCTTCTCTGAGATTTGTAGCAGGTTTAGATTTGGCTTCAGTCCACAGGCATTCCAGAAAATGAAAGGAATGAACATCCAGGTACTGGGCTGCTTGCACTGACAGCATCTTTGTGACTAAAGAGAGATCCTTTTATTGGAATTCAGGCAAGTCCTCCCTGGGTTCAAACTGTTTGGGTTGTTGGTTTTTTCTGTTGGCATCATTACTTAGAATAACAGTTACATGTTTATTATATTCTGAGACTTATTAAGTTATAGACTTTGTGGGTCCAAATCTCTGCTTTTCCATTTATTAGCCATGTGAACAAAGTTCACAAGTTAATTCACCCCTCTGTCTCTACTTCTTTATCTGTAAATGGGGAAATAATAACACCTCCCTCATTAGATGGCTCTGCAGATTGAATGACTTAATACATAGAGAGTTAGAATAGTGTAGTGTATCATATAGTGCTGTAGTGCTGTTGTGCTGTAGGATAGTACAGTGTTTGGCACAGAAAAAGTGCTGGGGAGTGTTACCTAAATATTCCCTATTGTGGGATCTGTGGCAGTCCTCTGGGGTGGATAACAGTCTTGGCAAGAGTGTTTAACAATCTTGAAATCGGCCAGTGGTGTGCGGGTAAAACAGGGCAAGGTCAGGGAGAAGCCCTGATGGGTAGTATTTGCCAATTTCCATTGTGTAAATAAATACTCCTACCATGGCCAAGGTTACTGACTGGCGGTGGAGTTGGAAAGACATGCAGGTAACTTACTCTCACTCACCAGAAGCAGCCAGTTCCAACACACCACTGAAATAGACCCTTCAAGCTACGAGATTATTAGAGTAACTGCCAATGAGAATGGCCCTTAAACCCTAGCTATCCCCTTTTTCTTTTGATGTGAAACCATTATTTAGGGTGGGTTCCCAGTGATAGGGACCTTCCCTGGAGTTGGGGGGAGACCCCCACCCATGGCTGATTGACCTGGATTGGGCTAATTTTCTTTCTAGGAAGGTCAAATATCCTTTTTCCATTAAGTCTGAAGGTTTTAGCAGAGTTATTATATAAATGGTATGTCTTCCCAAGATGGATTTGGAATTTCCTGCTACCAGGGTACTGGAGCATCTTTCTCACCGACTTTCCTAAGACTCACGTGTTAGCTATTTTTTTCCCTTAACCTATCCAAATATGCCCCTAATACTTCCTCTCTTTGCTAAGTTAGCTGGAGTCAGTTTCTGTAGCTGGCAATCCAAAGAAACTTAACTGATTCTTTTGTTAGAATTCTTGCTCTGGGAATTGCTTGACATGAATTGCTCTGATGTCTGCACCGATACTTTCAGAGATGGGAAGGAGGCAGCTTGTGCTGGTTGTTTGAAGCTGTGACTTAGCCAGAGTTCTTTCTGTTACTGGACTGACATCAGCCTGATCTACCTGCAATTTCCATCCGTAGGTCCTAACTCAAATCTTAGGGTCCCTGGAGGCAATCCTTATCTGTATTCACTTTAGCCCATAGTTGGAGGAATAAGTACCATGTTGCTAAGTCTTCCCAGACACTGAATATTCAGACATTCGTAGCCATACATATACATATTACATTAGAAAATTCAATGCAAGGAGAGACAGAGTATGTCATATTTTCATATTTCATACTGGACTTTCTGGCCACCTTTAGATGTGGTTTTCCTAAGGGTTAATGTAGACCAACCCAGCTTTTCTTTCCTTCTCTGGTAACTGAGGGTGCTGAGAAGGACCTAGACATCATGTGTAGTGGGGACTATCTGTGAAATAAAAGATCACTCCTCACCTATATCCTAAGGATACTATATCTGGAATGGGTATCTAAGGAATGGTCACTTAGTAAGAATGATTGGGATTCAACATGACGTTCCTAAGGCAACCTGCTTGGAAATCTCGGCAGTATTTAATGAAAGGTCAAGCACATTCAAAAGGAACGACAAGCCCCCATCTCTGCAGAGTAAAAAGGAATATCCAGATGTTCGTCAAGCACACCCTAATTATAATAATATTCAGCAATCAAATGAATGCTTTCTAGATTTTAAATGTCATGGACCAATACTATGAAAAAATATTTTTGAAAAAAAAATAAAGCTTATTAAGCTATTAAGTTAAATAAGGCTATTTAAGTGTTAACTCCATCACCATCATTTGATAAAAGGGCATTTTAACACCACATCTGAGCAAAGACATTACCTAATTTCAGAATAAAAAGTTGCCATTACCTGGAAAGGGTGTTGGCAATCTTATTCTCACAGTATTTGCCCATGTCCGCACCTGTGTGCACGTGTACTCAAGTGAGAGTGTACACGCTTATATGTGCATATGTAAATGAGCATGTGTGTGCATGCATGAGAACTTCCAAGTGCCAGTCTTTGATCTGGCACTTAGGAAGCACTTAATCTGACCATGCGTTTTCTGTGGTGGTACTCTAACATCCCTGGGAGTTGTATAGCTGGAAATAGAAGTAAATACACAAGACAGATAGAATTTTAAATGACTGAATACTCTTAGTTTTTTCTCAGAAGCTTATCCCCATCTGAAAGCCTCCCTTTTCCTTCTAGAGCCCTCCAGTACAGCCCTCCAATACACCACCTCTGCAGTATGTGAAAACCTACCCCCATTATCCCAAACCAAAGGGATGTTCCTTCCTTCCTACAACCAAGCATTTTAGTGAAATGACCAAGTCACACAGACCTGGATTCAAATTCCAGTTTCACCATTGAAAAGCAATGTGATTTTGGGCCATCTGCTTAAATTTCCACAGACTCAGTTTATGGAACTTCATGGTATGAATTATAATTACTTTCTCTTTGGAGGATAATTTGAGGGGACTAAATGAAACTCTGTGCTTTACCTAGGCCTCACATATGCATATAGCAAACAAAGTAATAACTTAATAATTGCTAATCCTCCATCCTAATAATGGAGGCATTAATAGACTATACTTTGTCTTTTGTTTTGTGATTTGACGTTTCATATGCATTTGTTTTCTTTACCAGAAGAGTTTGCAAGCCCTCTTTCTTATTGTTCCCGTACAATGTCTAGCACAGTGTTCATCCACAGTAACTTCTCTCTAGCACAGTGTTTGTCCATATGTGGAGAAATTAAGACACAGATTAAGACATTAGCTGGTACTTTTATGCCACCACTCATGATTGTGTCACCTCTTCAAGGATGCTTTTTTCTTGGTCCTTTCACTTATGGGAATTTAGAAAACCCCTTAAGCATTCTGCAGCCACATTCTTCTCTGACTCCTGCCCTTTGTCCTGTGACTTGAAGTTCAAATCTAAAGGAAGGTGCTCCACTGCTGCTCAGTGATGTGGGGCCGCCTCAAGGCTGTCCTGGGAGATAGATGATCTGATCTCAAAGCAATCAGTCAACAGGTCAGTATCTCAGGGAGTGGTAATCAGTATCAGGTTGGGAGTTGATCACCAGGAAGTTTCTCACTAAGTGGTTTTCCAGGTCTGGGGGCACCCACTAAGGGACTGGGATCTGTCACCTTTCGGGGCTTCTAGTTGCCTGCTTCCCACTCTGATATGTGTAGCAGGCTCTCTCCCATGGACTGGGCTGTCTCTAGTAGGTAGTCTTTGGGTACATGTAGGATTAGTAGTTGGATATTGTGGAAAGGGAATTGCTTCAGTCTTTTAAGTCTTTGAGGTTAGAAAGTGATGAAGAATTATAATTCTCCATGGGCATGTATTATAAACAAGCAGATGAAGAAACCAGTAAAGCTGCTTTTTTTTTATGGGAGAAAATTGTTAGGTCGAACTACATGAGATCACTGATATTTGACAGTTTCTGAAACACACACAAAAAAGTGCTCTTCAAATCATTCAGCCAATAGTTATGAATAGGAGGTGTCAGGTTTCTGTTTATTTGTTCATTTTTGAGCTTCTGGATTGCAGCTGCATCACGCTGGACATGCAGAATGAAGAAGACAGGATGGGAGAGAGCTTTTGGATCAATTATGCCACTATTTGATGCATGTGGGGGAACGTGCCATGTGAATTCTTATTCCCAGCCTTTGGGTTGGTAAACAGGATTCATGGATATCTTCTTTGCCTGGTATTGCTAATGATCTGGTATTCGTTACTGACAGAAATAGAATAGTATTTCTGTGGAAAGCAGGGTCAGCCATTATGACTGTGTGCATGGAGAGTCTCTAGGGTCTGCTGTATGGCAGCAGGAGTTGTGCCTGTCTTCTTTGTCCTTTCCTCCCCGGTACCTGGTATGCAGGGGGTACTCAGTGAGTGTGCGTTCAACGAGTTGAAGAACTGGGCTCTGATTATCTGGTTAGTTTATTCTTCTCTGCATGGTCAGTAAACAGCCACCCCAGAGGAACATGTTCCCTCCAGTTGCTTTGGAGTGGACTTCCTAATTTCACATCACAAATATTCCTGCTTCTTAGTGATCGCTCCTCCCAGAGTGGAAATTTCACTTCCATGAGCCACAAGGCCACCCATACTGTAAATCTGAGACTGCTTTCTATACCATTGTGTCTTGGGCTGGTTCCCCCACGATTCTTTCCAGATGTGGAGTGCTTTCAGGTAGTTTACCAGACTCTTTCATTCTGCATCCGCTGTCTGGTTTCACATTCCCTCAGCCTCTGAGAAGGAGCATGCTATACTGTCCCATATATTATATTCACAAATCCAGAAATTTCAGGTAACTAACAGATAAAACTCATTATTTCTGGATTCACTCACTGATTTTTGTAACTCTTCATTATATATGTATCTTTTAAATCGTTGCCTAGCAATGCAAACCTTTCGGTGTATGTATGTGTATGCATAGTTCTATACTTCTGTAGTTTGGGCTCTGAAATTAATTTATGGTCATAGAATACGCTCTTGCATCTCTCTTTAGTTTAGAGCTTATGATACATTGGTGAAACCTTGCTAAGAAGTGACCACATGCATTTGCTTCTCTCCTGTTGACACATGCAACAAGTGGCTAGTGGGTGTTCATTAGACAGACTCAGTGTGTTTTTATAGCAGCATTTTAGCATTTCCATCCCAACATATATCTGCTATAAATTTGGTCTTACTTTTTTCCCCTCACATTGTTGAAGCATGTTCAGAAAAACAGATCATCTTAATTTTTAGGTATGAAGCCCCTTTGGATTTACAACCTACTTTATTCTGTATGTTCTTGCAAATTCATGTGTGGCAAGTACAGAAATGCTGATACTTTCATTCGTTTGGATGCAACTCTGTGTCCATTAAGTTTTCTCTTTTTAAAAAAAAGGCACCTAAAACATGCCTATCACCTCTGAACCCACCTCTCAACAGGCCCAACCCTATACTGAATGTTTATTTGATAATTTGTAAAGTGATCATTTGAATCTAAGCTTCCATCAAGACATGAAAAATGTGAGCAGAAAGTGGATGAGAATGTGAGATGTCCTACCTCCTTACACATCGTGGAGCTCTTCTGTGGTTAACGTTCATTTTTTAAATAAGCACCCTTTGCAGTACCTGTTTAGAATATAGATGATAGAGATGTAATTACTTTGGGAAAAACTGGAAAGGGGCAGTAATTATTGCAATGGCCACGAGATGGCAGACCTAAAATCCAGACTTCTCAAAGAGATTTACTTGAGGAATTACGTCTTTGAGGGTGCTTTAAAAGCCATCAGATTCCCAAAGGAAAACTCCGATAGGTTATCCCGAATTGCCGTTCTCTTCGTGGCAGGCACAGCAAGGGAGAGCAGCTTCAAGCTGAGGGGAGTCTGGTTAGCCCTCCTCCCTATCAGATATGATGCCTTCAGGCTCCTTCTGGAAACCTGCTTTTTGCTTCATACACAGACACACCACTGTGTTTCCTTTCCCCGGTGTAGACACCACTGCCTTTTTCCTTTCCTCTGAATAGGAACTGTCACAAAGGAGCTGCTTCCAGCAACTTTATTTTTTTGTATTTCTCTCTACAAGATCTGCTTTACAGAACCTTAATTCAATTTTCTTCAAATGTTTAGCAAAATTCTGGAATGTGCCCCCTTCTGCTCATATTCCTCTCACAGCAATGACATGACAATCTGTTTTGTTTTTCATTATAATTTAGCCTCTGGGAATATTCTATTCCCTGTAAACATAAGTAAAGGGAGGTTTGATTTAACACAAAAATGTCAAATTAAGAGGGAAAATATTTAGTTCAAGATACAGGAGGGCAATTTGCTGCTCTGTGCAAGGCTTACTAACAAATCTTAGTAGCATTAAATATACAGTAGAGGGAAAGTTAAAATATATTATCTTTTGAGAAAATAAATATATACATATATGCACGTATATACACATCTATATATCTTACCAATAAGAAAAAAATAATAATTGATCAGATACCCTGAGTTCTAAACTTCTAAACCTTGAAGTTAGTGACCCATTTTCTGGCAGTTACTAATTTCCAACCGAAAAGTTAATGTGAGAAGGCAAGTGTCTGGACAGTAACTGATCATCCATGGACAATAGGTTTAGCAAAGCTCTGGCCCACAGTGAAGTCCAGATGTGTTCCGTTTTCCTACTATCAATCATCAATAACCCTTCCAGGGAGTCTGGCTGGGTGTACTGCATGTGTAAATCTGCACTGGCGGTGTGAAGTGGTCTACAGAGAAACTTTCTCATCACTGAACTAGAATAATGGAACCAAAGGAGAACTATAGCAAGCGATTACACACTAATGCCTGGTGTGCTCGTGTGTGCCTCGTGAAGGGTCAGAGGCCCTTTATTTTACTTGCCCTCCCTGCCTTCCAAATTTACTATTTTTTTAAGTTGTTTTTTTTTTAATGGAAGAATTTTTGTTTTGAAGTTGTTTGACCTTGGTTAGATTTTGCACTTGACCTTGACTTTTAAAAGGTCACCTTTTAAAACACTTTTCCATTTCTCATGTGGCATGAAATCACGTCTTGCCCACTTTTATGTGGCCTTTCCTATCCGTTTGGATGGAATGATATTGAACAGTTACTGACTAAATCAGACCTGCCTGGCCTGGGATGCAACTCTTCTATGATGAACACATTGTGTCCACACTCAAGCTCTGTTTTCTCCTTTTAGTTTATTTGGGAAAACAGATACCACCTCATGAAAGTCAAATGTGCGACTAGACAGAAACTAATTTCAGAGAGTCAGCCTTGAAAATAAGTGACCCAATGGCATATTTAGAATGTTTACTGTGAAGGAGAGCCTGGTAGAAAATAAGGCAAAACTTCAATCTTTACATTTGAGGGTATCCATGTTATGTAAAAATAAGTAATTGCTAACATTTGTGTGGTTGTATCAGGCACTGAACAGAATCTTTACAGACACTGTCACATTTAACTCTCATAAAGATTTCAGAGACAGTGACTATCATCCTTCTTAGTTCAGTTATGAGGAAATCTAAGTTTCAGAGTCATTATGGAACCTGCCAGGGTCATAGAAACAATAGATAAATTAGTGAGATTCAAACCCAGGTATATTCAGTCCCAAAGCTCAGGCACTAAATTAGTATCCTAATCAAGTATGTTAATCAAGTCTTAAGGACATAAGTGGTATTTTATTTAAGTAGACAAGTTTAAAGAAATCATAATAGGCTAAAAATTGAAAGAAGTAATTTTTTATCGTGTGTGTGTGTGTGTGTGTGTGTGTGTGTGAGAGAGAGAGAGACAGACAGACAGACAGACAGACACAGTAATCAGTAATGCCACACACGTCTTCTACCGGGACTTAGAGAAGGGCTCCTCCCATCCCTCATTGACTTTTTTTTTTATCAGTTCTCCCAAGGGATGGGAATGGAGAGAGCATTTGAGGATGGGGGCAGTAGCTCTTCCTAATACTCATCCTCCTCTGGCCTTTTCCATATGGGAAAGTCAGTTGGCCTCAGACTCCCTGACACCCTTTGTAACAAAATGACCAGGGGGCTGGCATTTGCCATCTCAGTGTCCTGAAAGCACACCGTGTTCCCCTTACCTACAGAACTTCCTAGCCTAGCTGCACTTGGCGGAACCCAAGGATGGCTCAGCTGCCTACTTAGGTCATGCCCTGAGTAAGTAGTGGGGTAAAAAGCTGGTGTGTGGAGTAAAGAGCCTCCACAAGACTTCATGGCCCCTGTGTTAGGAAATTCCAGTCGTGTGCTATTAGGTTTCAAAGACAAAATTCTCCGTAATTGGAGTAAACTATTTCTTGAGGTCAGTTTTAGGTGGGCGACAGAGAGCAAACCGCATTAAGGAGTCTGGGCTGCCAAAGCCTGGCCTTTACAAATCTGGTCTGTTCTTTGTCCTTGCTAGAACTTGTGGTTGTTCAAATATATCTCACCCTGTGGGCCCCACCTTATGTGAGCAGCTTTGCTTTCTGCGTGGGCCCTTCTGCATACACAATACATCATTCTGCTAGTGGGTAGTGTTGATATTAATTGATATCAGAAGACTTTCCTTTCTCAAGATGCTTTTTAAAAATGCTGCTTTTGAAATTGAGGCAAATGAGCATCTATCTCCAGGGTTGATCACAGCAAACCTCCACCTATCCTTACCCCAGGGGTGAGAGAGAGGCTGTTTTGAACAGGATCTTTCGTCACCGTCTGTCTTGAGTCACCTCCTACTGAACTTACGGTTGAAGATTCAGGGTCATGAGGGAAAGAAAACAGTAATTAACTGGGAAAAGTTGATTGAGCGGAATTTTTTTTTTTCCCACAGTATGATTAGAACATGACTGTGGGCTGAGCACCGTACATAATGTAGGTTCTCCCTTGCATGCGATTATCCAAACATTTCTTAATGGAATGCATTTTTTAAGCATCTGCTTTTGTAATTGAGTGTGTTCCTAAAGATGGGTCAGCTCACTAAAACAAGAGCCTGCAAGAAAAAAAAATGTGTTAATACTACCCCCCTCCCCGCCCCAACCCGCCAACCAATTTATAATAGTTCCTAATTGGTCTGCCTCATTTACAATTTCTAAAATTAATTTTGGATCCTCTCTCAGAGCTCAAGTCATCATTAATAGAGCGACAGCAACAGGGAGTGAAATAGAAATGTTTATAAAGCTCCCTTTTAAATTGACTGTGATAAGTGATGTAGTGATGTATTACCATCAGAGGATTCTGGAGCTCTCTTTGTGAAGGTTAGCCACAGGCAACACTCAAAAGAAGGCATTTATCTTGGTGGGAGACGCCCTTCAGTCTTCTTTTGTTTTATTCCATTGAGGGTTTTTTTTTTCTTTTCAGGGTGGCGCAAACCATTTTTTTTGGTGTTTTATTAGCTGTATCTTGACTACCTCCTACAAACTGAATGACAGCATAGGGTTATTAAATGTGTTCTTGCACATATTTTTATCCATTGTTAACCCTGACTAAATGTGCGTGAGGGCACAGAAGTCCCCCCTCTTTTTACTTCATTGTTGCCCATATTTGTTAAAGAAATTATTCCCCTTGACGTTTGTTTAGGCTGCACTTTGATAAAATGCTGTCTATGGTCCACTTTCTTAGCTTGGCATTCAGCAGACTCTTATAGATTTATTTCTCTGTGCATTATCTTATCTTCCTTTCTAGCTTATTTGGGCTTCCTTTTCATATTTTAAGCTACATTTTGGGGCATAGACAGATTACCTTAGTAATTGTATACTAAAGCATCACAGTGTTCTAAAGATAATTCTGCAAGCCTTTGGCATATACTTAACCCCACTAACTATCTAAAGATGAGGAAATACAGTCTTTTCGTATTTTCTGTGAACAGAAAGGACAGATTAACTGCTGAAGGTGATTTCAGACTTACAGAAACTTTCTTCAGGTTGTTGGGACCGTAACAATTTCTGAAGCAATGTAAATCTGTCCTTGAATCTAGATGAGTCACTTGATAGGGAAAATAATGAGAATTTTTCTTTGCATTTCCAATTTATATCCAAATGTCTTTTCACAGGTACACATTAAAAAAAAATTATAACATGTAAAAACATGTAGATGTAAAAGGGCATTAGAAATGCAAATATTTCCGTTTTCCCAGACTTTTAAAGACTGAATCTAAATTCCCTATTGGAAAAAAGAAGTGATAACATTTAAGCTTCCTAATTTATTACAATGTTTGCCATTTTCTCAAAACAGGCCTCTGTTAATTTTCAGTAAAGTATTTGTCCTTCGGTGCTTTAAGTAGACATATTAGCAAATTGCCTTATGGGAATTGCAAAAAGTATAGAATCTGATATAAGTCTGGCAAATGAAATTAATCTTTTAAAAAATATTATGTTCAGTATCTCTTATCCTCAAAAAGCCCCTGACTTCTGAAGCAGGGATAAGGAAAACCCATAACTTTGCAAAATTAGCTCACAGTGATTTAAATTATTAATTGAAATATATCAGCTTGATGAAGAATTATCTAAAACTCATTTTATAAAGCTTATTGTTTAAAAAACCACAAATGCAATGGTTCTATCAGCCTACAATTAAGAGTTTTCTTTGCCTGGCATCCTTGTTTAAGTAAGTGGCCAGATACAACCTTAACATATTCAGAACATCTTCCGAGATATCGTAGTATGAAATGTGAAATGTTCATATTTTTTGTTTTATATACTTTTATTTTCTACCAATTACTCTTTGACTTAAGTAGACTAAAATTATTGAATGTAGATTTCAATCAAGTTAAGATAAATTATCATTAGTTTATGGTCAATATTTAAAGGAGGGTATATTATATATATATATATATGTATGTATTCCTTGTTACACTTATTTTGTTCAGATTTCTATGATTGTATAGTACCAGCATTTATAAAACATATTTGTTAACCAGAAGCAAACAGAACAAAATTTAAAAAAATAAGGAACATGGTACAAGGAACAAAATGGGATGTTTTGCATCAATTTAATGTTGACGAGTAGTGGTTTTAAGTGTACTTTTTAAAAAATGATTTTAAATGTATCTTGAGATATAATAATTAAGCATAATAGGATTTGGGACTATATTTAGTAATAATATCTGTAGAGAATTAGGAATTGATGTGTGTTTTATGATCAGCAGTTTTCTAATCAATAGAAAATTGAAAATTAGAAATTAATTTGTTGGGACTTTTAATGATATTACAAGAGGATAAATAAGTGTTAAGTCATGAAAAGCTTAAATTATAGAATTATAGGGTAAAAGGAATTTAGAAGTGTCCTTCTTTAGGTTGATAAAGACTTTTTTTTTCTAAAGGTTTTATTTATTTATTTGACAGAGAGAGATCATAAGTAGGCAGAGAGGCAGGCAGAGAGAGAGGGGGAAGCAGGCTCCCTGCTGAGCAGAGAACCTGATGTAGGGCTTGATTCCAGGACCCTGAGACCATGACTTGAGCCGAAGGTAGAGCCCTAACCCACTGAGCCACCCGGTGCCCCAGCTGATAATGACTTTTAACAGTTATTAAAGCTGTGTAATTCTGAACTTTGACCTGGGAGAGGAAAGTGGATTGTAAAGGACCATAGAACATAGGGACATAAAAGTGGGCAAAGGGAACCTACTTAGGCAATGATTACAACTGTTCACATGGGAGATGATGTAGATTATACCAGATATGTATACGTGAAACTCTGTGTGTGTGTGCACTTACCTGCATATAAAGAGTGAGAGGGACAGAGAGAACATAATAAAAATGTTGATGAGAAAATGAACAGATTTTCGTATATGCCAAGTATTTGAAGCGTGCACCTATAGTTTATTTAATGACTGTGAAGTTTCATTTACAGTTTGTTAATTTTACTCTCATGGTATTTTGTGAGAAAGAAGAAGAATGCAGAAAGATACAGGCAGAAAAAAAGCAAAAACCAGCCTATCAATTTCACCACCATGAGAGAATGACTATTAACATTTTGATGTCTTTCCTTCCAATTTTTTTTCTACGAATATAGTTTTATGTTTGGGGGATCTTATTGAATATATATACCTACCCATCTAGAACTGTGAGGATTCTGAGATTTTCCCCTTAGTGGCATGCTAATGGTTAGCCTGCCTCAGTTTCATGGATGCAGGTAGATGACCAGAGACTTTGAGGTCAGAAACAAAGGACTTCATTGCTTAAGGTGCGGAGAGCAGCGTCAGCGTATTTATGTCAGTTCTCCTTTCCTCAAGTCCCATGGAGGCAAGGCAGGCAGCTCAGATGAATAGCTGGGCTTACAGTGGGTTACATTACAAGAGAAGAACACTGAAAAGATTCAGAACCTGAATCTTTTATAATGGCAGTAATGTGCCTGCCCTTTGCTCTAGAAGGAGATGCTATTATATGAGGGCAGTAAGCATGTCTACCCTTTGATCCTAAGGGAGAAACTACTTCTGTCTTCCAAGGTTATTCACTATACAAACATTCTGGAAAGATTGTGAGAAAAGAAGATAGTGCCTTTGCTTGTAAAACCTGCTGAAATATGAGACACGTGGAGAATTGTCTCTCAACAAATAAACGTTTTCACAGATCTTTTTTCTTTTCTTTTCTTTTCTTTTCTGTTTTGAAGATTTTATTTATTTATTTGACAGAGAGAGCGAGATAGCACAAGCCGGGGGGAGGGCAGGGGGGAGAGAGAGGGAGAAGCAGACTCCCCAGCAAACAGGGAGCCCAATGCAGGGCTTAATTCCAGGACTCTGGGATCATCACCTGAGCCAAAGGCAGACGCCTAATCATCTGAGCCACCCAGACACCCCTTTTATCCTCAACATTTTAAATGCTGCATTTAGCTGTAAAGACTGAAATATGGAGGGCACCTGGGTGGCTCAGTCAGTTAAATGTCTGGCTTTGGCTCAGGTCATGATCTCAGAGTCCTGGGATTGGGATCAAGCCTCATGCCCCACACTGAGCTCTGCAGGTAGTGGGGAGTCTGCTTCTCCCTCTCTCTCTGTCCCTCCCCCCACTCTTGCTGGTACATGCATGCTTGCTCTCTCTCTCAAATGAATAAAATCTTTTTAAAAGGAAGAGTGAAATATGAGATACAGCATAATTCACGATCAATCCCCAATTTCCTCCTAATAATTTCTTAGGTTGTTTCCATTAAAAAAGCTTCACACAGACATTTTAATTTGGCGCAGAGTAGGGTAAAATATTACAGTCACCCTACGTGTGTGGTAGTTAAGTTGGAGCAGGTAGCGAATGGGCTCTCCCTGATTTGAAGACTGTGCAGCCTCTTCAGTCTAGTTTTATGTACAAATATGCATGAGCTGTGAATGGTAAGCATGTCTATTGTCTCAAGATGTTATCCAGAAGGAGACAGGCTGTGTGAAGCTGGATTTGAATGCCGCTGTTGATAGTCCAGCCTGCACTGGTTTTCTTCTGGAAAGTGGACATATTCCCTGACATTTCTGCTGCTCATATGTCTGACTGAGCCTCCAACAGAAGCTCCTACTGCCTGCCTTTAGCAGGGCCCAGAAAAGTCCATACAAATCCCTGCAGGGAAAAGGGGGAAAATCTGAGATCCAAATAATGACCATCTTGTTCAGACATCTGGAGGGGGCCTAGTCTTGAGTGGGCCTGGTCTGGGGATTAAAAAAAGACAAAACAGGATCATGACCAATTTTTAGTCCTGGGTCTTCTATGTAAAGAAAATATCCAGTACAGAGGCCTTCGCAGGGTTGTGAGGTCTTATAAGGTATCTAGAATATGGCAGAAGTGACGCAGATTGGGACAAGACTTCCTCAGTGTTGAGAAGGACTAAATGAAAGGTACTAGGAGAACCAATGTCTAGTTAGAAATAGTCTCCCAAAATTCCATGTTGAAATTTGCAACAGATGTTGCAAGAAAAAAAGAACTGTAAAATGGGAGGAGGCAACTCTAATATTATTTTGAGTCAGCTATAATCAGAGATTAAGGGGGTGCCTGGGTGGCTCAGTGGTTAAATGTTTGCCTTCAGCTCAGGTCATGATCCCAGAGTGCTGGGACTGAGCCCCATATCGGGCTCCCTGCTCGGCGGGGAGCCTCCTTCTCCCTCTCCCACTCCCCCTGCTTGTGTCTCCTCTCTCACTGTCTCTCTGTCAAATAAATAAATAAAACCTTAAAAAAAAAATCAGAGATAATGAGTCAAAGCATTGTAATTTTTTTTTTTTTTAAGAGGGTGAAGAGAGGCAGAGGGAGAGGATCTCAAGCAGGCTCCACACCCAGCATGGAGCACTCCCTGGGGCTCAATATCACAACACTGAAATGATGACCTGAGCCAGAATTAAGAGTTAGCTACCCAACTGACTGAGCCACCCAGGCACCCCAAAATTTATAATGTTTTTAAAGATTATTTTGGATTTTGTTCTAGGGAGACCAGTCTACGGCCATACCACCCTGAACGCGCCCGATCTCGTCTGTTCTAGGGAGACCAGTGGGTTGCAGGAGTAGATGCTGGTGGTTGGGACAAGTCTGGTAGCCGTAGATCAGTTTAGATAAAGAATGTCTTTTCACGTGCTTGGATGACTCAGCTAAGTGTCTGCCTTTTGGCTCAGGTCATGATCCCAGGGCTGTGGGATTGAGCCCCGCACTGGGCTCCCTGCTTCATCAGGGAGTCTGCTTCTCCCTCTGCTTTTCCCCCTGTTCATGCTTGCTCTCTCTCTCTCTCTCAAAAATAAATAAAAATCTTTTAAAAATGTGTAGATAAGGAATGTCTTTTGGAGTAAAACCTATTGAAGTTGTTGATGGGGTGTCTCTGGGAAAAAAAGAGAGGGAAGGAATTAAGGATGACTTCTAAGTTTGGGGCTTGGACTAGTCAGTGGTTAGTGATAAAATTACTAAATAAGGAAGACTGAGGAAGGAATGGTTTTAAATAGAATAGCAGGAAAGCATCATTAATTACGTTGAAAATAGAAAGGACTCCTCTACTAAATATCTCTGCATGACTTCAAAAGGAAATCTTACATGAAAAAAAATGATATTGATATTTAAGTTGTTGCCCCGTTTTGTTGGGTTGTCTTGGAGTACCGAGAACTTTACTTGGCAAACGGGTGTATGGGTGGATGGATGGATGTATGGATGGATGGATGGATGGATTAAAGTGTCCTAGAAGTGAATGCTCAGACTGATTCCCTCCTTTTCTAATTTGCAGCTTTGTTTATGAAACCAATGAAAGATGGCTCCTTCAAAGGAAGCAGTGCATGAGTCTCAGGGATTCTGACCCAAACTACTATGTCCATTCTGAGACAAACGTCTGTCTTAAACTTTGTCCATAATTCCTTCCCATTAAGACAAAGCTCCATGGTTCATTTCAACTATAAATGACAATTTTTTTTACACTTTGTAAAAATGATCACAATAATCTTTATTTTACCAGACAGGAAGCTCTGCTTGCGGCAATCAGTGAAAAAGATGCAAATATTGCCTTGCTGGAATTGTCTGCTTCCAAAAAGAAAAAGACACAGGAAGAAGTTATGGCCCTGAAGCGGGAAAAAGATCGACTCGTGCATCAGTTAAAGCAGCAGGTGGGGCCTCCTGCACGAAAGGTGTGTTTGGCTGGTTTGGGGGCCTTGGGTGCTTTCTATGGGTTTAGCTGCTCTTCATTCTCCCATACCCATCGTGCCGGCTCACGCAGTTAAAACCAGGTAGGAATGATACTGCCCAAGTTGTTGCTGAAACATCCTTTTACTGCTTTTCTGTTTATGTGCATGTGCCTGGGCTTGTGTGGTTTGCAGCCAGTGCTATTTCCCTTTCCTTTATATTCACATCATCTCCCCAGAAATAACTCTCAGGTCTCTTCCTTCCAGTGGACTTTGTATGACTTCTGACTATTTCTTGGAAACTACGAATTAAATTCTGGGCACCTACTTTCCCATTGGACCTGTTACCTTCTGTCTTGCTCTCTTTCTGGGCCCCATCAGTGACTCTCCTCATCCAGTTCTTTAGATTTCTTTCTCTCCATACTTCCAACCTTGGTTCTTCAACTAGTTCCTTTAGGACCTTTTGACTAAGGGACATCTCCCAGTCCCCAGCACTGCCAGACTACTTGGAGACCTCCTTGGCCATTATTCAGCTATACATTCTTTTTATCGCCTATTTATTCAATTATCCCATCTTTTTCCTCCTCTCTAGGCTACTGTATTTCTTCTGAGGGAAAAGGAAGGAGGGGCAAAGTCCTAACTTGTACAGAAAGCAGTTCTTTTCTTTTTGGAGAGTTTCCTGGAAGTGGCTTGGATGGAAGTAGCGTATTGCAAAATCATTCCTGAAATCTTCAGACCTTATTTCTTCTCCATATATAACTTGGGGTATTTTGGAAGTAATTGTTAAAGATATTCCCTTGGATTCTAGCTTCCTTATATAACCAATTCCGCATATATTATGGCTCAACGGTCTGTGGTCTCACAAGGTGGCTGTCACATCTTAGCTTAGGCCACATGTGGCTCTGAAACTCTCTAAATGCCACGTGGTACCACAAGGAGTGTGTCCACCTCAATTTCAGCCACCAGCACTGGTTCTCTGCCTGCTAGGGTGTCTGAGCACATAGTGCAAGGTGAGTGGAAAGGAAGCCCAAAGAAACAAGCCCCTTCCCTTCACAATTGGGCCAACTCTTTCCCTCTTCAGGAAGGAAAAGTCATCCTTTGGCCCCAAACCAGAGTCCATTTCCCATAGGACTGCCTTGCTGAGAGAGAGAGACCACTGCCACGCCTGGGTGCCCTCTCCTGCAGAGGGAGGGTCCCAGTCACTGCCAGACATTGGGGTCATTCCACAGAGCAGCATGCCTCGCTAGCGCTGGTCCTGGGGGTTGGGAACTGCTTACATCTGACCTCTTTGTTTGGGGCTGTGCATCTTTTACACTGGTTTCTACCCACTTGGCCACAGAAAGTCAAGATAAGCCCCCTTCTTTGCTTTCTCCAACTCTTTCCTGTGAACCCTGCACCCTCCCCTCCTGCACCTAACCATTGTAGCTTTCTCCCACAGGTATATAGACCTAAGAAACAGCCCCTGAGCTCGAATATACCATGCACTTGTGATGCTGGCTACAGCCCAGATATTACGGCCAAGTACCACGGGTCCAGCTACGATGCATACATGATCCAAAGGTCTCAGGTCAGTCAGTAGCTAAGGAGACACTTGCCCCCACCATGGGGGGTGGTGAGGGTGCATAACAGCTACATCCTGCCTTGCCCTTTCCCTCTTTTAATGATTTCTAGTACTTGGTGGCCAAAAATCCTGTGACCATAGATGATAGCATTATATCTTGATTTGTAATGTGATTTTATTTATTCTGTATTTGCCAAGGGTTCCAGACTTGATGGCTACCCTCTGGGGCCAGCTCTTCTGAAATGGCCTGGCATTGCTGTAAAGCCAAGACTGCCCGAGGCCTTATGGTCAGGCATAGTGGATTATATTTTTCTTTCTGTCTCTTAGATACCTTGCTCCCCAAATCTCCCTCTACTTTTCCCAATAAGGAATTTTTTTAAGGCTGTTTTTTTTTTTTTTCTTTCTCAGCATCATGAAAATGCACTCCTGGATTCCAGGAAGGATTGAGTGTAGCCCTTCAATTTGCTCCTGGGAAACTGCACAAAGCCTTCATTATTCACAACAGGCTTGGTTTTGGGTATCATGGGGCACATTTGGGAAACCTAGCCACGCAGAGTTAGGCTTCCGCCTGAACTAAGGCAGGGTCTGAAGGGCTGTTGTGGAAAAAAAGGCAGCAAATGAGAATGATGCGCTCCTTGATGATTTAGGTTTGAAATCCTTCCCCACACCCTATAGGCAACGGGGGGGGGCACATGAATTGATGTATCCTTGTAAATGACACGATTCTAAGGATAATGATTAATTGGCTTATAAAAGCACTCCCTTTTTATTGAGCGTTTGCTCTGTTCCAGGATGTATATCCAGCATCCTCGGGGACTTTGTCCCTGATCCTCACGGCAGCCCTGTGGTGTGGGTGGCAGGATTACCTCCGTTTCCCGGGGGGCGTAACTGAGACTCAGAGTGTGAATGACCAGCCTAAAACACACAGCTTGTAAGCTGTAAAGCTCAGGTTTTAGCTAGTCCACCTGAGTCCACACATACCTCACCAGGTTCAGAAAGGAATTTGGAGTGACAAGCAGAAGTGTATTGCAGAAACTGTGAGGTCCCCTTATCTTTGTAAGCTTGAAGTAGATGGCGTATAAGAATGTTCTCTGGCTATTCATAAGGGGTGGGTTCTGCCTAGAGCTCTTAGGCTTAAGCTATTTGATCATGTCAATAATTCCTTATACTTCTGAGTTTTCACCACATGCCAGGCATCAGTGTAAAGGTTTTACATGCACTGACTCATCGACTCCTAATGAAACGGAAGGGCTGATGCTCTTATAGGAGAAGGAACTGGTGGTCCAGAGAGGTTGGGTGCCCTACTCAGGCATCAAAGCTGGACTTCCATGATGCTTGAAAAGACCCTTTATCACATAACCATAACTGAATTTGCAGATGCCATCTAGAGTTGGACTGCTTAGGGTTACTCTTGCTTGAGCACTTGTTAGCTAGCTGTGTGATCATGGACAAAATACAAAACCTCCATAAACCTCAGTTTCCTTGTCTGTAAATTGGGCTAATAATCGAATTCAAAGTATTGTGAGTATAATGTAAGAGCTTTGCGTGTGCCTGGCACATAATAGGTGCTGTATATTTGTGAGCTGGCATGATTCCTACTACTACTACTGTTGCTATTACTAACTGATTTTGTTACCACCAACCCTTAGAGGTAGTTTGATTTTGATTTCATTGTTGATATTTTTCCGCAAGCCTGGGAGTCATAACTTATTGAGAACATACCCCTGAACTGTGGGACAAAGAGCAGACAGACTTTAGTACCTAAGTGTTCCTGGTCCCCCCCCTCCCTTAAAGCCCAAGCACTTGGGGAGCAGTGAGCAGTCATATCAGGAACCACTGACCCCAGCACCCAGGGTGCACTACAGAGGCTTATAGTGCTCATTAAATTTGCTTGGTTTGTGTATGCAGTCACATAGAGTCAATCAGAGAGGGTGCCACCGGGAGAGTCCCAAACCTCAGCTGTCATCACTTGTATGACTGACACCTGTATGACTGACACTCTTTCACGTGTCCAGGTCAGTGGGAGGGGGAGGCCTGGGTCTGGGTGTTCATCTGCCCAGTGTTCTGTAAGGATACTGAAGCAGACTGGCTTACGAGAGATACCACCCTCTTCAGGCTGCCTTCCGCTCAGCTTATCTCATGCAGATCTTCCTACTGCCCATGACATTTAGTAGTTCGTTCAATGATCCCCATGGTTGTTGCACTTTGCCTAGAACTTAGTAGACACGTGATAAATATTTATTTTGTGAATGAATGCATGATTCCCACATGCCAGGCTCTATGCCAAGTGTGTTATGTATACCTTCCTTTACAAACATTGTCTTGCTTTTTCCTCATGATCAACCAACCAACATATTGCATGCCTGCCCTGTGCCAGTCTCTCTACCAGGTCCTGAGGATTCACTCATAACATTTATTTTATCTGCTGCAATGAGGAGGGCATCATTCTTATTTTTGAGTTGATCAAACCAAGACCATATGACACAACTACCATACCTATAACATACCACCTATATCTGGAAGTGCAGGGCTGAGCATCTGAGATGTAGGAGTGCTGACACTTTGCTCTTAACTAGGCTAAATACTGCATCCTTAAGGCAGTAGTGTGAGCCATGGATTAGCCCCCACATCTCATAGATGCTATCAGAGGAATCAAGTTCCAGTGCCTCAACCTCTGGCTCCCAAGCTGCCCAGGGGTACAAGGATGAGGTATGGGTATGGGTAACTCACTGAGGCCAAGTACCATGTTGGAATTCAACTCAACAATATTCATTGAGTGCCTTCCCTAAAACATTGTTTAAATACATCAGTGATCAAAATAGATAAAGACCCCTTCCTAGTGGAGCTTATGGTTTAATGGCTTGGGAGTAGAGAATGGGAGAAAGGCAATCAACCTGAACATAATAAGTAAGTAAATAAGAAAAAAAAAAAAAAGAAAGAATAATTAGACCAGTATAAGGGAGAACAGAAGTGTCAGAGAAGGATTGAGGACGTGGTAACAATGTAAAATAGGGTAGACAACGGGAACTCATTGGGAAGGAGACACTTAAGCAAAGACTTGAAGGAGGTGAGAGAGGGAGAGTCCTTTAAATATCTAGGGGAAGAGTGTTTTGGCACAGAGAATCACCACTGCAAAGCCCTAAGGCAGGAACATGCTGGTGTGTTTGGGGGAAGAACAGGGAAACCAGTGTGGCTGGAATAGAGTAGGCAAGGAGATGAAGAGGTGAGCTATCAGAGCATTAATGGGGTGGGGATAGGATGTGTAGGACTCTTATGCAGGATCTACTGAGAGTGGTACATTCTGGAGCAAAAGTACTCTGTAGTTAGAAAACAAAATACATTAGTCATGCAAACTCAGAGCAGGAGGGACTCTCAGGTACCACTTGGAGTGCTCTGTCTAAGATTGCCCTACTTGAACCCAGTCTCCCCTGCCTTCAGCTTCTAAGGAGTCCTGGTGCTTAGCTTGTGTTTGTAAAAAGCATTGCCACTTCCACTGGAGCCATGAAGAACTAATACCAGAATTTACTTGTCATAGCTAGTGAGATTTTTGAGTGAGAACAGAGCCCTTTGACAAAATGCCCTCCCTGACTTTTTGACAGTCTCAACAACATACCACTAGAGTCTAAATCCTGCACTCTCCTTGTTGTAAAGAGACAGGCAGTGGTCATTAATGGCTACCACCATGCCATTGGCCTACTCAGAGTGACATCTGTGCCAAGGGGAAGTGCAGCCTGCCTCCAGGCCAGGCCAAGGCAGAGATTCTCAAACCTCAAGCTTGATCTTTTCTAAAGATAAATCTCATGATACACTTATCATTCTCCAACCCTTACTGCTGAAAAATCTTCCCTGGCTTCCTTTACTGGAGTGATAAAGACAAATTCAAACCAATATGTGCTCTGCCTTGTACATGCAACACAATCCCCTCGTCCTGGAATACATTTCCCTCTTTTCCTCACCTAGTTAATGCCCCATTCAATCGCAATCCAACATCACTTTTTTCAGGGAAGCTTTCTGGAACTTTCTCAGTTGTGTCAAATCTCCAGTTTGGCATGCCTGTAGAATATGTACATCACTTAATTGCACTGTAACAGATGCAATTTTGCATTTGTTTTTGTGATTATTTTTTTGTTGACCATTTATCTCCAGGCTTGTAATTTTTTTTTGTTGACCATTTATCTCCAGGCTTTGCAGAATTGCTAGCACATAGTGGGCATTTAGTAAATATTTGTTGCAAGTGTAAATGAATGAGTGGGTGAATTGCCAGAGCAGCATGTTAAAAAAAGAGACATTATTGATCAATCATGACTTTAGACAAAACTTAGCATTATGTTCTTCTCACCCCAGTATTCCAGGCAGCCACCACCTATAGGAGTTGGTAGAAGATATGAGACTTGTTTGCTAAATGATGAACACAATGTCATGTCCTACCACATTGCAAGACATTTTACAGAGATGCCTTTTCCCATACTTGAATTATGTGCAATGGTGGCCATTTTGAACCTTTCTTCTGAATCTCTTCACTGTTATTTTAGTTCAACTTCCCTCTAAATTTGGGGATTCTTCTTAAATAAAATGTCACTGAGTTTCCAGATGTGGCAAAAGTTACTTGTTGTTATGAAGGGAGCCCCTCTACTTCATCCCTGAAAACTTCTGAGTATCATAAATCAGTTTGCCTAGAAATACCTAAACTCCTGTTAAACATCTGTCAAGAGAGCTAGAGAAGGTGATATGAAATGAGTTCAGAAATTCCAACTATGCTTAACAACAAAAGAATCTTTATGACGCTCTTCAGGTGTTGACATTTGGGTTGGTTCTATGCTGAGCAAGGTATAAAGCTGAGAGAGCAGTACAAATTAACTTTCTGTTGCATAAAAAAAGATAAAGGATAAATCATAGCTTGGTTGTAGATAGACAAGTCTGTCCAACTTTTGTATTCTTCCCAATTGCATTTCTTCATAAGCACACACGTCTGACACTTTTACTCTAGCTCTTAAAAAAAAAAAAAAATCTGGCTTCCAGATTTTTGCAGTTTGGGGAGAAGGTCTCAAATGGGAATGAGTTAATTTTTTTTTCTTTCTGTGTGGAGGAAATATTATTAAAAATAACCATTTTTCCTTCTTCTGTGTTTTGGATCCAATCTCCCCCCAACTCTTTTTCTCCACCCTTAAAGAAAGGACTGACATCAAAATAATTAATTCTGAAATCATTGGATTTTTTTCTGCTGCTAAGGGGTTTTTGAAGAAAGCTTAAAACTAAATCTTACCCCCTAAGCCTTATTCCCAAATGCTCCCCTGTGTGCCGAAGTAGTGATATGCACATCCTTGATGAAAATGCCTTCTTAAAATGAGGGCCAGACACTATTGTTTAGCTAAAATTAGAACCAGCTTATTTCTCAGAACTGGTTAGAATACTTCTGTGATCAGAGATAAATTGTGCTTGGTTTTCTTTTCCCTTTCCTACCAGTTCTGGGCATTGCTTTTGGCTACCAGGAAACATACTGGGCATTTCGGAACAGGAAGGCATTAAGAACAAGAGAGACTAGTCCAGGTCAACGTTCTGGAGGCTATACTAGGTCTGCATAGTGTATCCGTTTGGGTAGCTCATATTGCTCAGGTCACCGGAATCATACCTAAGAATTAGCCAAATAGGTGTGGCCAAGAATGGGAGATGGCAGAGGCCACCCTGAAAAGTGTTTCACGGAAGCTCGTTGTAGGATTGGAATCCTAGTCAAACTGGACCTTGGCAGAGACAGACCCATCCAGTCATGGAAAGTGGGAACCACCTGAGTGGGATGATTGCTCAGGCATTCCAGCCCTCCTGCTTGAGGCCACACATGGCTGTGCTTCCTATTTACACTTTCATTGCATTGTATGCAGATGGCTTTTAATTACGCTTTACGGTTCAGGAGGTGAGCACAATTAAACTGCAGTGGAGGAACTCTATGCAGTAGGGTTCCCATAGCCTCGAGTTTTGGTTGGATGAACTCCAGAAAAGCTTGATTTGATCCCAGCATTGTAATGCATCACAGACTTGCCCCAGATCGAATTGCTGAAATGCAAATGCATTGGTTTGCACTGCAGACTTACTTTGGGTTAAGCTGTTCATGTCCCACTGGTAGGATCTAGGCACGTCTCTATTTATCACTGATTTCAATGCAAAGTGTCTGTATAGTGTGTTCTAGAGAATCCCCTTTTAAAAAAGAAATACTCAGATCCCTCCTTGGCAGGCCAAGGGCAGTGCATTCTCAAGGAGGTAAAACCTCCTTGAAGTGTGACTGAAAAGCTTCCTCTTTGTGTCCAAGTAATTGGTCAGGACACTGAACTGCTCTCTTCACCTAGACTAACCTACTCTAAGTAGCTGATGCCTTGGCCCCAGTACTCAGGGTATCCATTCAGCCAACCACTTACAACACAAAACAGCACTCAGATTATGGACGCAAAGGTTTTCTGAGTGATTCCACGGGTTTCCCCAAATCTCTGTTAGAGGTGCCTTTTTCCAGAACTTCAAGCTGACTTTGATGGTCCACTTTCTGAGTCTTTCATTTGAATAAAGTCATATTTTAAAAGCTACTTTGTTTTCCTACCCAAAACATTCATGGAATACCTTTGTGAAATTGCGTTCGGCCTTCTTGAGCTACACTAGGACATAACTGAGTTTGCCCTTGAGCCTTGGGTTTTTACCATCTCTTCCACCAGTATGGCAGATGTTAACTCATGAAACAGATAACAGGGAAAATTGCCATTTTTTGGTGCAGATGTGCCATCAACATTCAAAAATGTTTGCTTGCTGGAGAGGTCAGAGAATGTTTCCTACAGAAGTAGGAATCACGTATGAATTTTATGATCAGCAGTCCATAGTCTACCCTTTGTGACAGATGCCTATCCATGATACTTTCTCTTAAGTATTTAAGGATTCTAGGGTAAGAAATACTAGTTTTAGAAAAGCTTACTCTTTACTTCTTAAGTATACCTTTTTGAGTAGAAAAACTTGAAAAGACCAACTTCATCAGTGTGTTACCCCGTTTTTAGAAATACAGAAAGGGAGAGATGGGTCTGACTTTTAAGTTTCAGAGTGATTTGCCAACTTTGTTTCAGTAATTTGAAGACCCCCCCCCCACCCGTCCCCAGTATCTAGCAGTTGGCAGAGCACATTAGAATAACGGGCTTAGCTGAAGGTGACCAAAACAGAATATAGCACACAAATGCCAAGAAGATCTCTCACGCGCTGTCTCCCTCTTTTTTTATTCAAATTTCACATCTGTGCTCTATTTTTAAACATTTATTCTTTAAGTGATAACGCATGTTTTACCAAGCCTCTTATTGGATTAGACATGTTTGAAATCCCCTCGATTTTAACCTGTTCATTACCGCCTCTGAGAACATTCAGATCCACCACCAAAGCAGAGAGTGTGCATGGGGCAAGTTTCCAAAATGTCAGCCACCAAGAAGCCATTGTATTTTGGGGGGGGGGGGGATCCAGCTATTGCTCTTGGTAGATTTGGAGGGATCTTAGAGTGACATTGCTTCAAGAGGACTTAAGTGTGGGTATAATGTGTACATCATTCTTGCTCTTCGTTACAGTTTTTCTACTCACCTTTTAGAGTGGGAAGAGCTAACAATTTTTGAACTCTTGCTGGATACCTGGCACTGGGTGGGGGATTTTAAGTATATTATCTCATTTAATCTTCACAACTCTGAAAACTGGGTGTTGTTTCAGAGATAAGGAAACTAAGGTCCAGGAACTGGGCAAAGACAGCATAACTGGTAAAGGGGATCTCACCCCAAAGCTCTTCCATACTTTTCTCATGTTCCCAGTTGCTGCAATACCTCATTAGGTCATAGCCCCCAAGCGAAGGGGCTAACAAGTAGCATAAAGAGAAGGCTTTATCCTGTGACCCTGAGCACCACTCCCAGCTCCTCCTGCTGGCCCCCCCTCCGGCTCATGCCAGGAGCTGAGGTCATGTGCTGGCTGGGAAGGGCGACTTATCTTTTCCTGCATCACCAGGCATCACCCACTGCCATGGGGAAGGGGTTGCCATGGGCTTGATCAAGTGTGCTGTGTTTTCTGCTTCCCTGTTTGAAATCTTGGCATTTGCCTCTTGTGTTTCCTTCTCAGGATAGCTGCTTGGAAGCCTCCCCCCAGCCCCCATTTTCCACTTTCTTCTTCACCATCTCACATATAAAACAGGTTTCTCCTGGTCTTTTTTCTCTCCCTCCCTGCTTTCCTTCCTCTCATCGTATAATTAAAAGTCTTTCTAGGCTGTCTTCACCTTATCATTTCAAATGAATTGAAAAAAGATCCGACTTCCTGCCCTTGTGTCTTCCTGATGCTGAATTTCAAAATGAAAGAAAAGTCCTTTCCCCCTCTCTTTTTGTTCACACTGCCCCTTGCATAACTGCATCTAAATCATGCTGGTTTTGTCACTGATCAGCAATGGTGTGCAAACTGTTGGCCCTTCCCTATCTTCAGAATTACATCTTCTTAGGCTTTTTCAAATAATAATGTGGCAGGAAAAGGGATATTCCCCTGCCCCTCTCACAGATTGCTGACACAGAATTTAACATTTCTAGTAGTTTATCTTTACTCTTACTTAACTACATATTCTTTTTGGGAAGATGCCATTTTTTTTTTAATTCTCTGCAACATGCTACTAAAGTCAGAGTGAAAACTTCTAGAATCTTCCATGTGTGCTTTTTTTAATCTAAAGTAATGCATGATATTAAAAAGTAATAACTATTTAATTTTGTAACCATCCTTATTATGTAAATGATACTTTTCCATAGTTGAAAGCATATTAATAAATGTTTTATCATAAAAATAATATATGCTCATTATAGAAACTTAGAAAATGTAAATAAGAATCTTAAATCACCCATAATCCCACCATTCAGAAATAACTGTCATTAAGATTTATAGTTTCCTACATTCCATTGTCTACATACATATTTGAACAAAGACATGACATACTACATAATAAAGTTTTTTTAGCCTTATAAACATTTAATGTTGTACATTTTCCCATGTCCTTAAAAGCTTTCAAAAACATATATCTTTGTTGTATGATTTCCATCATTGCCACAATTGATTTTATCATTCTCCTATTATTGGAATTTTAATTTGTTTCTAGTTTTTCACTTTTATAATCATACTTGATGAACATCTCAGTATATAAATCTTTTTTTCTGTTATTTTCCTTAAGATTCGTTGCCTAAAAGTTGAAATATTGGAGTTATAGTTGTTTTAAGGATTTTAGAGAATTATGAAATGGCTCTCTCCTACAAAACACTTGGCATTTCTAAGTTTTTACAAAAATATCATTGTTTGTGTTGAGTTTTTCAAGACCATACTCTGATAACATGCCAATCATAGATTTGGAGCAGAATATTACTCTAAGTAAGGGCAAGTGACCAGTAAAAGAGAGGGAGAGGCAGAGGGAGATTTCTAAAACTTCTTAGGGGAAAAGGCATGGGGAAAAATGGGCAGTTCATTCAGCAAATCTGACTGAGCACATACAATGAGCCAGACACTGTTCTGGACACTGGGGACACCACAATGTACAAAACACACAACTCCCTGCCCCAAGAGAGCTTGTATTCTAGCAGAGGGGACAAACAAAAAACAAAATAAAGACATCTCATGTATACCATGTTTAATAACAAATGCTGTGAGGAAAAATGAAGATGGAGCTCTATGAGGTGTTTGGGGATGACTTTGAATAGGATGTTCCCAGGGTGCCTTCTTGAGAAAGGGGCATGTGAACAAGGACTTGCAGGGTATTGGGGGGTGATCCATGTGGAGTATGGTCCAGGGAGGGGGTCCTCAGAGGGAATAAACTACAGCCAGGAGAGTAGGAATCTGTTCTTCCCAGGTCCCAGTCTGAAGTGCAGTTGCTGAGTTGACAAGGTGGGGGAGCCAGAACCCCACAACACCAATGTTTAGATGAGATTATTTTTTAAAAATATGCACACGACAACCAAAACCCCACTCTCTTATCTCTGCCCTGATATGACCATTGGGAAATGCCCGTTGGACACAGCCAGCAAATCTTTATTCAGATGATCTTTGATGCAGTCTGGGAATGGAATTGTGCAAAGAGGTTATAAGTTCAGATTGGACTGAGAGGCTGTCATTTCAGAGAACAATGAAAATTGACTGAACAAGAATGACAATTCAGAAAGCTATAATCCAGGGTGGTTCTTATTCCCCAGAAATCTCCAATTAGCCAATCGTCTTGAGGCTGGTTTATTTCCTTTAGCATACCTAGTCTAAAAAGACAGCTAAGAAGCCAACCAGAAACCCTACTGGTATGGACTACCTTGGGTGTACCAAAGCCCCTTTGGGTGCTAGGGTAGGAAGCAGGCATGTGAGTCACAAGGCCAGGCAGATTCTGTTGTCAGTTTTCTTGGGTTTGGGGCCCCAGTATTGTCTGAGATACCTGACAGCAAGCAGCCATCTAGAAAGTATGATGACGCCAAGCAAGGAAGACTTGGCAAGTAATAGAAAGTGTAAGATCAAAGAATCAGAGTTCTCATCCAGCCCTGACCCCAACACACTGAGAAACCTGGGACAACTTATTTTGCTTCTCTCTCACAGTCTCCGTTTCCTCATCTATAAAATGAAAGGAATAAACCAACAGACCTCTAGGCTCTTTGCATTTTTGCTAGTCAGAGACAATTCCAATACATTCACACATACGGTATGTTGATACTTGATCTACAGCAAGGACTTTTGAGGCAAATGGCAGTTATTTGCTTTCTTGGAGCCTGTGGTTGAGTAGGACAGATGCATTGTTCATAGGATATGAACACAGCTATCATTTCTTGAACAAATGATATTCTAAGCACAGTGTTGTACTTCTGTTGTTTCATTACAATCCACACAAATACTTGAAGAGGTAGTACCATCCTTACCTTCACTTTGCAGATGCTGAAACCAAGTCACACTGGTGGGTGGGCAAGCCAAGATGCCCTTAGTAAGTCTGTCTGTGGGGGTAGAACTCTCAGCCTCTTTGTTTTCCCATTGCAATGCGTTTGCCATCTTTCCCACTAGGGAATATTTGAGGATTCTAGATTTCAAAGACAATAGGGAAGAAGGAAGTCTCTGAAGTTTGCTCCTTTGGCTTATGTAATCCTGATTCATTTCCTTTAATTACTTGGATGATGGTGAGCAGGACAGCCTACCTTCCTATAAAAATTGTTATTTTTTGTTTCCTACCTACCTCACAGAGAAGCATTACCATACAGCATCTTCTGAAGGGCAAGGTCCTAAAAAACCCTGAGGGTTGCACAGATGTGTACAATATTGATCTCAGTTCTGAGGAGCAAAGACAAGACTATCTTATTCTTTCCCACAGGGTAGCACTGAAGAATGATGGTCCCAAATTGTCTCTGGTGGGTGACAATCCATTGACATAAACTCACTTCACATGACTTGTTCCCCTGGCTGAAGAAAAAAGAACTTGAGTAGCAGTGTTCATGAAAATGCCTTCTGCATTTTCAGGAGGCAGACCCTGATTCATCCTTGAAGAAAACTTGAGGGGCAAACACCGCCTTGAAAGAACCCAGTTTGGTGCGGGTTCAGACATCTTCCTTCCAAGGAAAGGTGTTTCTAGACCTCCCGGTCTTAGACTTTCTTGTCCAGGCTGCTGGGGCTCTGCTGGAGCCAAGGTCTTCTGAGGCTTCTTGACATGACATTGGGCTTCCAGGGAGACAGCCTCTGTGTTCTTGAGCTTTCTAGTGATGCAATCCTTGGTGAGGCAGGGAAACAAAAAGCTGATATTTTGGAAGGGGAACAACCATCTCCAGGGGATTATTTTTTATGAACAAAAGACACTTAAGTGTTGCTGATTTATCTTAATAGCAGATACTATGAGCAAATGTCCCAGTTGCCTCTTTGTGCTTTTGGCAAGTATGGATGAGAAATGGAATGGAGCAGACCCAATCAGAGCTGGCTAGCTCAAAGTTCAGGAGACTTAATCTTTTTCACTCCAAATATGTGACTTAGAACTGTTTCCAAAGTTTTCCAAGTTGCAGGTGGACACCCAACTTTGGAAAGAGGCAAAGCAGGTTCCATCACCAGGTTTTCTGTTTCCAGAATGATTATCTTGGGCTCGAGGGGAGAAATGCCTCTATTTCTCCTAGGTGGTTAATTCTGTAAGCTTGGTTACCATGTTCTGGTTCTGAAAGCACTGTTTCTGTATAAAAAGACTTTCTTTTGTCACATGAAGAGCCCTCCTGCTTGTCGTACACATGATTGGGATTCTCAGAGGACCCCACAGGACTGCTCAACATATCCTCCTATGTCAGGGCTGGAATGAGAGCACGCTGAACCCAGTGCCTTAGAAATTGGAATATAAATTATGTCAAGGCCGTGTTCAATGTTGTAACATTTGCTAATCCTTATTAGATATGGATAAATTCTCATGGCTTAATTTGGCATGTTGAGCCCGTTCTTCAGATTGTCTTTGGGGACTGGAAAGGAAATGCACAACTTCACTATAATTTTTCTTTTGTTTCTTTAGAATGGGACATAATTTTTTATTGTTAGCTGGTGGAAACTTTGGTGAATTGTGGCCAACTATGGCTCACCCCCACAGGAAGAAAGCTTCAGACTTTAGCTGAGAACATATTCTTTGAAACAAACCAGAATATTTGATTTTTGAAATATCTTCCCACTTAAAAAACATGCTGTCCAACAAATATTAATGTTCTGACCAAGACCAAGAGAATTGAGGAAGTAGAAAGCTACAATTTCTCTCCGAGGAAAATTTTAGAGTGATGTGTGATGCTTTAGTTTAATGCTTGCTCCACTGAGCATGGAAAGAGTCTGTGAGGTTGCAGGTACAGCCACAGAATTTACAGAGCATCCTCTTATTCTCGGTCTTCCTTCCTCCATAGCGGAAGGAGCTAGGTGTTGGCTGGAAGTCAAGCATTCCACATTCCTTTATGAGGTCACCCATATATACATGACCTTGGGCACATCCTGTCGCTTAATTTCCATTTCTGGAGTTTGGTCCAAAAAGTATACTTGCCAATAGACTCTTTCTGTTTGCTGCCAAACAGTTTTACATTGAAAACCATTGTTGGGCCCCTGGGTGGCTCAGTTGGTTAAGCAACTGCCTTTGGCTCAGGTCATGATCCGAGTCCCAGGATCGAGTTCTGCATCGGGCTCCCAGCTCCACGGGGAATCTGACATTGCCCCTCTGACCTTCTCCCCTCACATACTCTCTCTCAAATAAATAAATAAATTAAAAAAAAAAAAAAGGAAAACCATTGTTGAGTATTTTACATTGCTTAGATTGGAAGCCATTGTCTTGCTCTTTATTCTTTTTTCAGCATCTCACATAGTTTGATTATTAGTCATCCGTGCTCAGTAATCACCTTCAGGGGACTTGAATCTTGTCAAGTTTGACTAGTCCAATCAGGTTTGGGGTTATTGAATCAGTTGGTATTAAAACTGCAAAATTATTTAAGTGAGATTCTCATTCTGTTCATAATTACAGGTTTGTATTAATAGATCTGTTTTGTATATTTTTATGAGCGGGAATTCTCTTGGGCAAATCCAGCATGAATTCTCAGTGGGGCAAGGGCAAGCAATTTTTCGTCTCTGGGGTGATTTTTCAAAAGAGTGGTCCCATTAAAAAAAGCCTGATTCTGTCCTCTTAACCACACCCAATTTTCAGCTTTTGCTGAGAGCAAGACCCAAAATTATCCCATCTCCTTATGACATTCTGTTGAAAAACATTAGTCCCTGTGCACTGTGCATAAAAGCCAAATTACTTTTGGAATGTCCGTGGAACTCTGGGAATCCAGATAGGGATCAAGGAAACAGCACAGCATCTTTTCCCCCCTCTGCTCAATCTGTTGATTGATTTGTAGGCAATTATTCTCCTTACCTTCAGCCATCTGGGATAAGGTCTTGGGTCTAACCTCTACTGTTTATTTGTTGATTCCTTTATTTGTTTGTTTTTCAAATATATATTTTATTCTCAAACTCAGACAATGCAAAGAAAAGTTCTGGAAAAGCAATGGCCTCATTCTATAGTTAAAGCAATATTCTCCTGATACTTTGCCAGGAGGTTAGGATGTTTCTCAGATCTTGTACACTGCTGAAATGCAAATCAAAGAAAGAGCTTCTGGAACAAACCAAATAAAAACCACACACTTATTCAGGGACAGAATTGATATACGCTTATGCTGGCTTTCATACTGAACGATACCAAGATCTTAATGGGCATATAGGCTTCCCAGGACCTCAGGGAAGCATCCCTTAGGAAGTGAGAAAACTTGAAGTGAAAAGGAGGAAGAAGGAATCCTTTCTCAATAGGCAGTAGCATATTGAGAGGAGATAGTAAGAAGTATTGGATTTTTCCAAGTATACAGCGATTCCCAGCTTGGAGCTCCCGAAGGGCTCAATGTTGTGATTCATAGATAAAGACCATAAATTACAGTGGAAAATAAAAGGAAAAATTATAAAGATGATACAGATTATTATTTTAACTTCCAATTCTCTGTAATGCTTCTGGCTATTGCACGGCAAAATTCTCAAAAACAATTTGTGTGTGTGATAATGTTAAAAATGGTTATGGCACTTCCTAAACCTGGCTGTTTTGACATGCAGTGGGCTTCTTGTCCACTTTCACCAAATACTGACTCTAGGACTAGCCTTCCAAACCACATCTTAAGGATCTCAGGGAAGGATCACTAAAAGCTGATGGATCTGATTGACAGATCTGCATGTAGAAGGTATTGATCTAATGAAGGAGATCAGCAACCCACCAAAGGTGGGACTCCTATGATACCCAAATGCTTACTCTTTTTATATAGATCACCTTGCAAATTCAAGCACTGTAAACATAAAATAAATGACAAGATTTGGGATGGTTTTTAGCTGTAATTGTGACCAGAAGAAGTGTACCTGGGCACTGGGAGGCGACCATGTAGCAGGAATGAGCATGAGAGTTAGAGATAGGCAGTCAGCACAGGGCACGCGATGGTAATTGGTAAGAGAGAGTTGCTCAGCAGAGTTTACTGAACAGAAAGAGAATCCAAGCCTTGTTTCACATACTGCAAGGCTATGAAAAGGTATCAGAAGCCACAGAAGCTCAGGGAAACTCCTTTGATATCCAGCAGTCTCCTGATGCCTTTTGCACAAAATAAGAGTGGTTGGATAACTTGCTGGTAGTTAAACAGCTGTTAAGTGACTTAACTTTGGCCATTTGACTAAGGCCTTCTGACCCCACTTCTAATTCTCTTTACTCTCCAGGACGCTTTCAGTAATGGAGATTGTTGTATTGAAGTACATTTGAGCCTTAGCTGTGATTCAGGCTATAGAACCTGGTTTTGAAGGAAGGGGTGGGTCATTTCTGGCAAAGGAAGTACCTGGGTAGAGATGAACCTGTGTGTACAGGGTATTAGAGACCATCTTTGGGAAGAGTTTCTGTGGATACAGATGGGAGGAGGGGAATTGCTCAGGAAGAAAGGGAAATGTTGGCCTTGCCCAGCAAATGAATTGTTTCTATCAGATACATAAGACAATGGGGAACTATTGTGTTTTCTTAAGGGAGATTATGATATGAGAACTATCACATGAAATAAGTTTGGAACCAGTATTTTTGATTAATGATAGAGTGGCTTTTGAGATTAGGTTCCTGGGTTATTTCTATCTATGAGCTCTTACCTTGGGTTTAGTGTAGCTTGGTTGACTCCCTGGACATATACTTTTCTCTGCATACTTAAGAATAGTTAGCCAGTAATAACTTGGGTCTTTTATTAATGCCCCCCCCAATACCATACAAAGTGTAACACAACAGCTTCTTTCAATTACACAGTCTATGAGACATGGAAATTTGAAGTCTTTCCTCTGTAGCACAAATTTCAAATTATGTCCTATAAAGCTTCAGGACCTGAGAGATCCTTGGGCCATTAACCTTAAAATCCCAGAAGACTTTATAAAGAAGACTTTATTTTGCTGCTAATTTCCATCTCATGTCTGTTTCTAAATAATCATTATAGGTACATTATTTTGTTAATGGGTTATTTCCCAAAATAGGAAAGAGAGAGAGAGAGAGCCCACTATTTGATTTGGGGTGCTGTTTTGTTTTATTTTGTTTTGTTTTGTTTTGTTGAGTAGAACCTGGCCTGAAATGTCCCCAGGCTCATGCTGTTTCTGAGCCATAATTATGCTTTTTAACCCACTCCTTTATGTCTGGGTCCTTAATGTCCAAGCTCCTATATAATTACCAAGTTACAGAGTGTGGGAATGAGACAAATATTTTTTGCATGACTTTACCCTATACATTACTGCAATGCCGTATTATTACAAGAAATTTCCTGAAGTTGGAGCTGTACTATTAACTCTCCCAACTTGAAAGGACCCAGCAAAGAGATACACCCAATCTTTGGCCCATGATGCACAAGTCAGATGGACAGTGACTTGATCCAGCTGAGGGCTCTGAGGCTCTTGTGGGAGGACTTGGGTTTGGCAGTGGTGCACTGGTTCAGAGCCTGACGGGGACTTGGGAACCGATCCTTTTCCATCCAGCTGTGTTGCATAGCCACAGCCATGCCTCTCGTAGCAGTTGTGAAGTGCACACATTCTTCGGGATTTAAAAGGGGCCAGGTTTGTTAAAGACCTCTTCTGGAGGAAGTTGCTATGTTATTTTGCTAGAATTTGAAAGGATTCTAGGAAAGGAATCTGAAAGGAGGAGAGCTGTGGCCAATAAGGCAGGCAGGACTCCGTTAAACCCTGGACTGTGAACGTCACAGAAACAGAAGATGGCAGGAGACCAGGGGCAATAGTGCCAGTCTCAGGAGTCTCTTCCCCCGAACTAAGATGATTTCAACTCCGATTTCCTTCTAATCTGAGGAGTAATTTGTATCTCAGCATTTTGACATGTGGAACAGAGAAATATTTCTTGTTGTTTCATTTCTTATT
Organism: Mustela erminea; assembly: GCF_009829155.1. Classification (NCBI taxonomy): domain Eukaryota; kingdom Metazoa; phylum Chordata; class Mammalia; order Carnivora; family Mustelidae; genus Mustela; species Mustela erminea. The sequence goes on along the minus strand of NC_045614.1, from coordinate 24,597,240 downwards.
TCCTATAATTTACTGAATATTTAAGTAATTTAGAAAGGAATAAAGGAATAAGTAAACCCCCTGAAATCCAAGCATTTGGCAATAACCATTAATATTTTGTGCTCATCTTTCTGGGCCTTTCTTACAGATGCAAGTATGTATGTGCTGTAAACACAAACATATGTAAACCTTCAAATATGCTTAAGTATAGATAGTTATATATTATTTTATATGAACATGCTGTCTTATCATCTGCTCCTCCTTCCATTCAGCTCTATGTTGTAATACTCTTTCCTTCTGAGGAATATAAATATATGTTACTTGTGAATGGTTTCTGAGGATTCCATTATATTATAATGAATACTCAATAATTTAACAAAATCCTGACAGATGAATATTTCGTTTCCTTCTCATTAATTGCTACTGTGATCAATATCCCAGTGAATATCCTTTCATCATCCCTGTGTACCTGTCTGACTTTCTTTTCAGGAGGAAACTGTTTTACCTGAGGGCATGCATATTTTGAATTTTAATACATAGTACCAAAATGCCCTTGAGAAAGCTTATTCTAATTTACAGTCCTGCCAACAGTGGATAAAGGCACCTCAAGAACAGGGGAAACTAATTTCCGCTTTTCTTAAGATTTTCTGAATTTTACCTACTTCCAGAATTTTACTTCTAAATTCCTAAAAGGTAAATGTGCTTATAAGGTACTGTAACTTTGATATCCATCCACACCCAGATTTCTAGAACAAGTTATTCCATCAATGGTTATGAAACCTGGAATAAAATCAGCAATCACTAAGATTCTTTATTTGTTTATTAAGATTAAGTAATGTTAAATTCATTTTGTTTTTTTATAAGGTTAGTATAAAGGCAGGTTGAGGGAATGCTGTAGACAGAGCATGCCAGGATTCCAGAAAGGTATTTGTATCAGTTTTTGTTTTGTTTTTACCATTGAAGTAAGTACTAAATGGTGGTCCAGTTGGATGGATCTATAGTTGTTTGAACAACTCTACCCTAGGCAGGTTGGTTCGGGAATCCTGTCACCTCCAAAGAGAGGTTGCCAGAAGTGTTGGGCTCTGTCCTTCTGGCTTGTACCTGGACCTAATTATACAGTCTTTGAAAACATACTTTTTGGAAATGTGATGGCTCAAAGCTGAGAAGTTTACTTGAAACAATGGAAGACATAGTTAGAATTGAGAAATCAGCAGGATGAAATGATAGACACAAATTCAGTTAGGATAAGCCAAAGCAAATATTCAGTAAGGAAAAGAATGAAATGTAAACTTAGAATTAAAATTCTGGTGTGCACATGCCACATGTCTTATATGTGTGTGTGAAACAGCAAGGAAACTGGCCACCAGGATACAAGTTTAATCAATTGCAAATTTGAATATGAGTCATTGTTGCAGAGCAGATGTTCAGAGATCAGTGCAACATGGGATTATATTAATTATTTTTAAATAGTGTTTAACACAAGGTAAGGACACATGTGAAGACTTGGATTATTCAGGCTCTGTTCAGGGACTTATTCTCTAAGAGGAGCCCTGACACACTATAATGACCCCTTGTGTGATGGGATACACAGAGGAGACAAGAAGTAGAGAATGGCCAGTAGAGAGGGCAAAGCATGATTAGGCTAGGTAAGCTAGAGATAGCAGGCATAATGGTATTGAAATGTCTAAAGACCTCCCAAAAAGTAGAATTAGGACAAGTGGACTGAATCTGCCACCAAAAAGCTCAGAATATGTCAGGCACGGGGGAGGGAGGACATCCCCTTTAAGCCATTTAATATATTCTCTCAAAAGGCATTGTGTTTCCCACAGCTCAGTAATGCATCCACCAGGACTGCTACACAGGGAATTTTTGTTTGGGGAAGAAGGTTGTATTAGATTCTGCCACCAACACATGCATGATGAGTGGCATTTACATGCCCTGTACTCTCCTGTGGATGGCCCAGACTTTCAGGAAGCCTACAAGCTTATTGCAGAGACGTGAAGCACACTGGGACTCCTGCTAATGTTCCACTATAAGCACCACCTGCCTGCTGGGCCTGGGGCACAGAGGGACAGGGGCCAGCTTTGTTTGCACCCCAGCACACCAACTACCCAATACTTACTTCCCCCTTTTCTCTGCTGCTCAAGTGAACATTCCAGATGCTGATGTATTCCAATAATCAAGAAATTCCCCGGCATCCTCAAATCCAGCCTGTCTGTGCACATTTCCCTTTCTTCACATAGCCTGCCTCACTTGCTTTCTTCCCACTTTTACTTGGGTTCTTGTCTTTCTGAAGAATTTTTTATATGTACATATAGTGAGAGCTCCTTATGTATATATACGTATATATAATTATTCTCACAATCAATAAGAAGAAAGTCTCCTCCCTACCCTTCTCCAAAAGTGGGCAAAAGGACATAAAAGGAGACTCACAAATAGTGAAATAGAAATAGCCAATAATTGTATGAAAAGAAGCTCAGCCTCAAATTATAATTAAGGAAATATGAAATTTGAAATATGAAATTTTCCTGTGTCAGATTTTTGAAGATTAGAGTTTGAAAGACTCAGTATTGGCACAGTCTGGGGAAAGAGGCACAGACTGAAACTTGGCCAATGTTTCTGAAGGGAAATTTGGTGATTACTTTTTTTTTAAGAGTTTATTTATTTATTTGTCAGAGTGAGAGAGAGAGCACAAGCAGGAGGAGCAGGAGTGGCAGAGGGAGAGGGAGAAGCAGACTCTCCGCCGAGCAAGGAGCCTGATGTGGGACTGGTGATAACTTTCAAAGTTTCAAATGTGCATTCCCTATTCTAGGGAATCTCTTCTGAATCTCTTTTCCCAGCACATCACAGAAACAGCTTTCATAACCTGTTTCAGCATCTGTCCTTGTTGAAAACAAGCACATGAAGACAGGTTAAACTGTCCCTTTGGAAAAATTTTTTGTTTTGTTTTGTTTTTTAAGATTTATTTATTTACTTAAGAGAGAGATTGAGCACGAGTGGGAGGGGCAGAGGAGGGGGGAGAGAGAAACTCAAGCAGAGTCCATGCTTAGCCTGACCAGGAGCCTATCTCACGGAGCCTGACCAGGGCTCTATCTCAGGACCCTGAGATCACAACCTGAGCCAAAACCAGATTTGGACACTCAACCAACTACACCACCCAGGTGCCCCTAGAAAAGTATTCTTTAAAGCATTGTTGAAATAATGAAAAACTGGAAATTATGCAAATGATCTTCATTCATTCATTCACTTATTCATTCATTTACTCATTCAACAAACATTTAATATGTGTCATTGTGTGCCATGTGATATTTTAGGTGCTGGAATTACATCTTGAACAAAATAGAGTTCTGCCCACCATTTTAGTACACCAAAAAGACTGATAAATAAAAGTACATGCATGAACAAAATAATATGTAACCATTAGAAATGAGGTCACTCTACATGATCTTGATATGGAAGGATAGCCAAGAGATACTGGGCATTTTATTTTTAAAGGGTATGTGCAAGTGTCTGGGCTTGCGTTATGCATATAAAAATTGTCTGATAAAACTGGCAAAAAATCTTAAGAGTGGGAATGGATATTGGGGTAGGCAGAGAGGGAATATTACTTTTCTTTCCATAAAGTCTTTTGTACTATTTAATTTTTCATAGCTAGTATATATGCTTTATATAATAAAAACTAAGAGATGCTATAAAAAAGAAGAAATTATAAAGCTAAATCAGTAGTTCTGCTAGGGAACTAAGACTCCTATCTGAAAGAAAATGGAAAATTCCTTAACCTATCTGTAGACACTGAGACCAGAATGATTAGGTGTTTGATGCTATTCAGACTGCAAGAATGGAAATTAATACCATAGTACTTTGGAATGCAAAACGAAAGACATAAGGGGGTCCTGTGTTGTTACTGGTCATGGGCATGGTGGACTTGTCTACACATGCAAATCAAATGGGAAGGCAGCCGGGGCAGAGAAAGGGCCTGGGACCTGCGGTTGAGTATTCTAGGGCTTTCTCTTGGGTTTATGATTTACTTCAACCTTTTGGAACCTCAGTCTCTCCTTCAGTAAAAGAGTAAACTTGGATTCATTGATTTAAGGTGTGGCCTAGCACTAACACTAAATGAATCTGAATTATTCTGGTAAGTCCTCATTTGTAGGAGAGGGATTTGAGATAGCTCCTGAAATTCTTAGCGAAATAAGTCAATCGGAGAAAGACAACTATCATATGATCTCCCTGATATGAGGAAGTGGAGATGCAACATGGGGGGTTTGGAGGTAGGAAAAGAATAAATGATACAAGATGGGATCGGGAGGGAGACAAACCATAAGTGACTCTTAATCTCACAAAACAAATAGAGGGTTGCTGGGGGTGGGGAGGGAGAGGGGGTTGGAGTTATGGACATAGGGGACGGTATGGGCTATGTATGGTGAGTGCTGTGAAGTGTGTAAACCTGGCTATTCACAGACCTATACCCCTGGGGATAAAAATACATTATATGTTTATAAAAATATTTAAAAATTTAATACATTAAAAAAATACAATAAATAAAAAGAGTCATAGAGAAGATCACCTCAACTTTCCAGTTACTCACCTTCTCCTAGTACTCTAAATAAGCATTCGCTACATACTCTAATATCTTCTTCTGTTTAAGAATCAAGTTTAAGTACATTTGGATATTTTCTCCTTATGCTTTTCCAACTTCAGGATGATAGAAAATCAGGCTTTTTGGATTCTACCCTAAACAGGTGACTAAGAAAAAGTAATTTTCAAAATGCATCGATTTGATGAATCTCATCTAACTTGTTGGGGGCTGGGGGTGTAGGAAACATGATTCAGCACACCAGGCATCTCCAGAGGAAATCAGAACGTAATTCCATCCTTTCTGGAAATTGGATTTCTGTCAGATCCACAGACCCAGGATTTCCACTTTGTCTCTTCTTTGGGGGTAATTTTTCACAGGAGAAGTGATGGTTGTGGATGAGTTTTCATTTTTGTGTGCTGAGGGAATATCAGCTCAAGGAGTGTGTGACAGGACCCGCGAATGATATGCCTATCGTGTCTCGTGTCCCTGGGTGGGGGGTGTCCACAGAGACCTACCCGGAGTGGAATATATGACTCAGACTCTTTTTTCCACGTAGAAGTAAATTGGTCCTAGCTAGGGTAAGTTCAGCGTATCCCATATAAAGCTAGTGAGGGCACTGAAATCCAAACAGCGAGCAACCCAGTGAGAAGATAAACGCCAGAGGGAATGTTTCATAGATTTGGTATTTGGGACACTCCACTGCCATTTCTCTCCTCTCATTTGTTTTCCAACTGATTGGAAAACTACTAATGAGCGTGTTTACATTTTCTTCAGTTGTTTTACCCAAGTGTGAGAGCAGCTGGGGAGAGGGGTTTGTTCTCGGTCCAGGACCTGAGCTGGCTCTCCCTGTCTTCCTCCTGCTCTGCGCCTTGCCAAACCTCTACTCTAGTCTCACCGCCCTTCTCGGGTCTCTCCCTGGACGCAGCGTAGCCAGGCGAGCAGCCCCGCCACATGTTCTGCGTTGCTCCCTTTCTCTGCCTTTTGTTGTCATTTGTTTTGTTTCAAAGGGAGTGAGGTGCAGAGGAGGTCTTGGGTTTATGCCTCTCTGCTCAGCTTCAGAACTGGGAGCAGGCCCAGATCTCGTTTGGTCCCATTTCTGCGTCAAGGTCAAAGCCCCCGGAGGAGAATGTCCTGCTGTCCTCTTGACAGTTCGTGGGGATCCAGTCATTCTCCCTGGGCTACTCCACATCCCCAGACTCTGCTGACTGCAACCCAATCCATTCTCAGCTGCTTTGCTCTTTCCTTCTGATGGGGGTGTCTCAAGTTTCAGTCATTTTGAGAACCACCTTCACAATGTTTTCCATGTCTTATGATATAATGTATATGATTTCTGTGTTTGATGTGCTTGTTATAATTTATTGAAACACATTGTAAAGTAAATCCATAAACAAGGTGGGACCGGGGAGGGAGACAAAACTTAAGAGACTTCATCTCAGGAAGCAAACGAAGGGTTGCTGAGGGTGGAGGGGAGGGATAGGGTGGCTGAGTGATGGACACTGGGGAGGGTATAAGCTATGGTGAGTAAGGATATAAGGATGTATGTAAGTATGTAATTGTAAGACTGATGATTCACAGACCTGTACCCCTGAAGCAAATAATACATTATATTTAATAAAATAAACAAACAAAAAACTAGTGACAAAAAAACAAAAAAAGCCCATTTACTCCCTGTGAATCTTCATGCACATCTCCAGGTATGTGCATACCTGTCTTCCTAGCCCTTAGCACGGAAGACTCTCGGTCCCTCCCTGAGGCACTGCCGGGTTACTCAAGCCCTTCAGGTTCTCCTTAGAAGAGAAACTAGCAGTTTCTAGTCTATCAGCCAATTCTGTTAGGCCAGACCCTGGGTTGGTTTTTTTTTTCCTTCTTTCTTTTTTTGTTTTTTAACTCGTTAGTTGAGGAGAAGATGCGGGGATGCCAGTTCTGCCTAGGCCAATGATAATAAATATTGGTTGCCAGTATGAATTGAATGAAGACCTTGACCACCCTTCTCTGCACAGTTTTAGAGTCTGAACCCCAGTGCCTGCAGAGAACCTCCTCTGTTCCCTTCTTCCTCATTTCTTTGCCTTTTTCCTCTGTCTTCTCTCTCTCCCTCTTCTCACTCCCCTTTTTCTTCCCTCTTTCCTCCTTCCCTCCCTCCCTTCTTTCCTTCCTTTCTGCCCCTGACTTTTTTCTTTTTAGTTAAAAAATTAGCATTTGATTTTGAAGCTCACTTTCTAAACCATATGCACAGAATGCATCTTTAGTTAGCAGAACAGTCTGGGTGGGGTTTTTTTTGTTTTTTTTTTTTGTTGTTGTTGTTGTTTTGGTTTTTTTCCCAGAGACCCTCTATTGACTCTCTGAGTTGAAGCAGTTTAGACTCCACATAAAATATGCGTTGTTTACCCAGGCTCTTCATGCTCTGCATATTGTTACAGTCCTTGAAGAGCTTGTCAGTGACAAGTAAGATAAATGAATGAAGAGGACTTTACAAGTGTTTAAAAGCTAAGTATAGCATGTGCTGCCCACTACTTAATTAAACAGACCTGTGCTTAACTAAGTAACTTGGGGCTGGAAACTTCTAGGGCCCTCCCCTTCCCCAGACCCCACCACCTCCAACGGTGCTCGGGATGTTAGAAATTCCTTGGTTGTCTGCAGTTGCTAATATGTTAGCCTATGACTTTGAATTTATATTAGGGTTAGTCAGCAACATGGACTGCTTTGAAGCTCGATCAAGATTTTATAGTATGTCCTGAGTTTCATTCTTTTCAGAGAACTTTAAAATCAAAAGTGAACTGCTTTTCTTCTCAGGTCTGGGGTCAACGTCCAGAGAGTCAGAGTCCACAAGGGGCTTTGTGCTCAGCAGGGAGTCTGCTTGAGATTCTCTCTCTCTTCCCCACCCCTATACGCTCACTCTCACTCTCTAGAAATAAATACATAAATCTTTAAAAAAATAAATAAATAAACATCGGTTTCTTCTTCTGTAAAGTGGGGATGGTAAAATCCTCTACCAGGACTGATACCCAGGTCATTTGCATTTGACTCAGCCTTGATTGCTACAGGCTTTGCGCCCCTGTCATAGCAGCTATTTTGAATACGCCCTCCACCTCCTGCCTGCCTCACTGTTGGTGTAACTGACTAAACTGACAAGAGCCAAGTGCTGAGCTTGGCACACAGTAGGCCAAGGTAAGCGTTGGGTGTTGTCATTGCTATTTACAGGTGGCTCCCTCTCACAACACTGGCCTTATTTCTGCCATTGTGAAGGATCCTAACCTCCCCATTATCAGCAGAGCACAGAGAACTCTTTCTCTGGAGGTAATTCTCCCCACCAAGGGCTGCAGTGGCTGAGAGTAGAACAGAGGTGAGCATGCTTTCCCATCCAGGAATTCCTCAGGTTCCTAAGGTGGCAGCAGTAAGGAGTTTATCAGAATAACTCCTCTCCCTTGATTTTAGAAGTGAAAAAGGAAAGAGAAACTGCAAAATGTATAATAAGACATAAATGTACAATAAGAACACTAGACTAGCATCACCCATGTGGAGTTTTGTTCATGCTAAACACACCCTTCCCTCTCTTGTCCATTTTATAGATTCAGGAATTGAGACTTATGGAAAAGTAAGTCAGTCTGAGTCTCAGGCTGAATATTTGGCAGAAACAGAATTAGTGCCAGGCCTATGTTACTCCCCTAAGAAAGACAAGAGCTCTGTCTCCCCAGGTAATTAGAAATCTCAAGAGCTATCCATGGAAAGGCATGGTAGTCACCAGAATGTTAGTCCTGTGCAAAAGTTGGGCAGATAGAGGCTTATTAATCATTTGCTGGGATTCTCACAAAAACAGACCCAGAGACAAAGATTTGGTGCAGACAGTTTCTTTGGGAGGTGATCCCAAGAAACATGATGAAAAAATTGAGAAGTGAGACAGGAAGTGAAAATGCCCAAAAAAGTGCATTAGTGTGTGCTTTCCTGCTTTCATCAGGCAGGACTGCTCTCTGCTAAGGACCTACTGAGAGATACTGAAACACCATAGGTGGTCCCACCAAAGGACGGGGACACTAGTTATTTATCCATCACCTCCTTCCTCCCTCATAGATTGAGCATTATTCTGAGAATGTGAGTGCCCCGTTCCCTGGCCAGACCTGCACCTGTGGCCAGAGGAAGATCTTAGGCAGAGAGGTCCATGGATTTGAGGTGGGAAGACAACAGCACATCCAGGACTATCCATTCAAGCTGCACCTGACTTCTAGGATAGAGCAAGAGGATATGGGATGGGCACTGACATTCTCTATAATAATTAAAAATAAAATAACACCAGGGTATTTAGTGACTGGATAACAAAAATAGCTTCTAAAATCTTCATAGTGACCTACTACCTTTCCATTTATAAAGACTGAGGGGAGGCCTTCAACAAAGTTGGGAGCCAAGGGGGTTGGCAGGAAGGACCAATCAGCTGAATGGGTTGAAGGCTAAAAGACCAGTTTCCAAGGGACTGATGTTGTAGCAACAGATTATGTAGACTGTTGTAGTTTCCCATCTTCCCAGAGATACCGTAGTTTGACATGTATGAGCATATGACTATGGCTCTGTCTTAAATTCCTTCCAAAATGTCCCAAGTTGATAAGGGCTTTTAAGAAATAATGAAGTATCATCTCAAATATGTTTCCTGCTCTCCTCACTTCCAATATAGGAATGAAGAAAGCAACACACGTACATACGTGCACACACACACAGACATACACATCCCTCACATCTTGGGTTCCAGTTCCTCCACTGATCTGTTTTTCCTCTCAAGGTGAATTTACCATGAATCTCTCCAGCCTACACTTCTTTATACCCATAACTGTGCCAACTTTTTTTTTTTTAAAGATTTTATTTATTTGAGAGAGAGAGAGAAAGAGAAGATAGTGACAGAGATAGCAAGAGAGAGCGCAAGCCAGGAGGAGAGGGATAAGCAGGCTCCCGCCGAGCAGGGAACCCCATGCAGGGCTGGATCCCAGAAGTCTGGAATCATGACCTGACCCAAAGGCAGATGCTCAACTGACCGAGCCACCCAGGGGGCCCCCCAACTTTTAAGTCTTAGCTCAATGCATCTGACCATTGGAGCCTTATTTGATGCCCTTGCCCTCAGCTGGACAGGACTTTTCTTGCCTCCGGGCTTTTATGTAAACAATCCCTTCACTTTTATTTTCCTTCCCATACTGTGTCTTAGTGAGTCCTTTAATTCCTCATGTCTTGTTTCGCTTTGCTTTGTCCCCAATCTCTGGCCCAGGACCTTACCCTTCCCATCACTATCATAGGACTCTGGAGTCAGAAATCTGGGTTTCAGTCCTGTTCCCCCACTCACCAACTGAGCAGTCATGGGCTTGGTTTTCTCATCTGTAAAAGAAGGCTCATAAGAAAAGCTATTTCAAAAGCAGAGAGTCAACAAAAGCATACCAGCCAAACACCTGGCATATCACTGTTGTTGTCTTTAGGGTTACAGAAGGTTGGTGAGTTTTGAATGAATTTCTTTGCAATGTCCAGGGTGGAAGCCTTTCCATCATTGATTCTTGCTTAATCCTATAACGTTCTCCAATGCAGTGTACTCCCCTAATAGCTTCTTCATCCTCCTGCTTCATTTTGTCCTCCAGGGGTGACCCAAGCATTGGAACCCAGACCCACTCAATTATGATTCATTGCCATGTGGGCCTGCTGGATATACAGGAAATCCCTCTCCTCCTCACTGTCCAGTTGTTGTCTGGTTTCCCCATCTTCTGCTCTGAGACAAGAACTGTTGACCTTGCTCTGATTTGGCAGAAACAAGACCAGTAGAAGAGTTCTGGACTATTTCAGATTTCCCTGGCAGGAAAGAGGGAGAAAAGAAACTCTGATAGAAGAAAGTGTAATTGCTATTGTATGGTATTATCTCCATATCCCATAGCAACAAATCTTATTATATTTTTTTCTTATTTAAACCATATTCATGAAGGTTTTATTGTTAACTTGATCCAGATGACTGATCAAAGCATAGTTCATTATTGCCACCTTGCTAAAATATTTTTAAAGGCAGTTTTAATATTACACTTTTATAGCTACATATTGCCATTAAGCTATTGAGTCTATTACTAGTCAATCAAGGATTTTCATTTTGTTTCAAGAGCTCCTTGGATAAAATCTTCAGAAATGTCAAAGAGATGGAGTATATGGCACCTTTTCACAGATGGTGTTCATCAGGGATTTTAGTTAATGGATAAAGTTTCAGTTTTCCATGGTTGACTTTTGGTGCTAACAAAAGTGTTCCAAAGGCCCCTGCTCTTCTAAAGTCTAGGGGATAGTAAGGAAATGAATCCCATAACACCACCAAACCTTTTATTCTTAATGAGGTAAGGAACCAGGGACATGGAATATTTCACGAGTTCCATTCTACTAAAGAATGGAATATATCTTGAAGAAAACCAATTCAATTTTTCCAACAGCTCCAAAACTATACATTTAACCTGCTCTCCCACTCCCAAGAAGAGCAACCAAAGACAAATCCACAGTAGGAAGGGTTAAACTGTCCCATGAAGAGTTATATACTCAAGTGACTCATCATAGCGGCTAATGATGTACTTTTCCCTTTCATCTGTTCTAAAGTATTTTATTCATGCCTTCATACATCCGTTCATTTATTGGACACACATTTACTTACTACTTATGTATGCACCAGACTCTGTGTAGGTGGTGAGTACAAGGGTGATTCAGACATAGCGCTTCCCTCAAGAGAATTTCAACCTAGTGGTTGGAGAAAGCTGAGAAAGCAGGTGATTATGTACCTTTCATTGGCATAAGTGTCATGATGGGAGGGGGTTTGCCTGGAGGTGGGCACAGGGTCTTGAGGAAGGCAGTGGAAGAGCACCTAATCCCTTCGAGGCAGGCTCAGGAAAGGTGTTTCTGAGGTCATGGTGTTGACAATGAAATGGGTATAACTCGGGTGAAGGGAGAGAGGATGAAGAACATGACAGGAACAGGGAATAGAACATCCCAGGGATGGGAACAGGGAGCATCAGAGGTGAGTTTGGGAGGTGGACAGCAAGGAAATGCCCTGCAAGAGCTCTATAAGCCTGGAGAAGCTGGGGCTCTTTTCCTGAGGGCAGTGGGAGTCTCTGAGGAGCTGGATGTTAGGGACTAACAGGGGTCTGATGTCACCCCAGCTCTAGATTGTGTTCAGTGGGAGGCCAGAGTGTGACAAGAGAGCTGTTAGCGGAGTCTTTCGCCCTAGAGAAATAAGGTGGCGCCTGGAACAAAGAGGAAGTGGAAAATGAAATCTGATTAGAGATGTCTCAGCAGTCATGACATAATATAGTAAAATGAATATAACACAGTTAGCCAAAGGCAAACGTGTCAGGTCAGCAGTTTGGTAGACACTGAAAAGGAAATAAAAATGGGCTTCAGTGCATTGCTAAGTGAATTCATGAGTTCCCAAGTGTAGTGCTGTGGAAAGCGCTCCCTCTCTCTAACTCCATATTAGTTTTCCTGGGACTCCAGTTATGACTTCCCAGAAGAGCTGCTGTTTGAGGCTTTGGAGTGGGCACCTTGTATAGATGTCAACCACACGACTACAGGGATATGAACCATTATACATGGAGTCACCTGCTCAGTGTACAAATGCTATCCTTGTTACAAATTTCTGCAGTTTTTCTTCTGTCTATCTTCAAGGAGTGATATTCATGGCTTCTCATCCTTGCAGACCATTCTTGGTATGTTAGGAAACCAATATAATTGGGTGGGGAGGAGAATAGGTAAAGATGATTTAAAAAAAATAATAATGTAAGAGAGATCGATTTTTCAATTTGACCATTAAGGAGACTGGATTGGTCAAACTTTTTTTAGAGAAGGGAAAACTAGCAACCAGCCTGTAAGACATCGGTCACAGTTTAGGGGATATGTTACAAGCAAGATAAATAAAAATGGTCTAGAGTATCAGGCCAAACTCTCATTATTCATCTCTGTTTCACACTCTTCTCTTCCAATCCAGACTAATCAAAAGAAGCCTCTTCCGCTCACAATTGCTATGTGTACATTTCCCCCAGATCTGGTATTCACATGAACAACATGGTTTATTTATATTTCAGCACCAAATTGGAAAGATGACATCATTCCTTTACAGTCTTTATCCCATGACATGCCTATTCTCCAACACCTCATTTCAGCAGACACATTTAGGACTGCATATAGCATCTTATTTAGCTTGTACATTCTTTTATGGGATACAGTTCAAAGGTAGGGAACTTTAGGCTTGTTGCTGGTAAGAAAATAATCTCATAAAATCACAGGAGCTTCCCCAAAGGATAAGGACATCATGATGTTTACAATAGCAGAGTTATTATTTGTTCATTTAGGCTTCGTCGTTCAGTCTTGGGTGAGCCCCTTCCTTCTTGACCATAGCGGATCTTACAGCTCCCTTCAGGCTCTCCCAGTTCTATTAGAAGAAACAATTTCAGATTTATTAGTTCACGAGTTCAAAAGGACAAACTCCTGACAATACTGGAGTTTTAGGTGTGAACACTGAATTCAGAATCTTTTGCATAAGGGCAGGCTGAATGAGGGGACTCTTGAGTACTTGATCGGCAACAGCTCCCATGACCTGCTCTTTCTCACAAGCCATAACTTGTCCGTTGGGTCTTCTGATGCTTTAAATGGGCAAGAGAAGGATGAAAATGCTATCAGCTGCCAAAGGTTGCTTGGGATTTTTTCTTAAATTGTTAGGTGGATCTTTCTCTCTATTTTTATTGTTTTTATCCATATACATGCATTTTTTATACCCACTGTGGGGACTTTCAAATATTGTACACATTTCACAAAATGGAGTCCATTATGAGACAACCTCTGGCAGATTGAATTGGGATATGAAGTGTTTCTAATACTTAGCAGAACCAAAGCATCTAAAGGAATTCTTGTTTGTACCTGATTAGCTCTTTGCCTTTTCTGCTGACAGCATGGCAAAGAGAAAAGGCTTGAGATTGAGAATTGGAAGACCCCAGAAATCTCCATGTTCTGTGGAAAGAAGGAGACTCTGGAGCTGAAATCTCTGCCTTCATTTTCTGCAAGGAGGATAGTAATTATTCCTCCCAGGAAAGTTTTGAAGATAATTTAGATTGTACATGAAACATACATACTACAAGAATGTACTGTTAGGTCCAGAATTATTATCAGAGTATTATTTATGTTACATGATAAAATTTCAACCTGTTGGAGGCTCTTCAGCCTTTGATTTCCAGCTTTCTTGAAGTGCTGATGGCTCACTGTCATCTCATTCCACCAGTGGGAAGGTTGTAGCAACTCATGAGATGTCCTCAACTCTCAGTGACATTCCCTGGCTAAGAACAAATGTGCAGTTGCCTCTAGGATGGCAGCATCCCTCAGCCTTCTGGCCCTTCTTTCTTTCAGTGGCCTCACTGCAGCAGCATGCACAGTGCGTTTACATCTACTAGGCCCTGTTAGATTCTGGGGAGAGGCAGGTGAAAGAAGCAGCCTCAAGTCGACCAACAGTAGGATAGATAGATCTGAGGTTACATATGATAAGCAGGAGGTGTGCATGTCCTGGCATCAGGGGTGGGATCAGGAAAAGTTTCTTAGAGAAAAGAAATCCTGAATTAACCAGACACAGAAGGGAGAGGTGAGGTATAGTGGTTGGGGGAAGTACCGCAGGCAGAGGAGACAGCATGTAAAGAAGGAGAGTTTTCTTACTGTAAACATAGCAAAATTAATCATAATAACAGTTTTTTATTTTTATGGTAACATTTGAAGCGATCAGATCTCTTGCTCCTCACGGCGACCCCAAGGAGGAAGGCACCATTACTCCCATTGTATAGTTCAGGAAATTAAAGCTTACATCAAAAGATGACCTAACCAGCAAAGAGGTAGAGCAGGACTTGAATCCAGACAGTCTTCTCTCCAAATATGCGTGTGTACTCTGCATTTCCTCCTTTTCTGGGTACTCTCCACATTGCCTGGCTTTCTGCGCTGGATATTTTTCTCTGCCTTTCCCCCTTGTCTTCAGGCATCTTTCTAGATTCTGTGACCTTGTTCAGTCAACTCATTGCTGGTCTGTTTCTTGCCTTACCTAACAAAACAATACAATTGTTTGTCCTGGGAATGTAAGCCATGACACCTAGCTGCCTGGTGTGACATAGTGGGACATAAGTGACAGTGATCAGCTCTTTCACACCAACTCTGCTCCTTTTGCTCAGTTTCCCTAAAGGGCACCATCAGCTAAATTGTCCACAAAGAGCCCTTTCCCTAGAAGCCATCGGAGTTACAAACCTTCTCCATTGCTACTTTTGCATATGGCAGTTTTTGAATGGATTCCTCTGCTTTGTCTCACAAGACCATTACTTGTCTGTAGTTTTGTGTCTCCACTTGGCCCTGTCCCATCTTCTTTGTCTGGGGCTTCCTTCTCTTGCTTGCTCTAGAGTGTAGGATGTGACTGTCAGCAGTTTGTGATTACAAGTTTATCTGGATATGTGTGATCGCTTGCTAATGTAAAACAGAGCACCTTTGGGTGTATTTCCATTTTTTCCCCCTTTTAAATCACATGGTGGAGCGGGGGAGTACATTTATCTCAGGTAGGCTCAAGAACATCATAGCTTCAAGGATGTGACAAAGCCTCTTTTACTAAATGGCATGGTGCCTTCTTTATTGAGTTTCAATTTGACTAAAAATGAAAATTTCTGGGTTAGGAACAAAAGGAGCCCTATAGGTGCTATAATTATGCCCTGAATATCTTTGGCTGGTCTTCCAGCTCCTAATGGAGTCTTCTCTGGTTTTTGTTCTGTGCAGACCCAGAATAGAATGAAGCTGATGGCGGACAACTACGATGAGGACCACCACCATTACCACCACCACCACCACCACCACCACCACCGATCTCCTGGGAGGTCGCAGCATTCCAATCACAGGCCCTCTCCCGACCAGGTCAGTTTCATTGCCGCTTACCTCCAGGACCCCTTTTACCCTTTGGATATTTTAAGATAAAATAAATAATCCTCAAGAAATAATAAACAGCATAAAGTGATACGTCCTTTGAACTGAAACTAATAGCTTTGGTATTTATTTCCATCACTCAAGGAGTCTAAATGTTTTCCTTTCTCCTTCCTCTTTAAGGTTTTGTCTGTTCTTGTTTATGTTATGCATTTTCTTTCCTCCCCTCCTTTTTACTTTCATAGATATGAAGTCTATTGCTGGCTCGGTATCTAATGGTGGGTTACTTTGGAATGTCTCTTTCAGAATTTTAAGAGAAAGCACTTTGTTTCCATGAGCTTGGCAACCAGAGAAGCCTTAAGTTTGCTGAGCACTTTCCTAGAAAATTCCTTAGTGATGCAAATTAACAGTGGGGTAAAACAACATGAAGCGAAATCAGTTTTGCTTGCATTTTAGCTGGTTAAGTCAAGGGGTCTGGTTTATTTGATTTGGATCCTATCTTCTCTCTTGACTAAATGAAGCAAGTGAAAAAGATGGATCAACAAAAACAAAAATCTCCTGTGGTCTTCAATGATACGTGCTTTCACCCACCAAATATAAAAACTGTTGATAGTATGTAGGATTAAAACTCCTAAAGGTGAACGTCATGGAAATTATGAAATTAAATGCAAACTAGCAGGTTAATACAGTCAATATTAGCAGTATTTCCTCCTTTATTATACTGTGAGCTTCTTGTGTATGTGATCCTAGTATAACTTATACATTTCAGAGGGATGAGGCCGTAGATAAGGAATAGAATCATCTGGATAAGTGTGAATGCCTTTGTTATATATTTCTGGGTATGTGAGGGAGGAGGGCTTACTGGAATGACCTGTGTGAAGAGAGGTTTAACCGTGGAGGAGGAGGTGCTTATTGTGCTCCTAAGATGTTTTTCAGATGGCTCTGTTTTCTATGCACCTCATGTCACTAGTATCCCAAAGAAGAAGTTAAGATGGCAAGTCTCCAAGGTATTCTACCAGGAGTACAACTCCGGGGGAGCCATTTATGTAGTATGCAACACAAGAAGTGCTCCCTGGAGCTCCACAGTGAAGTAGCTCCAACCTGGAGGCCCGCAGCCCCTGACACCCAGCTTTTCCCTGCTCTGTACTGGGAAGCATTTGCCCTCAGAGACCCTAACACTGCAGGTGTTCTTCTAGGACATCTAGTTTTCTGAAGCCAGGGGCAGAAAGGCACCAATTCTTGTTATTAGCTCTCAAAATGGTTCTTCATTTGGCGATCAGCAAAGTAGAGATAGATATAAATTTCCTGTCATTATCTGGTTCTGCTTTGATTTAGCTTTATTTTTTCAAATCTCATCCCTTGCCATCACCACCTCTCCACACTCACCCATCCTAGTATACCTGGCATCCTACTATCCGAACATCTTCATTCTTGTTCTTGGTCCCTGCCTTTTGGCACACTGCCCTTTGTTCCTTGACCTTCTCACAGGAAGGGTAAATGTGAGGTTTTATTGGTGCTAGAAGGCCACCCTAGGCTTTCCCCTGGAGAGATAGGATCAGAGAGGCAGAATGAAGGATTTGGAGCCCAAATTGGGAAGGGATTTACACAAGGACCTCCTGAGATAACAAATGGGTTTGTTTAATCACAGAAACACATATGCTAATATGTCCTGCTAGAAACTGGATACCAGATCAAATTTATCTGCCTGGTAAGTTATATTTCTCACAAAATCTTGTCCCTTGCTACTTTTCCAGAGATCATTATTAAACACAAAATAGAGGTCTTCCTGTTTTGGTTGACCCTCTTATGTTTGTCTGCCAACACTAGCAGTTGTCATAGGGCAGAAATCATTGCTCAGGGGAAATGCCCTTCCCAGAAGAGTTAGCCTTGAGAAGTATCTGGCTGAGGTGTGTCATCAGGACCTCTAATATACCTTTGTGTTTGCTACTGTTGGGAGGATGGTGATGGTCTTCCAGTTTCACATCCTTCATTCCAGTGACACTCTAAGCAACCTATTGACATAGAGGCAGATAACCTCATCCTCTTCTACAAATGAGAAATTCAGGCCCTGGGAGGGGTGGTGGTGGACTGATCTGAGTCCTGCTTCTGGTTATTTGCTCACTCAACTAATACTTGGAGTACATATTCCATGCCAGCCACTACATTGGCCTTGGGAAGGCTGTCTAACCTGAAGACAAAAATTCAAGACTTGTTCAGTTTTTTCCTGGATCGTGTCAATCAAAAAATGACATTGAAAAGATGGTTATGACTTAACTAGGGGCCCATGACTTAGGAACTTACTCTACAGTAAAGTTCACTTTGAAAGTGACATACCATTGACCAGAAGGATAACTCTCTGGTTTTAAATTGGAGTCAGCAAAGCTATAAGTCTTCCTGGCTACACTCTTTCAATTAGAGAAAATAGAATTGACTAAGAAGACCTGCATGAGTAGGTTGACTCCATTGATTGAAATGGCTGGGCTGGTGACCTTTTTGACTTGGAGTGTCAGGTCTAGGACAACCATACCCTCTGCTATAATCACCAATAGCTCATAAATTGTTATAAAACTAAGTTCCAGAATGTCATAGTCATCGGAAGACTGGGAAATCTTTCCCAGGTGATTACAAACTCTATATATAATTGTGAAAGCATATATTCTAATATGTGTGGGGTGGAGCTACTTCTCAGGAGAAGGTGACAGCCTTATGGTGACAGCATTAAGAGTCTGAAAAATGGATTAATTTGGATGGGATTTAAACTAAATGTCCATAGTGTACCTGTGTTAACTGACTTAAAGGGAAAAGGTCTCTTTCAAGGGATTCCTGATTTCCTTCCCATGAAGCTTCCAGCTCTGACTTTTCCTGTGACCTGATGGTTGACCAGTGAACCCTCTTCTGGAAGAGGGACTACAAAATGTTGCCATTGTCTCTTGAGCTTTATTAAAAGATCAGAACACATGAAAATAAAGAAATGTAAGAAAACCAGTCACTTCGCTACTTTTCCAGAGAAATTCATTTTTCCTTAGTAAATTTGATTTAAGTATTGCTGGGCCCTTGCAGAGTTAGATTCTTTTTCCATTTCTTCCCTGTCCCTTTCTCCTTCACTATGAGTTTGCTTTCTCCTCAGGAGAAACTGAATCTAAGGGTTATAAGTCTAGACGAACATTTCCCAAAGTAACTTTTGGAACATTAGTCCCAGGAGGAAAGTCTTAAAACAAAGATTCAGTGAATAAAGAATTTGGGGGAAATGCTGCATATTATAAGTCAGTCTTAGAGAGTCTTGGTGCAATTAGCAGATCAAAGGATCTAAAAAAGTCATATAAGAAAGAAAGCTCTCCAATTTTACTTAATCCAGCATTTCCCAGACTTATTTGATCATAGAATTTTTTTTTCTTTTCTTTTCTAGAAACATCTGTGCTCTGAGAAATACTGTTCTCAGAGTATCAGGTGAAGAAAGAGACTACCTGGTTTAAAACATAGCTAATCCAGTTTCCAGCAGTGTTTTTCATCAGAAGGTGGAGTGTTGAGGCAATTTCTGCTACGCTCTGCATAGCAGAAAATGAGATTGCCTCTTTCATTTATTTCTTGGGATACCATTTTGAAGGCTATAATGTCTGAGGATGAGTCATCCCACCAAAAACCCTGTGGATCTGAACTAAGGAAACCATTAAGAGAGTGAGGACACAGGAAAGTAAGGATAATTGTAAATACATAGACCCTCAGAAGTTGAAAATGAGTATGATGAGGGGAAGGGACAATCTGGAGAACACATAAGAGAAGTCAGTGGGATGTGGCAGTCCAACAGTCTAGACTCTTACCTGAGAAAGGAGCAGATGTGATACTTGGAGGCCTATGACCCCATTATGGCCATAGCCATACCAATGTCCAAGTAGATCATTCAGACAAATCCTTGTAATAATACTTTTGGAAATTTTTCAAACCAGGAGGTGGGCACAGATATTTCCAGGGGGAGACAACAAACAATTCCCATGACACTAGCTACTGATAAGCTGCTTTGAGGAATAACAAAGACCAGAGAATAAATGGAACATGCTGGAACCACACTCGTAATTTTATTTTCAGTTAAGTGACCAAGATTGATTTTAGAAAAGCTAAGTGGAAACTCAGCTTCTCCTAAATGCCCTCTGTACTTGCCACCGATGTCTGTTATTTTGTCAAGGGAGCATCTTTCTTTGTCATATCAATTATGCCAAATCTTTTCATTGTTTTCCAGGCATCAAATGATTTTTATAGTCCCTAGAAAAATGGAAACCTCATATCATGGGCACCTTCCAAGCCCAGAACTTGCATCTCTTCTCTCTCCCTTGTTTTTGAATGGAAGTGCTCACTCACAGCATTGAGAAGCTCAAAGACTTTTAACCACTTTGAAGACTTTCAGATCCTGTTTAAAATTTAAATTTCATACTCCTCTTATAGAAATCCTATTTCTACAGGAGGGCTACAGAGTCCAGGAGCATGGAAGCTTAGTACTTACTAAATTATTATGGGAATAGGTGGTTAAATTTTATACTCCTTGTATTCATACTCTGTTACATATCGTAAGGCACATTCACACCCATCTGGCTCATAGTAGGCACTCGATAAATGTCTGTTGAAGGAGCTGTTCTCTAAGTACCTTTGGGGAACAGTTTGGACAGATGGAAGGATCCCCATTGTACATATAAAGAAACTGAATCTCAGAGATGTTGTTAATCATTCAGAATCACACACCTGAAAATCGACAGACCCAAGATGAGGTCCTGAATCTCCTAGTGCTATACATCGTCAGCAAACCTCTTAGGATGTCAGGATAGATGTATTTACACAACCACATGTATTAAATATGGTTGCATGGCTATAATATCAACTTTTTCTAGAGTGCACATGTACTGTTCCCTTTCCCATTGAATTATAGTAAGTTTTATCCTATTTTGATGTATTTTCCAAAGTTGAAAAAAAATGTCATCTCCTCAGTTCTCTTTCCATTTCCCCCAACTCTCATGGTCTTTATTTACATTCTTTTGTTATGTGACTTTTTCCTTTCATTTCCTCCCATTTCACCTGTTCCTCTTTATTCTTTGATAAATCCTTTATTATATTTCTCACATTTAACTAACTAAATTTATTTATTTATTTATTTATTTATTTTACTAATGAAGTACTGTATGGTGTTCCCCTTTACTCTTTATTCTTGCTAAACCTGTGCCAGTGAAAATGCAGCTTTCTGCAGTTTCCCCGCTGCCATGGAATTACCAGAGTGAGAGCATGGCACAGAGAGGGAGGGGAAGCGCTCCAGGTTACAGAGGGCCCTTAGTAGTGGACTCCCAAGGCCCACATCCCCTTGCTTACTCACAAAGGAGTCTGTACATACAGGTCCTAGGACAAGCCAGGCTCCCAGATCAAAGCAGAGGACGCCTCTTCTGGGCCAGGGGCTGCTATCAGATCTGCCAGGGCTTGGGGCATACTTTACGGTAGTGACCTGACTGTGGCAGAAGTTGGATTTTCCATTTTGCATCCTTAACTTTAGGGTGACTGCTCTGTTAATCTGTTCCCAGAAACTTGGTTGCCTCAGTCCTAAATATTGCTTACTCCACTTGGCCACTTCCAGAATTGGCCTGCAGATGTAAATAGTGAACTTTGGTTCTTTCTCTATTGCTCCTGGTTGCTCGGTGGTCTTGGCACATGTTGGCTCTCCACTAAGACTGGTTTTTGTATGACTAGACATATTTAGAACACTAAATGGCCACTTTGACTTTCTGCTGAAAATTCCCATTGAATTTTACTTGAGACACATGTCATTTTCCCATAAACCATCAAATGACTTGGTCACTAATGAACCTAGATGTGGCCTTCTTTTCAAGCTGTGTATATGGGGTAGATACACAGATTGTGTGTTAGGACATTGTGAAATGATCTCAGTGATCCCACTGAGGTTGACTGCCACCTATGCTCTGCTTCACAGAGGCTGCAACCCTTGCTACCTTCGTTTTGAGATTTCTGGTCTCCAAACATCTCGCCTCTTCCCTCTTCTTACAGATGAAAAGACCCTAAGATAGCTCAAGATAAAAATGGGGTTCTTACCTCTTGCCCCTTTACCTCTGTCCATGCTACATACACCTGAGCTTTAGGTACCTGCTCTCAGATAGAATTAGTGAGTGTCCTGCAGAGCCTTTCCATAGGAGGGGAATGTCTAGCTACCCCTACAGTTAGGTCCTCATTGAGGTGGTAGCTAAAGGCTGATGACAACATTTCTAAACCGCAGCTGTTTCTTCGTCCCAGATCTGTGGGGTCAAAGTCCCCTGCTCTTCCCCCTCCACCTCCTCCTTCTTCCAGAGCCTGCGTTTTACATTTGGTCAGCAAGGAGTTCGTAGAGTCTCACTGTCCACCAGGGGAACGAAGCTGTCACAGCAACCCCTCCCTAGGCCCTGTTACTTCTCAAAAAGCCAACTCAAGGCCCGTGGATTCCCCACTTGCCCACAGCCCCTCTCTGTGAAATGGTAGACGGGGTCTGTGATTGATGCCCTGCTTGCCTTGTACTTTCACCAACAGATTAGCCAAAGTGCAGCTCTTTGAATTCTAACAAACAGACAAGGGGGTTAACTTGCTCCATTGGCCTCCGAAGATGGATTCTGTATATAGAGTTGTTATTCCTAGCTTTTGCTTAGGGAGGAAAAAAAAAGAATTTATTTTATGTTTTGAGGTTAAATGAATGTGGGATAAATGTATACATAGTGTCCTGTGTGTATATATGTATGTATCGCTATATGTCAGACGAACTGAGGACTTTTCCACATATGGAAGAATTTCGCAAGATCATGTTTAACTGGAAATTTCTCTCCTTAACTTCCCCTGAGTACATGTTTGAATATATATTATATATACATATATATGTGTGTGTGTAAATACATTAAATATGTTTTCATGTTTCCTACATAGAAGAAAAATTAACTACCATGTATCAGAGCTTACTAAAGTGCAGTTACAGAACAAGAGAGAAAAGCACAAATTTTGAGTCCCCTATGACAGTAACCTAATAAGAAAAGTTACACGTCTTCAGTTTTTAATATCAGTTTCCCACCCACACTAGTATGTCTGAAGCTGGCCTGATTAAGAAGCAATTAGGTTTTTTACACTGCAAGCCTAATTTCCTGGCCCACTTCTTAGATGAGGCCTTGGGTTTTGGTTTCACGTAGGGATGAAGGCTTCAAATTCAGAAACTCATGAAGAAGGCTTCTGTTGGGCTGAAGTTGATTGGATGTGAGAAGGGTTCAGAGATTTCAGCTGTCCCCACTGTTGGGCTGGTCTTCTCACAGTTGGAGCCAAAGATATCCTGCGATGCATTTTGAATTAAATTTTGTGAGCCATTTGTCTCTTTCTTTTTTTGAAAAAAGATAATTAGAAATTAAAATTGAGATATATAACGCATTTAACATTTTATTAGTTTTAGGCATATAATATAATAATTTTATACATGTACATATTGCAAAATGATTAGCAGGATATGTTTAGTTAACATCCACTACCACACAGTTACAAGTTCTTTCCTTGGGATTCCTTGCCTCTTTGCCAATACTCCTTTTGTCACAAGTGAATTGGAAGATGCTGTGTTTAAAACCCAACGGATTTTAAAAAGTAGATGAAATAGAAAGATAGCTCAGATGTCACTTTTTTCTCTATCCTCGAAGACTATTAAAAATCCCTGAAGCTACTAAAACCGGAGGAATGTGCAGTTTCTCACCGTTGGGAAATAAAGGGGGCAGTTTATTTGTTTGCTTGTTTTTAGGAGCAACAGCTCGGG
This sequence comes from Mustela erminea, assembly GCF_009829155.1. Classification (NCBI taxonomy): domain Eukaryota; kingdom Metazoa; phylum Chordata; class Mammalia; order Carnivora; family Mustelidae; genus Mustela; species Mustela erminea. Next base: position 24,573,970 of record NC_045614.1, on the reverse strand, counting down.
AATGACCTGCCAGGGCTCTCTGTGTGGCCACAGGTAAAGAAGGACATGAGAACAAATGTCTGAACTGTTGCTCAGGGAGTGTTTAACTCTCCTTCCCCTACCAGCAGTTTCGAGCTCACCCAACCATCACAAGCCACAGGAGGAGAGAGAGGGAGGCGGGGTGACAGCCGCTGGGAAGCTGGCTTTGCAGATGATCGGGTTGTTACCAAAGCTCTTTAATCTGGGTGTGATGTTAATTCCTGACATGTAAGCACATGAGGGCATGTCTGATAAACCCTGCCAGGTAGGGTCTTCATGCATGGGAAAAAGGAGAGGTGCTTAATGCAGCAGGATCCTCCTGGTAGAAAAGGATTTCTGCCTTACAGAGGCTTTGAGCCTGTTGAAGATTTCAGTCTTACTCTATTTTGGGTCAAGTTTTTGTCCCCCGGTTTACTGATTCCTCTTACTTTTAAACCTTGTTTGCAGTATTAGGGTTTCATTAAAAGATTTGTTGCCATATCTTTTGAGTCAACAAGGGTTTTCAGACACAGCCTGCACTCCCCAGCTTGCAGGTGTAACTCATCTTGGTAACACTGGAGGGTTGATTCCTTTTCAACGTGCTGCTTTAATCCAGTCCCATTTGTCGAAGAGGTAGCACTTCGGCTTCCCCATGGAAAGGGGGTGGCCAACCTTGAAACGTCTGAAAGCAGAGAGATCCATTTTCTGTTGCTAAACACCATTGCTCCTCTTTTTCTTCTTGAACTGATGTCATAAGGATCACGTTTGACTTGTGCACACCAGGCAGTTGCAGCACCCTGAAGATAACGGGAGCAGCCCAGGAAAGAGAATAGGAAACATCTTTTAAACACACACAACAATTCTGAAAACTACCTTATGTACACAGTAATGGCTCTTTAAAAATTGGTTCAGCATCTCTATATGAATGATCTGAATAACCTCTAGCTGGGAACAGCCCAGAGATGCCAAAATGCCTAAGGATGAAATTTTATGCACCTATTGGGTCCTTTTTACCCTTTCTGCCTTTGGCCTTAGTGCAATGTCAAATAATTTGTTACAATAGTAGCAAACCATCAGATGCTACCAACCGGTGGTATGCCTAGTTTATGTTTGCAACAACTACGCAGTGGTTTAATTTACATTCTCTAATTTAATTCAGTCAGCACCCTATGAAGTATCAGGGTCAGGATATGATCCCGTTTTCTTTTTTGAGGCAGCTGAGGAAATGATGAGTCAAAATGCTAGGGGATTTGTTTGCCCACTAGCCAGAAAATGGCAGAACCAGAGTCCTGTTAAAAACACAGTTTTCACTGTATTTAACAAAGCCAAGTGTTAATGACTGATGGATGAGGGAGCAAATATAAAGCCTGTCTCCACCCTCACCCCTTTTTTATGACTATCTGGCAATGGCTCAGCTTTTAACAGATGTTGACTTTGGGCTCTGAAACAATATTGTTGGCCAACCTAGAGCCTTCCAGCATTTCCACCTACAGCTGGGTACTTGCCTCTTTCAGCTGAGAGATCTGGTGCCATGCACCAAAGACTGGTTTGTCAGAATTACTTTTGCTTGAAGGAAATAGAAAACTACTTTCTTCAAGTTGCCCCACAATGAAGGCCCCCCACAAAATCAAGAAAGTGCCTGAAGATACTTCATTAGATGTGAAGGAGAACCCCCCCTACTCCCCGGCCACACACACCTCTGTAATATTCTCAATGGTTTGGAAAAAGGCCTCAGATGATTGCCCTGCCTCAGGCCCTGTGAGATGAACTTGCTGAGAAGAAACCAACACAGACTGCACGGGCTTCTAGTCTCTACCCCCTCCTTGAGAAACACCCCAGTGTTGTTGTTTTTTTGTTGTTGTTGTTTAAATATGTACATCTCCTGTCGAATTCCCCCTCAGCCAATGACATTCAGCTTTTTGCCAGCCGGGGTTAGAAGAATAAACCAGGGAAGTAGCTAATGTAGTGCAAAGGGGGAAGGAGCCATCATTGGGAGAAATGAGTAAACACAATCTTGGCAACCCTAAGGAACTCTGGACTCCAGGCAGCCTTCTGTCTCAGAGGAGTTGAGTCATTCAGAAAAGCAAGAACTGATCCTGTATACTTACTCATTTGGAAATAATTTGTTAAATTCCCACATCTGAGGCATTGTGAGGCAGTGTGAAGTGAGTAAAGGCTCTGCCTTTTCCCTCAGGGACCATGAAATTCGCTGGGGTGCTGCTGATGTATGCCCACATAAAGGACAGGTACTGTTTGCATGTGAGGTTCTCTTTCTTCCAAGAGCCAGAGAGACCCAGCCTAAGCTGTGCCACCCAACTCCAACAAGGACCTTCAACAGCTCGGAAAGAGGGCCATGCAAAGTCCAAAGTACTTCAGAGATGAGAAAAGCAGAACCAACAAATGCCTTCAGGGTCAACATGAGCTCTTTCTTTTGTGGCTTCAGAGTTCACATGTCAGAAAGGTATACCTTTGTGGTCAGGTAGACTGGAATTTGACCCTGGCTCCACAGCTCCTGGCCAGGTGTCCTTCAGTGAGCTACCTGATCTTTTTTCCTGAGACTTCCCTTTTATATCTGCACAAAGAGCCTCCCAACTCCTGTGTCATGGAGCAGTGGTGAGACCCAGTGAGGAAACACAGAAAGCTGTCATACTCTCTAACCCTGCACAGGTGCTAATACCTGCTGGATCATTTCTGGCCCAGGTCAGAAATAAACTAACATTTATATTTCAACAGAGTACAAAGGAAGTATCTGAACTTTCTTCTTCTTTGGGGGGAACTTGTCTGCCGATGGGCCGCAAAGGCTGTAACAATACAGATCATGCAAGAGTTCACAGGCATTCCTGCCCTCATCACCTGAACAGAAACATTCATCCATGGACTAAGCATTACAGTAGGCAGGGGCGGTGAAAAGCAGGGGTGGAAGGTCTCCAGAGGGAAGATTTGGACTTGATCCTGAGAGTAAACCTACTAGTGCCCTGACAAAGCTAGGTGCCCCTGTTTTCCAGATTCATACCCATTTTTTTTTTTTTTTTCCTTTGCACGTGTGTTTGTCTTCCTCGACGCTGGCCAAACCTGCAGTTGGAAATGCCAAGAGGAGCTGCTTTGGTTGAACCCAGACACGGGGCACATCATAAATCCCATACCGTCCTCCTTCCAGGACTGTGCAGCCAAAGTTAGGAGTCCTGGAGCTTGATGTTTCCAGAAAGTGTCAGAGCAGGCATGGGCTGAAGTGGGGGTAGGGAGAAGTCTGGTGACTGTTTATTCCAGACGCTGTAATAACCAGGACAATCTCTTTGCATCCCTTCCCCCAAGGAAGCCAGGGTGAACTTTCTGGCAGAGACGGCTAGCTGAATTCTCACAGTGGCGGTGGGCTGATTTGAAGGTGATGCTTCCATCATTTCACTCTCATTTTCAGCTAGGACAGGTGTGATGGTAAGGTCCCCATTAGGAATCTGGCCTTCCAATTTCAAGAAAAAACTTTGGCTGTGAACTCAAAGAGAAATGCAGGTGTTTTGGAGGTGGGGGGGGGGGCGAGCCAGTGATGAGCTGGGGCTAGCCAGCTGACTACAGATAATACTTGAAAATAGAGACCAATTAAAAGTCTGCACTGGGCTGTTTATCATGCCATATTATATTCCTTCCCAGAGCTTATATGTCATATTCCTTCCGAGACCTTCTTTGCTGGGGCTAACAAATGCCCCCCTCCCCACAATAGGAAGTCCACCTGTCTTGTCAGTGATGCCTCATCCCTTTGCCCTTAGATCTTGACATCAGCACAGCCCTGTGAGTGGTCCATCCGGTGAGGAATTTTGTTTTATCTTAGTATTTGGAGAATCCAGCATCTGGGACTGCAGGATTTCCATCAAGGCCTCATATAATCTCTGGAGCTACAGATTCATCCTGAGGTTATTTGATAACTAAGCCTCCCTGCTCTTCAAAATTTGCTGTGTTTTGTGGTCACTGGGCTCTGAGCTTCAGCCCACCTTGGATGTTCCCATCCCCAGATGCTGTGGAAGAAAACACGCAGATGCCTGATGGAGTAGAGGCTTTCTTCCTCCATATTTGGGCAACTCCTGGCATAGCAGTCACTCAAGAAGGACACACAAGGGAGGTAACACCAGACAACATCCAGAAAAGCCGCTGCAAAGTAGATTTAGAAACAGAAAAACAAGGAAATAGACTCTCCCAGACCTGATAGATGCATTTTGAAAGTCCTAAGAATTTCTAAATAACTTGGCATGAAGCTAGGGATCAAGTGACATTTATCTGTTCCGTATTTTTTGGCCCCCAAATTTACATTTCTGTGCAGTAAGATTGCTGAACAAATTAATATTTGCATACAAAGATGTAAGCAATGCAGGAGTCAGACAGCTGTGAACGTTTGGAAATACTTGGAGCTCCCCCTCTGATTAGCTCCTGCATTTTTGTTTTTTATTCCCTAAGCGGACACTCACTTTGACCCAGATCACTTGGTGATTAGGGTCAATTCATGTTTAAGCTTTGAAGATTAGAGAGACCAGAAATGGCCACCACCTCTCTTTCTATTTTCTGTTAAGAACTTTCAACTTTAGAAACAAAAAACTTGAAAAAAATGCATAATATTCCGAGTTCACTAAAGGAATTTATCCACATTTCTGCCATGTTAAATGTTAGCAAAGTTTATATTGGACTGTCATATTTCTTTACTTTATTCACCAGCATACAAGACATCGATCTCAACATCTGGTTTTTAATAACCCTGGACATCTGGGAGCTCCTTTTTATTCCTATGGTGGACGAGGCACAGTAGTGATATTGGCAGTGTATATTTTCAACCTACAACTCCTGTCTGTTTCAATCATAATTAATTACCACTTTTTAATATATTTAATTTGCTAAAAGTCATTTGCATTAGACCACATTTCACTGTTAAGAAAATAGTACTAGATTTTGGTGGCAGTGGCTTTCCTTTCTTCCTTTCTTCTTCAAAATTTAAAACCCTCTGTGAGTGGATTTGAAACAAACTAAATGTATACATGTTGTTGGGTTTTAGATGCAAAATGAAATAGAGTGCTCTGCATGAAAAGTGATTTTACAGCCATTTAGAAGCGGTCAGCAGGGTCTGTGGGCTGCATTTTAGGGAAAACCTCCTATTTTGTTTTGTGACTTTGGCAAATCATAGCTTCGCTCTGCACCTGGAGTTTTCCTATGGCAGTGACTTTGGGGGTCAAAAACCTTATAATGAAAGCGAGGGCTTCCATCCAGAGAAATATACTACACACATACCCACAACATTCTGCTTTGAATTTCAAGGGATGGCAAGACCTCTGGAAACCCATTTGTGAATGCCCCAGGGTCCCAGGTGGTACATTTTCCTTCTTCATTAGCATAAAAAGGGGCATTAACTTTGCTTTTCTCCAGGAACTGAGAGGAAGTTTAATGAATATAAAAATACATATTTCTCAAATTATGTAGGGAAAAGGGAAGTTTATTGCCAGGAGCAAGTGCTAGATTCTATAGTGGTTAATAGACACAGATAAGTTATGTATGAAAAGACCCAGCTAAAATGATCAATTGTACTTTATTTTTTTGCTAGAATATTCCTATCTAAACTGTTGATGCATATTCACACTGAGTTGTCCAGTTTGTACTCTGTGCAAATCCCTTGGTAGACTCAAATCAGTTGACGATTGTTAACCCTTCGTGGGCCATAGATTCCCTCTTGGCCGTCTGGTAAACTCTGGCTCTCTTCTCAGAATAACATTTTCAAGTGAGCAAAATAAAATATACAGAAATAAAAAGAAGCATGTTACATGAAAACTCACTTCAAAAACCACAGATCTGAATGCTTGAATAGATGAAAATTACCATAGCCTATTGGCAAGGTTCGATTGAACTGTATGAAATTGCTGTTTTTCTAGATCAAACATGGTGAAATACTGGCATTTTTATATGATTCAAACAAATATTACAACAATTTATGCAATGAGAATCCAAACGGTGAGAAAATGATCCAAGTTATTTTGTTTCCTGTTCCTGGTTTTCAAAACAAAGAAGCAAATCATGGCAAAACCCAGTTCATTGGGGATTTATTAAAAGACACAGCTCCCAAATTATGCTTGAGATCAGGATATGAACCACTCAATCTTCTACACTTTGTTTCAATCCTTGCAATAAAAAGTGAGAATTCTTGTTCAGAACAGTACCTTGGGATGGGAGATTTACTTCTGTCTTCAAAGATTCAATTGCTCTGCTTATTGGCCCTTCACTAAGTGAGGAAAGTGGCCAGAGCCATTCTGGAAACATTTTCAACAACAAGAATTCAGACCAAATAAGTTTCAGTTTATCCATAGTTGAGCACAATTCTAAGTTAAACAGAAACTCTCTTTCTACAAGCATTCTACTGAATCGAAAGTTTACTTTCTTCTCTTTGAAACTTATTTGATTGCAATCATTCCATGCAAATGTATAATCATTCCATGGCGCGCACATCCTTTTTATGCTGAGAGCAAAATAGAACCTGACAAATCCAGAAGATCACAGCATGTTTGAGCCTTTGTGAAATAACCAATGTGAATTATTGCATGCCACAGAACTTTGTTTCACCCAAGTAAATGGAGTTTGTTTTTTTTTTAATTCTTCTTCAGCCTTTATTGATACTCTAAGCTTAAGAGAAATTAAGGGTATTTGATTACTATAATTACTTCTCTGCTTACTAAAAAGGTTTAATCTACTCGTAGGCATATGCAATTCAGACTGCATGCTTTCCAAAAATATAATCATCTGCTAATGTAGACTAATTTTAATCTTCTAATCCAGTCTCGACACAGAGTCAGAGCTGGGCGTGTGGGATGTTTTGTGTGGGGGTTCCCATAGATGCCAAATACAGTTACGGATTTGACAAGTCAGTGATGTGGAACTTAAGTTACTATAGATTTTTTTTTTTCCCTCACTCTTTAAGATTGAAAAACTAAGTGAAGATCAGTGTGCCTTTGCAGTGCATCACGGTGTAACTAACCTTCTCTTCTTTCATTCCGGTGCTCCCCTCCTCTCCTCTCCGTGCACCTCCCTACCCGGGCCGGCCACAGGATGACGAGGAGGGCATATGGGCATAGCCGGGCCTGTAGACCAAAGTTCCAGTTTTGTTTTGAGGGGTGAGAAACCATCTTTTATATCATTTTTCCTTTAAAAATTGCATTCTCGTATTGTATTGTATGTGTGCTCAATTGTGTTCACTGGTGTTTGTGACTGTGCCCCGTGTCTGCTTCTGTGTTCTGTGACCATCCCCCAAGAGTCCCCACCTTCCTACTCCCCCTCCCCGCAACCACATTATTGCTCTGCCGTGTTGGGGCTGGGTTGAGCACGATTCACATGTTTCTGTGTTATTTAAGATGTAAACTGTGCCTTTGCTAGGATTTATATACACTTTTTAAAGGCATGATTGTGGACTCAGAAATTGTCACAATTCTCCAGTAGCGGTTTTTAGCCAAGAGCTTGCTTTTACCAGATGTGCCAGTGTGGTGTGACTCTCATTGTCCTTCTGGTTGTGTCAAATGTTTGGCAAGGAATAAGGAAAATAAACTGCGTATCTTCGTGGAGCTGAAACTATCATCTCTAAGAAGCCCATTTAATGGATTGTACTCTCTCTTCTATGGCAAAGTTTTGAAGAAAACACAAGGACCAAGGCATAGTAATGGTGAATGGGTAACTATTTCTTTATATGCATTAGAATAGAAATATCAGTACTGGCAGATTAGTGGTCTTCTATCTGTTGCTTTTTTTTTTTTAAGTTGGGTTTCTGTGGAGGTTTGCACTATAAATTTCATGCATTGCGTATTTTTCAGAGGGTTTTGCTCTTTTGAAGGCTGATATTTTATCCATTAAGAATCCACTCTTTATTTCTGTGTTATCTGCATTATGATTGAATAGTGGCTCATGTAATTACCACAAGGTTATAAATGGGACACTGAGCCCTGGAGACTTGCTGCTGCAAATCACACCTCCCCAGGACACAGCAGGTTGTTTAACAAGTCATAAACTCCCCAGAGTTGACTGTACCTTTGGTTCCATAGAATATGCTGTTGAACTGATGACACTGTATATGCCATTTTGTTCAGAACAAGGAATGTGGTCAATTGTGTGCTATGGTCATTTTTTATGGTCAAGAAGTACTCGTTGTGCATTTCTTTTTCTGGAACAAATATGAAATGTCACAAGTCTGTGATTAGAGTGGCAATTTTGTGGGATAACTTGGCAGGTGTGCTGTTCCCCAAGCCTTGCATTCATATTACATGATAGTGGTGCTTCAGGTGAATTTTAAAACAATAACTGGTGGGTTTTGCCCACAAGTGATAGTTTCATTGGTGCATTTCACTGCTGAGTTAAACCTTTGCAGGTGCCACCAATGACTTTCTCTGGTCCTATGGAGAATACACAGGGGTTGATTTTCAGACACATCTTTCTCCACAGTAAAGATGTAACACCTCCTAGATCCCTTTGCTGTGAGTAGAACCTGCTTCCCAGTCACATGAGACCTTCTGTTTCCTCTCTTCTCCCTTCCCTGGGTAAAGAGGAAAACAACTCTGGAACCAACTCTTCCAAAAGCAGAGTGGTTCCAGAGGGAAGCTTGTCAGTGTGAAGAGGTGGGGAAACCAGAAAAATCCCTAAGATCCAATCTGGGAGACTCTCTCCCTATGTAGAAAAAGCTTTAAGGGATACATCACCTTTATTCAAGCAGAAAGGCTAATACACAGGTCACTTGATCTACAGTAGCATTAGATAAGAAATGGAGGTTTTATAATGTTAAAAAGTAAGTATGTGAAACATGCCTACAGCATGCAGAGACGGGGAGGCAGAGGAAGTCTCTAAGAGTCTGGGGGTTACCTTGAGAAGAGCAGGTCCTACTTGGGTTTCTTCCATGAAGCTCACTCTTCTGCCATCATAAGTATTAGGATGCTGGACTGTATTCATGTCTCCTCCTGAATAATAAAGATTTTTATTGCTATTTCACAAGATTCATGATATCCACCCTGCCATCCTCTAAGATAGGACCTATGCTGTCATCCTCAGGGAGAATTGGTACCAATGCCCCTAGAGAAACTGCTTTGCTCAAGGCAAATAGAGACAACAGTGTTAAGCCCTTACCCCCTTTATTCTTCCGCGAATTTCCCCAAGCACCATGTACCCCAGAAAACAAATGTCTTCTGAAAATTATTCCATATATAATCCTACTTTAATATGTTCTAATAAATTTTATAGACTTCTGAGGAAAACTACCTATCTTCCTTTATGACTCCTTTAAACAAGTTTGCTCAGATATCCGCAGGCTTTTAAAACCGTATCTTAAGGATTTAAATAATGAGATACTGGGGACCTTCCGTATTTGAACAGCCGTTGCATGTTTTGAGTCATATTACAGTCTGTGGGGCCTAAGGAGACATTAAATTTATAACTAAAGATGGATAATAGTGGCACATTAAAAATTAACTGTTTTAAATATTTTGATTTATGGCCCTTATAAAAGAAACATCACAAGAAGTTATTTTACTAGCCATCAGTAATATGCTCATAATAGCATCAGAAGTCTGTGACTTGAATCTGGTGTTTTGGTGCTGAAATGAATCACAGTTTAGGAAAAGTGGCTCCAAAAATTACAACAAATTAGAATTAACATAATAGCGCTGACAGCTCCTCCTTCTTTTGCCACTTCCAGACACTAGCCCAGGCATGATTTATTTGTCTTACTGTGATCATTCAAGGATGGTGTTTTCTGAGAGCAAAATGAACTGGGGAAAGTTTCTTTTCTAAAGAGTTTCGACAGCCCCTAGAGCTAGGCTTTCTCCCCATAAACATCTCCCCCAGCCCAGCCTTATCAGCGTGTAACCTGTATAGTCCACAGAACCCCAGCCTTAGAAGGGCTGCACTCTCGGTCTAATGCTCTGCTGTCCTTGTCTTCAAGTTCTTAATAATTTTTTGGACATGGGGGCTCCACAATTTATTTTGTCATGGGTCACACAAAATACGTAGTTGTGCTGCTTGAATTCAACATACATTCCTGTGTTCTTCCAGCTTCTCTCTACTTTCCCTCCCCGCTGGCTCATCCCCACTCCTACTTCCCCATGCCTAGAATTTAGCTTTGGCTTGCCTTCTTTTTCTGGTTTTCTTGCAGACACTCTGTAGGGTCACATTCTCCAGCTAAGTTGTTGCCCTCATGGGTTTCCCTGCAACGTGTGGTCAATCATTGTCCTCTCACCGCCTACTTTTGATTGTGAAAATGTGCTCTGGGAGCCCTTACAGCATTTTCTATCTTGCTTTACAAAACAGAAAAACCAAGCAGCCTAAGTCTTTATTATTTTCCTTCAGGAAAATAAAATCCACTTGATCAAAATCCACTTGAAGTGGCATTCATTTATGTCAGCAAATAACTCTTCCTTTCCACTGAATGGAAGTGCTTTCCTTGGACCCCCAAGAGGTACTTTGTTCTGTGAACATTCAATGAGGTGGAGCAAGGAGGGACCAAATCTAGGCACCTTGGGGGATCCAGTGCCACACCTGCCAAGGCTTTTGAACGTTTAAGCTTTTACGGTGAGCTCTCTTCGTGGAGCAGACATTGAACACAAAATCATGTTTATTTCTTAAACCACTAGAAAGGAAGAAGTCTTTTTAGATTGAAAACATATGCAAATTTTTAGGACCTGATTCATAAAAATACAGCTGTGGGCATTAACAAGTTTGGCAAAGGGCCATGATGCTTGTAGGTGCATCCTGTTCAAAATGAAGAATTGTAGTTCTGTGCCAGCAGCACATGGACGCTGTTACGGAGGGCAAGGATGAATCACAGCGTGCTTAGACACAAGGAAGGGTTTTTCTTACACATAGGAGCAGTGCTCAGAGGCCAATGGAACTCCCTGTCGTGCCTCTTGTCAGGAAGAATGAGGAAGGAGATACTTTATTGTGGCTGGGAAGCTTATTTCTCCCTTGCTTTCTCTTAGTAGGAAAGGTCTAAATGCTAGGCTTTAGGCTTGTACTGGGACAAGAGAAATCCAGTGGTGGGGACAGAAGTCACAGAAAGAGCCTTGGCCTTTCAGTCTCTTTAGCTGAAGTCCCATTTTCTCTGCAAAATGGAAGTTTCTTTATACCTCCTGTACAGGGATATCCTCCTCTGGTAGGATACTATGGCTGAGGATTAGGTTCATATCATCCTTGTGCCATTTTCTTTCATTCATTTATTTATCCATTCATTTTCCACTTATTCATGCATTCTTTCATTAAATGGTTAAATTCTTGGTTATATACTAAGAAAGCAATGAGTAAGACAGACATGGTTGCCATGCTGTGGATCTTTCAGTATTGTTGGAAACAGACCATAAAGAATGACCTGGGAGAGGAAACCTTATAAATTTTGATTGTTGCTTTGATGGAAACCAGGAAGATCTCAAGATTAACAAGAGGAACCTACTTGGTTAATCTACTTCAGAAGGGATTTCAGCAAGCATATCTCCAAGGAAGTGAGTTTTATGCAAAGCGTTGAAAGCAGGAGAGTCAGTAGGCATTCAGGCCAGAATGTGTATTTGGGAAGCAGTCCCAGGCAGACATGCAAATGACAGAGGGTGAGAAAGGGCTTTCTGGGCTGATGGAGCATAAAGACCATAACCTAGGGTAGAAAATTCAAACGATGAGATGAAGATGAAGAAATGGGAAGGGTCCAGATCATGTAAAGCCTTTTTAGGCCAAGGTGGAGAGTTTGGGTTTTAATCTAAGAAAAATGAAAACATGAGAAGAAAATTAGAGGATCTTATGCAGGAACATGACATAATTTAATTTATGTTGTAAAATGAGCCTGGCTGAGGTATAGAGGCTGAACTGTCATGGCAGGAAGAGCAGAGGTAAGGGTTGTTCCATCATTTGCGAGATAATTGATGGTGCTGACAAAGGGGAGTAGTGGGAAAGATGATGCCCAGCGGGGACAAGTGGATAAATTGGAGATAAGACTAGGAAATGAAGCCAGCAAGACTTTGATAGATGGGTAAGAGAAAGGACTGCCTGAGACTGCCTCCAAATTTCTACCTTGGGTGGCAAAGCTGGGACAGGCCATTGTTGGAGGTGGAGGTCTGAGCACGAGTCTTGTTCCCTTCTGTTTTCCCCAGGTGTCCAGTCAGACTGGCCAAAGGAAAACAGACTTTTGATCTCCCTTTTTTCTATTTGCCTGTGTATCGACATGGGAATCTTTGACCTCTCATTGCAATGACATACAGACTGCTAAGTTTAAAGCATAGCTGAAGTCCAACTTCAAGGGTGTGTAGCTCCTCTTAACTCTCAAAGACAAGGAGACAACTTGAATATCAAAGGTTGCAATGAAAAATCAGCCGTCATATAATAGGGAGAAATGTGAAGTATATGATCTATAGAAAAACCAAGCTCCCGATATTGTAGGAGGATGAAAGGACCTACAGATGGGGGGGAAGATGCCATTGGCTTTTACAGTCCCCCCAAAACCCTGAGGTATCAAGAATTCTGTCACTTAAGGCATATTTTGTGGGATATTTGCCTACTCCTAAGGATTGGATTCCCATCTTAAAATTCTGAGTGTATTATTTCTGGTAGAAGAAACTTTTAATAACCTGTTTTCAGGAGTTTAGATGAGATATAACCAGAAGTGGTTATGAGGTGTTTCAGAACGACCATGACAAAGACTCTGTCTCTTTCCAGTACAGACTTCATTCCTGGGCCAAGTGAGATGTTTTTGCTTTATCTATTCCCTCACCTTCTCTTTCTTCTTCGTTCCTCCTCTCCGCCCTTTCTTCTCCTCCTCCTCTGCTACTCTGGAAGATATGTTGTAAAGCTGTTGTTCAGAGCTACAGCTGGAATGTCTTGCCCAAAGTCCTTGCAATCAATAATTCATTCAAAAAATATTTCTTCCATCTCAGTACTGGTGTTGAGGCAGTGAACAAAGTACATTTCCTACCTTGGAAAAATATAGAGTACTATACAGATTCTTAAGCTGGTGTCCGTGAACCGCTATGAGTCTGCAGATCCTTTGACGTGGCTAACAGACTCATCTGTGGATATGTGCACATCTTCCAAGGAGAACGCCTATGATTCTCCACAGACGCTCATGGGACCAGTAACTCAGAAAAGGAGAACCACTCATCTATGAGAGATTGGGTGGCAATGTGTTACAGTGGCTCATAATGTGGTCTCTGCATTTAAATTGTACTGGGTTTGTGTCCTGACTTGGCACTGTTTGGCTAGGTGGTCTTGGGTTAGTGTCCTCTATCCCTTCGTTACCTTATTTGGGGAAGACTGTGTACACCTCACAGGGCTATGGTTAGGATTAGATGACTTGAGGTGAGTAAGACACCTAGCCATGTCTGGTGCATAGCAAGAGCCCAGTCCTCATCACAATATCATTGCTATTGTTATTACCAGGCTTGGAAGTGCAAACTCTATAAGCCAGCTGAAGAAAGTAGTTGATAATGTGAGATGGGTGGATTAAGGGGATAAGAAAAAAGACAGAAGAAAGGAAAACCAAAAGGGGAAATCTATTTTTGTGATCATAGCTACCCAAGTCAGCTACACATTTTCTAGCAGGTCTTAAAGCAGAAAAATCCTCTTCAGTTACCTTTGATTTTAATGACATGTTGGTATAGCAAAAGAAGTTTTGATTGCTGGAGACTATAGATTAGTCCATGTTTCTAGAGGAAGATTTCCTTTGGCTCAAAGAAAAATTGAGTGTATAACATGAAAAATCAACAAATATTTGACAAACAATTATGAGCTGATGACTTGGAAGAGAAAGAAGGGTAATAATATCTCAGTCTACCTCTTTCTGTTCTCAAGTATGATGAAACTCAGGGGCTGGAGTAGAAGCTTTTAAGCAAAATCGAATGCAGTAAATAAGTTCTTGTGGGTTTTTCTGGAGTTTGTGAGAGTTACCTGGCAAAGCAGTACGTGTTGGCTTGGATATGACCACACTCTCAGGACCTGAAATCTGGCTGAGAAATCGTAAACAAACAGTGGTGATAAATGACCGTGGGCCGGAGGCGGGAGGTGTCTAGTGGAGTGTTTTTGCATTACATTACATCCTTCCTATGCCAGGGCTGGCGCACAGGGAGCACTTTGGCTTCTCCCACCCCGTTGTCATTTGCTCTAGAGTGCGGTGCTGGTCTGGTCTTGTTTAACCTCTTTATTAATGATCTGTAAAGGGGAGAGAAGAGCATGTGAAAGAAAGTTGCAGATGACACTACTTTGGGAGGTGTTGGGAATACTAGCAAAGTCAGAGAAATTACACTAATGGCCCAAAGAAGGTTAGGAACATAGAGGGAGAGTAACAAATCTTGGAGCAGTCCAGACACTCACATCTGGCGAAAATTAATCTGAAACACAGATATCAATGGGTGGGAGGACTATGGAAAACTGAAGGCTAAAAGAGAAATAATAAGCCAAGCGGACATCAGGAAATCCAACCATGGGTAAGAGCAGGGAGAGAGGTGCCAATGGCAGTTAGCACAGTCCAGATATTAGTAGGTGCCAGAGGGACATACATCACTATGTGTGACAATCCTGCCCATAAATTGTGTCTTACATCTGGGACATTGTAATGTTGTGCACACTCTTTTCCAGAGGATCACCCTTATTACCAGAAAGGTAGAAGGAGTTTTTAAAGAATGCAGCCACTAAATGAGGTCAAGGCACCATTTAATGTTGGACGTGGATTCCGAACTCCCAGCAAGAGTCAGCATTCAAACACGAGGCCAGAGTGGTATTTTCAGGGAAAGCACAAGAGATTTCTCTTGGAATATTAAATGTGGACTTGAGAAGACTCGTAGGTCTCTTTCTTAAATTTGGGAACCCAGGGTAGACACTTCTCAGAGGCCTACTTTGGGGAGCCATCCAATTGGTAGATGGTGGTAAAAAGCTGGGCCAGAATTTTCTTGGTAGTTCAGGGAGAGGGGCCCAAGCCTCATCTCTTTTCAACCATCTCCACAGCCCTAACAAAATGGAAAAATGAGACAATAACATTCAGAACAAGAGTGCGTATTTATGGCCACCACTGAGTGTATTAACCAGAATGTCTGTTTTCTTTTCTGCCATTGAGGACTCAATTGGCTGTAGGGTATTGGCCACGTCTAGTGGGTCTTAACTCAGTCCTCAGGCCTCTTGCCTATATGCCTTCCCTGGGGTAACATGATCCCTGCCAGAGAAGTACTGGTCCACTTGGCTATGAGATGATCTCATGAAACCCATTTTGCCTGGGTGGCTACAAGATACCTTCCTCATGAATGTGTCCATCAGAGACTTTGTGATGGGAATGTCCATTCCCTCTAGCCTTATTTTCCAGGAAATGTCAGGCAAATGCGAAGAATCACTGCATACAACTGAGAACTTCTATCCTGCCACACCCTGGTCTAAGCTGCCCCCATCTGTCCCATGCAGATCTGATACTCTCAAACACCAGGCCACACCAGCCAGCTCACAGGGCTGTTCCATGGTGACAAAATCACTGAGAGGCTTAATCTGCATAAGGAGGAGCCCTGCCATTTCTTTCAGCCTTCCGGAGCTTTCCACAGCCTGAGGCTCAACCCGGCCACTGTGGGCCCAAATGAGTTGGGCCCCTCCTGTGATGGCTGAGTTGGTAGTCAAGATTCTGCCTTTCCCCAAGCATTTCCTTAGTGCCTCAGTCACTGTGTATACATAAAGTGGGGTAAAGAGAGCTCCCAGAAAGATGTAGAAGAAGAGAGGTTGTTATAATCAGTTCGAGGCAAAATCATTTCTCAGGGAAACCTGTTAGACCCAGAATAAAAAGGAAATGCCCAAATGGTGAAAGACATTATACCTTCATCCTTCAGAGAGAAACACAGAATGAGGCTCTGAAATAAAAATCACAAAGATCACTTTCACTGGAAAATCTGAGCTTCTTAAAGCCATGGCTTCATTTTCCTCATTTTTAATTTTTATGTTTACAGTAGAAAACTTAGAAACTTTTAATGAAGAATCAGGAAAGAAGTTATTTAAGTCCTCATTGAGAGAAAGTATCATTTTTAGGTACCTTTTCATGCATATACAAATACGATCATGTAAAAATATACTTGAGGAGGATAACTCTAACTTTGCACAGGCTTCGGTCCTACGTGGTTGGTGAACACTCCAGCACCAGAGTGGACACCAGGCACACTGACCGAACCGGTCACTGACCGAACTGGTACCTGAACTAGGTACCGGTCCCATCACTCTTAGCTGCTGCCCTGGGCCAACTGTTGTTATTTACTCATTGTCACATGACTGTCTTTCCATACGGACAGCTGACATCTGTCTGTAAGTTTGATTTCTCCCCTACACCAGGCTGTGGGGAGAACCTGTGCAGGGAGGGGTAGGCGCACTGCAGCTTGGCTGTGGGAGGAGTGGGGGCAGGGTGTGAGAGTCATGAACACTTCCCAGCGCATTTGTTCTTGGCAGCGTATGTGGCTTCATTGTTCCTCACTCACGTGTCAACCCAGGAGCCGGATGCGTGTGGTGGCCCTGAGTCAGCATGTGGCCGAATTAGCAGCCCTGCCGATTCCCCAGCAACCATTCTTCCTTCAACGCACCTTGATCTCTGATGTAACTGCATTATTTGAGAGGAGTTTCTATACAAATCCCTCAACAACAAAAGAAGACCAAAAGCCCTCCATGATGGAAAAAGGGAGTCTCGCCGCTGCCTGATGGAACTGGATTCTGACCAGGCTCTGCATGTTGGGCTTTTTACTGCTGTTGTTGGTCGCTTTCTGGTCTTCCTAACTTTTTGAAGTTGTATCTGCTGGCGCCAGGGTACAACCTGGGAGCATGATGAAGTCACGTTAGAGGAAATCCTTGTTGCTCCTCTTTGTCCCAAGACAAAGACACACTAGGAAGTGGAAGCTTGCCTGTTTTCTTCTGCGAGGGGTGCAGTCTACCTGGGGTACCTGGGGTAACCGCATCTCCACCAGCTGATCTGAAGTTTGGTTCAGTCTCACAGGTCATTTACTACAATTGGCCACAGAAAAGCATTGTCCTTCCCCGCTCGTGGAATGTGGAAGGGAGCGAGGGAGAATGAGGAAGTGTTCCAGAGCCAAAGAGCAGTCTTTGTCCCTCCTTACACAACAGGCTTGGGACTTGGAAATCCAGTCTCTCAGAGAAGACGGCTGACCGCCTGTGAGGGTGCAGGGCTGAGAGGGGCCAGGTGAATTTTCTTCACATTATTATCTTTAAAAATTACGAATGCACTAACATGTTTGCAGAGGCCAGACTGTTTGGTAAGCCGTTTCTATGCTTCGTGGGTGAGTGTGAGCATCTTATCTTCCACCCATGGAGGTTTTCTGGGAACTTTATATAACCAGGAGGCTGTCACCATGGGCAGGGGCCAGGGACAGGGAAAGATGGGCTCTCTCCATCTCCCCTGGGCCAGTCACTGCTTTCCCAGCAAAGGCAGAAGGCAGGGGCAGCTGAGGGGAATCCTTTGGCCCAGCAGCTTTGTGCCTGGTCCACTCATCACTGGAAACATTTTCCAAGTGCTTTTCCCACCTCTTTCTCACTCACACAGCTCCCTTCCTAGTCTAGAGGAAATCCCCCACATCCGTCCTGATTTCCATCTGACTCCCTCATCCGCTCTCTGAGGGTAGCAGGCAGGTAGCACTGTGCCTGTTTTACCACGTAAGAAAGTCAGCTCTCAGTCACCAGCTCCTTCCCCCATAGTAGCAATTCCCTACGAAATTTTTCCTTAGAGCATTGATGGCATTGGACAGTAAGAGACCATTTTTAAAAATTATAATAAAAACATGTTATGTTCAACTAAGTTTGAACAAAACTAGACTAAACAGAATTAAATAGGTTTCTTCATTTCAGGTCTTCCCAGACCCTTTCAGATCTCCACTCCAGTCTTCAAGCTCCCTGCCCAGCCCTCCCGTGGGAAAGAGAAGGTGGGCCTGTTCTTCTGAGAGGAAGCAATTTAGCCAGCAAGGGCTCTGCCATTTCCCCCCTCCACATCAGAAGTTTTCTTCATTGACCACTTCTTCCTTTCCTTTTGCTCATACCTTCTATCACCTCATCTTCCTCCTCTTTTTCCTCCCCTTGAATTGCATTAACTGTCCATCTGGCACACATAGAAGTTCATGGAACAGACATGGAGCTCTGTGTCCCAGATCTGCCCCAACACAGCCATATGGCCTGCAGCCCAGTATTTAATCTCTCTGAGCCTCAGTGTCCTCATCTGGAAAACGGGGAAAATACGGTTTTATTTTCCTCCCTTGTGGAGTTCTCATGAACATCAAATGAGACAATGATGTAAAATGCTAGCTAGCCCAGTGCTGGTATATAGTAAGCACTCAGTGAATACTAGCCCTCGTTTTTGTTTTATTTTGCCTTTTTTTTTTTTTTTTTAATTTTTCCCCACCACCCCCTCCTCTGATATTTTCCTCACTGATCACCACTTACAGTGTGGCAGCATCCGTATTTCTGTAATTATGTATCAAATATCTGCTATGTGTTGTAGAGAGTTAAATGTTTATTCAATGAATGCATCCTGAATCAGCTTGGGTGCTGAGAACCAGTCTGACCACTGTGATCACTCGGCCTCACCACACAATACCAAAGGAGTGGACGGAACCAGTCTCCCTGGGATCTTCATGCTTTACACCAAAAGTCCCTTGCCTGGAACGACTGGATGTAATTTTCCTAGGGCCAAGCCAACAGCCTTGGCAACAACAAAAATATGTGCCCGCAAATGCAAAAGCCCTCAATTCACAGTCCCAAAAAGCTAGTGGAGTGAGTAGTCAACTGGAATCAGATTCATGAAGAAGCTTAAAACTTTTCAGTTCTTACAAGAAATACCACCATGAGAGGACTTTTCAGGAGACATTCCAACAGAGACTATAAAGCAAGTGAAATTACAAAGAAAATGCTAGAGCTGCCTTTTTTTCCTAGAGGTTTGCACTCGCTTATCTTGGCTGATCCAGAAGAGATAAAGGAAACCTTGGGAACAGCCTGTTGGGAAAGGCCATGTTGCATCTTTTTTGCCTGCAGGAAAGCAAGTACCTGCTTGCAGGTCGTGGTACGTTCTTCGAGAGGCTTGCAAGGAATTGTGTAAGCAGGGTGTGTTCCAGGAGATTACAGGTCCTTTGTGTTTCATGTTTCATGGTTGCCAGCAGCTGGCATCTTTCAGAAACCCCATGAAAAGTGGGCAGAACTCCTTTGCAGACTTCTGAGCAGAGGGTTAAGAAGACTTTGTGTGTGACTCTTAATCTTGTTGGGAAATTTTAGGGTGAAAAATGTAATTACATCTGAAATGCCAACAACCAAGGCCAAAGGCATGTCTCCTCTATGGATGATTCTTTGTTGATGAGATTAGCAACTAAGCTCTCATGCTCCTGCCTACAAATTATTCAGATTATTTGAAAAGAAATGAAACTAGATACTGGGAGGAAAAATGCCACATACCACATTAGGTAGCACTTAACTAATGCTCACCTGTTTAGCAATGAGTTCAGCGTATATTTAGTAAGTACCTACTGTGTGTGATAGAATGGAAACAGCACAAATAAGATTCCTGCTCTC
This sequence comes from Mustela erminea, assembly GCF_009829155.1. NCBI lineage: Eukaryota > Metazoa > Chordata > Mammalia > Carnivora > Mustelidae > Mustela > Mustela erminea. The sequence goes on along the minus strand of NC_045614.1, from coordinate 24,554,428 downwards.
TTTGAGTGATTTTACCCAAGGAAGCCATATTCTTAAGTCTCTGTCAATGGCAGGTTATAAGAAGAACTCAAGAAATCTGTAGTGTAGCACAGGGCAGCTCCACACTGTGTGGTCTGTATTGCCATCGAGTCCATGTAGAATTAGATTAACATGGACAATTCAGTTGGTGGACATACAGGGCTGTGTGATGTGCCCTGAACACCAGGGCTGGAGGCAGAGAGGGGTGACACATGAAGGACCTAAAGGAAACAGGACAGTAACACAACAACATTGAAGTGTGGGGTCATTGTCAGTTAACTGGTCCCACAGAGTAGGGAGTGAGTAAGGCATGGAATCCAAGTCATGACGATGGCAGAATTTGTTCAGAGGTGGAGAGCAGCCATTATCAAACATCTCCTTTGTCCATGTGCAAGTCCACTTAGTCTTCAACCCCAACATGTTGGTCTCAGGTTGCCCCATTTTCCAGAGACCTCTGAGGTCACACATCTGGGAGGTGCAGAGCCCAGGCTGGAACCCCATTGTTCCGTCATCCACCACCACACCAGCCACCATATAGCATGGGGCTGTTCCGACCGAGCTCTTTAAACCACATACGGAAGTCTCTACCCAGGTGGGTAAAGTTCCGAAAGTTTGTAAGTCATCTGACTCATGGTCGGGAAATCAAATCATGATTATATATAATAGATACGGGTATCCCCCACTTTTCAAAAGTTTGCATTTCACCACTTTGCTTTCGCAAAAGACTTACATTACTACCTGTTTTCACTAACCAAAAGAAATCCAAGAAGTATTTTCACTTTTATAGAAAAAGCAAAAATAGCATTTAGCATTTGTTTTTTAGGAAGTCCTTATAGGGGCAACACGTACCCCGTGCAGTAAGAGCAGGCCACCAGCTACTTCCCCAGGAACCATACTCAGCATCCCAGTATCAGGTCACCTTACTTTTGACTTGGGTCTGTGAGCATCTGTCTTGATTTATTTTGTGCCTCTGTTTGCAAGATGTGTCTTAAGGTATCAGAAAAGCTTAAGAGTGGTTATTTTTGGGGGTCTGGGAATGCTAAAAAATTTTCTGCAAAATTAAGGGTAATTACTTCTTTATACCATTTTGGCTTAGGAAAGCTTTCATAAGAAACTTCCAGATAAAACAGTGTGCTTGCGGAGTGCTAACCCCCAAAACCTGATGTCGTGTTGCTTAAATTCCTGTGCTTGTGCTGAGTATTGGGGAGCCTACCAGGAGACAATAGCCATAATGTGGTAGAACAAACAATAATATTGAATGAAAACTTAATAAGGCAGTGATTGATCTTGGGTCCTGATACTTCAGAAGTGGTTTTGTTTACGAAGAGCCAGGAAAGGCAGTGCCCATCTCATGGGGATGTTTCGAGGATTAAATCCATTAAACCATTTAGTGTCTGTCCTGTTGTCAAAGTGACGTAAATGCTACTTACATAGATAAATGGAGACCTTTGAGAAGATTCCAAAGGGAATTTCTGAGTACTTCTAAAGGTTTTAGAGAGGGATAGCCAAAATTGTCTATTCTGCCTGATTTTGCTTTCGAAACAAACTTCCTTCTATGTCGCACCTTGCCCCAGATGGTAAGTGCCTGGGTCAGGCATACATAAGTACGAGACTGTGCATCTCAGCTAAAATTGCAGAATAGCGCATTTGAGCAGCAGCTATGGAAGCCCCACAGACACCTAACTTCCTGCTTTGGAAATAGAAAGAATGGCTCTCCTGAGCACTTACACTGTACCAGTCACTTGACTGAGGGCATTATCATGGACTAACCCAAGCACCCTCCCCTGACCCAAACAAACCCGTAAGGTGAGTACTGTTATTTATCTCTTTCTGAAGATAAGAACAGTGGACCCTAGAAAGTTAAGAAAATTGCCTCTGGTTGTAAAACGAGGAAGCTGAATGTGTTGAACGAGTTGGAATCTGTATATGGGCCATTTGCCTCTGGAGGGCACACGCTATGTCAGGATTTCTCCAGCCCAGCGGTATTGACATTTGGTGCTGAATCCTTCCTTATTGTGCAGCTGTGTGGTGTAGGATGTTTAGCAGCATCCCTGGTCTCTACTTGCTAGATGCCAGTAGCATCCCTGCACTCCAGCTGTGACAACCAAAAAGGACTCTAGCGTTTGCAGATGTTCCCACTCGGGGGCAAGATTGCCTTTGGCCAGGAACCACTGCTCTGCATCTAGATGCACTCTACATGTGTGGCCCAGGAGAATTCCTGGAATTGACTTAAGAATATTATCAGAGTTTGACCCATAGACTGAAGCAATGTCATAGACTTCATAGCTATGAAGCCATCTTCTGGACTACTTAGAAGAAAAAGAGCTCTCTTGTAGAGTTAGGGAAGAGAAATGAACTCTCTGAAAATGTCCTTGTGTGTGCATTAAGATATAGAAAAAGGGAATCACAAGATGTGCAAGGTGGGTAGAAAGACAGAAGGATGGCATGTATCTGAGACATGGGAGGGAGGAGATGGTAATTTGGAAAGGGACACATACCTGCCACTGAGACCCAACAAATATCTAGGCTTCTCTAGAGTTCCCAGACCTGGCTCAAACCTCAGCTCCACTACCAATGAGTTATGTGACCTTGGGTCAGTCCTTTAACCTCATTGTTTCTACTTCCTCCTCTGTGAAACATAGACAGTGTTCATTTTTACCTTACAGTGGTGTTATGAGTTCCTGAAAGTGCCTGTTGTGCTTACTGGAAGTGCTTATTAGACGTGAGTCTGTTGTTCTGGCCACTCCACCTGAGACTGTGTTGTTTAATGGTTGAGAGAAGAGGGTCTGGACTCAAGACTGCCCAAGTGTTGATTCAGCATGGCCATGTGCTAGCTGTGTCATCTCGATTGAGCAGCTCAGCCTCTCCAAGCCTTAGCCTCCTCATTTCTAGTCCCTACCTCCCAGATTTGATGAAATCTTCATGTGTTAGAGGGCACATGAAGCCCTCTAACCCCTGCCTGACATCATCATTATTGCCAAGATTGCACCTTCCACCCTAGGATCTGTACTATCCTGTTAGGGCTGCTGTAACAAGGTGGCTTAAACAACAGAAATGGATGGTTCCACGGTTCTGGAAACTGGAAGTCGGGGTGCCATCAGGGTTGGTCCCTTCTGAGGGCTGTGACACAGACTGTCCCATGACTCTTCTTCAGCTTCTGTTGGTTTATTGGACACCTGTGGCATTCCTTGGCTCGGAGATGCATCGCCAGACCTTCCCCACCATCTTCACATGGCTAGCTCCTTGAGTGGGTTCGTCCATGTCCAATATTCTTTCATGAGGATGGCAGTCATGTTGGATTTGGGTTCCAGTATGTCATCACCTTAACTAATTATATCTGCAATGACTCTATTTTCAAATACAGTCACATTCTGAGTTACTGGGGGTTAGGACTTAAACATACAAATTTTGAAGGCACAAGATTCAATCCATAACAGGATTCTATGAATCTTTGTAAGGTTTCTTCCAGATCTGAAATCCTATGTGGGATTTCTGAAGTCCAAGTAGTTTGGGATGACCAAATAAATCAACAGGGGGAAAGAACTATTTTAAGAATTGAGAAATGTGCCACTTAAGGGAAGTGTCTTGGTTTTTTTCGACTTTTAAAATTTGTTTACTTGGTCGTACATTCTCTGTCCTATGGGACTAATGATGACTATGTTCTACGCCTTCACCCCTTCCCTAAAAATTATTCTACAGGCTGAGGAAGAGAGTGGCTAGAAAGACACCTTGAAACTCTGGAGATTCTGTCTAGGAGTATTATTGTTATCCTCGTTACTTATCAGGAATAAAGGGGACTGTTGGTTCCCATGTGTATTCATTGTCTGTTAACAGGGCCTTACTTCTCCATCCCTGCTCGCCTCTCGCCATCAAACACAGACCTGCTGCTGAAGTTTTCAAAAGCTCCCTGTGTTGCAAGATTTGAGCAAACTTGATCTTCCAGGTTTAACTTAAATATTGTTTCCATTTTGAAGCCTGTCATGTGGGTGTACCACAAAGAGCGTTTGGTTTTCCCCCCTGAAGCCCTGGGCCGCGGTATGTAGGCAGTAACAGAATACTAGGAAGAAAGAGAGAGCCTGAAATGGATCCTGGGGCTCTCAGCCTGTGCAGAGGGTAAGCAGGATGTAAGTAAAACCATTACTTCTCCCTCCTGATCAAAGGCGAGATGGTAACCCCTCCCCTCCTCCCCACCACCCAGCAAGCAATTAACACAGCCTGGCGTCTCCTCTGGAGTGATGGGACTCAGCCTGCAGGACCAGCTCTGGCTGATCAGTAGTTGAAAGCGGGGTGCCCTGTGTGCGCAGGTTGAAAAATGCACACATTTGCAAATAGAACACATTCCAAAACTGTCCAATGAGGGAGACACACAAACCAACCTTGTTGACGGATTATTCTTTTCATCTGCATTTGATGCAGATGTGAGATCAGAATTTGCCAGCAGGACTTAAAAGTAAAAGGGTTAAAATTGTAGGAGCCAAGTAGACTAGTGCCTCCTGGATTTTACAACCACCCAGAATCTTATTAAATGCAGATTCCGATTCCACAGTTCTGTGTGGAGCCTGAGAGTCTGCATTTGTAACAGGCTCTCAGGTAGGGTGGCCAGATGGGGGGGGGGGGGCGGGGAAGCTGGGTACCCAGTTAAATTTGAATTTCCTATATTTTATCTGGCAACTCTGCTCCCAGGCAGTGTTAATGCTGCTGGTGTGTGGACCACACTTTGAGTGGCAAGAGTGTACATCATCAAAACATAAAAATGTGATGGAAACATGAGGCTGAGCTAGTGCATGAGCATCTGGTACAATTTAGAAACAAGTTGATGGCTCGCAGGATAGTCACACTACAAACTATTGTTCAGTGGTTGGCAGAAACAGGCCGACAGCAGCAAAGAGAACGCATCCATCTCCAGAAACAGGGTTCCTGAATTCCCTAGCGTCGAGTCCAAGAGCCAATGTGTTACTCGTGTTCACTTTATGGATTTAGTTAGTCACATATTCAATGATGGTCAAGTCAAAGTGATGTTATGACTATAATAGAATAAAAAGAATATAGGTTTTTTTAAAAAGGCATTTTAATAGCTAAAATAATACAGTTTTATGCTTGAGGACATTGGGGTAACATTTCACCACCATGTGCCTCCCTTCCCAACTGGCCCTTTAAAATGAAGGGGCCACATAGACTCTGGCAGCTTAGCCCCTGACAGGTGATCTGTAGAGAAGGTGGGGGCTGGGCTTAGGTTTACACTGACATTTGACAAGCAAACCCAAGCCTCTATTCCTTTGAAGCTGAAGGAACTGATTCCAACTCCTTTGAGGCTACTTGGCCATCAGAGCAGCCATTTACAGATTAGGGGAAGGTTGCTGCTGGGAGGGAGGTGAGCAATCATTTATTCCAGCCTCTAAATCCCACAGATGAAGGGATAGGAACTGTGGAGAACTTCCTCCTCCTCTGAGTCCCTTTTTTCTTCTCTGGCTCCTCTGACCTGCTCCCTGTTAAGAACTTTCTCCTGGGGGCACCTGGGTGGCTCAGTGGGTTAATGCCTCTGCCTTCAGCTCAGGTCATGATCCCAGGGTCCAGGGATCAGGCCCCACATTGGGCTCTCTGCTTAGCAGGGAGCCTGCTTCCTTTCCTCTCTCTCTGCCTGCCTCTCTGCCTACTTGTGATCTCTGTCTGTCAAATAAATAAATAAAATCTTTTAAAAAAAGAACTTTCTCCTGGGGGGCTGCATAGGGTTGGAATCTGGTTTTTCAGGGGCTTCTTTGTCTCTTTCTATTTAAAAATACATCAGGATTGCCTATAGTCCAGATCTTCCTTGCCTGTATTCTATAACAGAACCATTTGCCTTCTGTCCATCCATTCTTGAGATTGGCTTGAATATTATATATATATGTCTACTACAATTTTAATATGCTTGCCTTAATCCAAGGCAGGCACCATACTTCTACAAATTGAATAGTGCTATTTGTTGTGTTCTTCAAGTCTCTATTGAGCACCCATTATGTGCCAGGTCTGTGGCAGGCTACGCATTATCTAGAAACTGCCCTCTCTTGTCCAGCCTATTTTAGTCTTGGCTCTACGGCAGCAATTAATAAGCAGGGTTTTTTCAGCTGAAAGTCATTCGTTTTAGCCTACCCCTTTGAGTTCTGGAACACTTTCAAATAAGATCATGTCTCAAGTCACATTTGTAGAAGTCCCACACGCCCCTTACTCCTCTGTGGTATATTCAACCTGGTATAGTTTGCCCCATGTTCTTAGTCTACAACTAATTCATGATTCAATTATCATTGTCAAAGATTTAAGGTATACTAAGGTAAAGAGCTTAAAACCTCAGTGCCCCTTTCCTTCTATCCCCCAACTCCACACTTGTCCCCAGAAGCAGTATACACCAATTAATTGGTAGCTATGCCCTTCATGTACATTTGCAAAATATATGTACATTTACAAAGTTCATTTCTAACACAAATTGGATCATATTATACAGATTCTTCTCTGGTCTGCAGTTTTCACCTAACAGTATGTCGTGGTAAGCCTTCCATTTAAGTACATATGAATCTACGTCTATTCTTTTCTGTTAGCTATAGGAATAGTCCGTGGAATTCTCCTGCCAATATTTATTTATCCAGTCACATTTGGTGGGTATTTAGATTGTTTGCCATGTTTGTTATGACAAACAAGGCTGCAGTTAACGATGATGTGTCTATATCTTAGGACATATTTGTTAGTATTTCTGAGGCCCAGAATTTTAATTTTCTACATCAAATGGGCCTGGTAAACTAATGAGAGTGGAATCAGTGGTCAATTGGCAAATACCTTCCAACCTGAATCTCAAGTTTCTCAGCCCATGCTGTCTTATTTGAATTAATTCAGAATTGCCCAAGAGTCTTCTATGTTTAGACACTGCTGGTTGATATTTGAAAGCCAAAGTTGAGCCTCCTAGATTAAAAAACCTTAGAGCTGCAACATTTAAATACCTTAAAATAGTATGGATATTATTAGGCAGAAAGTGGAAACAAGAAGAATGAAGGGAGTTTCCCTAATAAATGAATTTAAAACTCCATATTAAACAGAGCAGTTACTCTCTCAGGAAAGAAGGTGGGCTATTCTTTTTGAAAAGAACTTTTTCATGTTTTTGTTCCCAGCTGAGCCAGCTGCACAAAACAGCCAAAACTGAACACCCAGGGAGTGTGCTGTGCTGACATGGATTTTATAGCAGATTTTAAAGTAAAACTAACAGGATAAGCAGAACCCAAAGACTTCTCCCCCAGACTCCTATCCCTCATTATTCAATCAAAAGCAAATCCAGACTCTGGGTGAAGGGGCTTTGTAGGTGGAAGTAAGGTTACTTATCATCAGATCTTGAAGCAGGGAATGTATTCTGCGTTATCCAAGTGGACCCAAAGCAATGACATGGGCCCTTAAAAGTAAGTAGTAGAAGAAAGCAAAAGAGTCAGACAGATACAGTATAATAGAGAAAAGAACAAAGAGATGGGGCAGAGAGAGAGGTCAGAGTGATTCTAAGTGTGAGGAGAGGTTTTGAAGAGAGAGGAACTGTTCCACAAGCCATAGAATGCTTGAGTCTTCTAGAAGCTAAGAATGACTCCTAGCCGATCGTCAGAAAGGAAAGTATCCTGTGGAACTGAATACTGCCAATGACTTGAATGGGCTTGGAAGTAGGTTAATGCCAGACCCCCGGAGAAGACAGCAGTTGTACCCACACCTTGATTTTGGTCTTGGGAGACCCAGAGCAGACAGATACCAGGTGGATTTTTTAATCTGCTAAATATATAGTACTTTGTCATAGACAACAATAGAGAATGAATACAGGGGCTGAGCCAATGTCAGTGTATTAGATGTAGCAGAAATAGATCCATAGGTCAGGCTGATGTTTCTTACTTCCTAGCATCCTAGCTCACATTTTCTAAATGTTTACATAAGATAGGTGCTATGCTAGGTGTTTTATGTGCATTCCCTACTTTCTTCTTTACAAATTGCAAGGATTGGTGTTATTATCTCTGGTTTATAGATGAGCTAACTGGGCATATGAGAAGCTAGCTATCTGGGCAGGAATCACACGGCTTATCAATGGTAGGGCCAGGACTCAAACCCGTACCTGTATCCATGGGCCCTCATGCCCTAGTGTGTGCGTGTGAACACTGTGTCTCACAGCATACCACCACCACCCTGCAATTATATGCCTCCTTGGGCAAAATCACTAATATTTAAACTCTTGCCAAACAGTTACATCCCTGAATGCCTTCTTGACCTTGTTTTAATGCCCTCGGAATACTACACTATCAGATGCTAAGCAAGGAAGAAAAAAAAAATCCAAGTTGGATGATCAAGGAAACAGGAACTCCTGTCCATGCTCCACAACCAGGCTCTTCAGGTCGAAGCACAGTGCATACTCTTGTATTTCACTTCAGACCCTTGGAGGTCCACTTGCTCTAGATTGTGTCAAAGACCGTGCTCTCTTCCCCACATCAGGCATTCCATTCTAGAGGTGATGGACACATTTTAATACCTTGACCATACCATCAGGAGCCAAAGGAATATTAAGTGAAACAAATGTGGGACATAACTGACATTTTATCTGAGGGTGGGGGCGGTATGCCAAAGCGATCTCAGTTGTCTGTACAGAAAGTGTGACCTCAAATTCAACCAGTGGAAAGTCTGAGCACGCAAGACCCCTTGCATTGATTCGGTCACATATTCCAATATTTAACAAATATGAACTGCGCTTCTATCGTGTGCTGGTTTGCATTGGAAGCTGAGGGCACAGTGATGAATAAGACAAATTCCAAATTCATTGACCCTTCCAGGCTAGCGAAAGGAGAATGGATAAGCAAGCAACTGTGGACTGTTGAAACAAATGCTGAGATGGAGAAGGTACCAGATGCCTTCAGAAACCGGAAATAGTGGCCTCTAAACTGGGGCCTAAAGGAAAAGTTAGAGTTAGCCAGGACAGTATGGGGTAGGGGAGAATGTCCCAGATCAGAGGAATATCATAATGTAGATCTAATCTAGAAACATACATATATGTTCATGAGCATATCTGGAGTAGAGAAGGCTAAGAGGTGGAATGGGAAAGGATGAGGCTGAAGATACAGTAAGGACTGAGGTCAGAAGGGCTTTCTACTATTTAAGGAGTTTGAACTTTATTATAAGGGAACATGGAAACCATTGAAAGAAAAAGCTGATCAGGGACATGATCAGATGCGGATGCTTTAGAAGGATCCCTCTAGTGGCATTACCAAGAATGGATGGGGGAAAGGGAGTGAATACAGCGATGCTGTTGGAGGCTAGGGAAGTGTGGTATATATAAAGGAAGGGCGGGATTAGAGACAGAGAGAGGCAGCTGGATTCCAGAGCTATCTGGGAGCAAGAGTCAACTGTATTGGGTTGTGGAGTAGAGGGAGTCTAGGATGACAGCCAGGCCTGACTTGGCTAAATCATCATCCAAATATCAGTCCGGCCTGACAAGACCAGAGCTGTGGTCTGCAGAGGTGAGATGGGGTTATAATTTGTAATTCGTGGAAGGCCTGGGGAGGAGGGGGATCAGCCAGGAAGCATATCTTTCCACGCTGCATGGGGCAGCCAAGAGCACCCCTGTGGCTGGGCATCTGGGGGCTTTCAGAGCAGCTGACTCCTGTTGGTTGTTTTGAAAATGCTGACAGAACTAAAGTTTTTAAGAAAACAAAGTCCCAGCCCCTAATAAACAGAAAATGATTCACGGTTTCACATGTTCACTTTCTTTCCCGTGTCCTTGTTGCTGTAGGGAAGAATGGCTTTTCTGTTGAAGGTGGTGGGCGCATGCTGCTCTGTGGCTTGAAGGGTCAGCTATTATCTGCCCACCCCCATATGCCCTGAGGTGCTGTTATACCTGACGGGTGTCCTGACAATTGGCTTTGACTTGTTGTGTCAGGGCTGCCAGTCAGCTGGCTGGGACTGGACCTTGGAAAAAGCCTATGGATTTGGGACTTTGCACCATTTTCTTGGTTAAACACCTGTGGCTACGATGACCCCATGTCCAAGACTTGTCATAGGCTGACAAGGCAGGGTTACTCAGATCCCCCTCCAAGGTGATAGTTTTTCAGTCCTCTTCTTATTCCTGTAACTGTGTCAGAGGAAAAAGATTTTTCACGAGCAAGTGTGTGAAATGTGTTCAGTGCCTGGTAGTGGTGTATGGTTACCGTCTACTGCTGTCCTTTGCCCATAATCTATCTCCTTCCTTTCTGATACCAGTAGCCCACACTGTGTTGGGAATGGGCACATGACTCAAGTCAGCTACTCAGAATTCTCTGCCCCCAGACTTGATCACTGGGAGGGAGCTATCACTTGGGTTGCAGTGATTGGTTCACGGATGGGCACAGGACCCAGATAGACAATGAGTCTCAGTTCTGGAAAAAGAAGTGCTAAGCTGGAATGATGATGTTTGGGATACGGGGAAAGCAGAGTAAGTGAGGGAGAGAGAGAGAGAGAGAGAGGAAGAAACAAATCCTGGAAAACATCAACAGGGCAATGGAGGAGTAGGACAGGAATGGAAAGGCAGCCCATAAAGGGGGTCACCACTATGGGTAACTGGTAACTGGAGCTTGATTGTGCAAGGGACCTCTGGGAGCCAGTGTAGGACACAGGCCTTAGGGTCACATGCCTGGGAGGGAGGAAGAGGGAGCCGGGGTATGTATACACTGCTTCCCAGTGGTCAGTGGCCAAGGGCTGCTTCCCCAAGGCATCAATACCTTCATACTCCTCCCCTGTGACAAGCTTGTGTAGGGAGGACCTTGGGGCTCTAGAACTCCTCAGTCAAAGGCAGGCTGGGGTCAGCAGTTGGACACAGACAGCGTCAGCAGAGGAGGGGCAGAAGGAAGCAGTCAACATTAGCCACTGCATTAGCAAATGTTCAAAAGACACTTCAAAACATTCTGTCTACCCCTGTGATGAGGGGTGGATGGCAAAAGCCTTCATACTGCCTGCATATTTGTTCTGTCAGATGAAGCTTCCAACACATGCCTCTGGTCTCCTGCTTGTGCCAAAGTAGGAGTTGAGGCTGGAAAGAGATGTAAGTGAGCTCCTAACAGGAATGCCCGCTGGCCACACTTGCCTCTCGAGGCTCTGCCTGTCAATTACAGAAAGATCTGCAAGATTCCATTCTCCTCCGTTATCTTCCACTGGGGTCTCCAGTGGCAACTCTGCAACCGTTTTCTGCAGAGTGGTTCAAATTGTTTTATATCTCCTTAGCTGCCAAGTACAATGTCATAAGCAATAAATAAATAAATTGGCCTACATGGAAAGCATATTTTGTCCAGATGCGTCCTTGAAACTTCAGCCCCAAAACATGAAAGTCAGATTGGAAACCGCGTTCTCAAAGCTCGGGGGAAGTAGGCTCATGGGCAAAGCCATCCGGTTGGCGGGTGCTGCCACCCAGCACCCGATGTGTGTCCTGCAGATAAGCCGGGCAGCGCACCTTCTGAAAAATCAAACGTGAGTTTTTCTCACCAGTTTGAGAGCTTAGCATAGGTAGGCCACCTGGGCAGGACAGGGCAAAAGAGGTATGTAAGCTTGGGGGGCTGCTTGGCTGGAGGGGCTAACGCCTGTTCATTTCTCTTGATCTCCTCTTGACCAGCTGGCTTGGAGTAAGCCTTACTCATCAAGAAGACTAAGTTCAGCACCCTTGTCTGGGGTGCTAACAGATCCTGGTTACCTTGTCCTTGCTGCATGCAGAGGGAATAGATAGCCAGGGAGAGGAAGAAAAAGAGGGAGACCTAAATAGCTGCAAATCACATAGAAAGATGCTCGAGCTATTTTCGGTGGGTTAGCCAACCCTGGTACCCTGAGATGAGGTGGGCTTTCCAACACCAAGTGAGGCTAGTGGGCGGATGACTCAGGAGAGCAGATGTGGCCTCGATGGCAGGAATTACAATGTAGAGCGCACCAGTGACCTGGGCTGCTGTGTCAGCTGGCTGGGAGTGCTTTTAAATGTCATCTTGATTTCTATTTAAATTAAAAATACATGCATACAAAAAGTTAGACTAGAGATGCTTGAAATGAAAAGTAGAAGTTTCCTCTTCAACATCCCCCATTCCACCCCGTCTATGTCTTACCAGAGATTCTTCTAGACTTATGTACACACACACACACACACACACACATGCATTTTCATAAGAAATGAGCTTGCATTATATAAATTATTGTGTAACTCCCTGTTTTGCACTTCATGTACTCTGGACACCTTTCTACATCAGTAGAATCTTTGTCATTTCTTCGTTGTGCTCTGCTGACAGATTGCAATGATTTGTTACAATTTTCAAGATGACATCTCAGATTTCTTCCTAAATTTTCAGACTCTGGTAAATAACCTGAAATGTTACTTGCCACTCTATTATCATTCTTACCAGTAAGCATAATCTTTTATTATCTTGTCTGTTGAATTCAATAGAATTAAAGTGAACAATAGGATAATTCATGAAAAAATAACTACGGAAATAGCAATTTTGGATGTGTACATATATATGTGATGTGTGTATATAAAGTGTAATCAATTTCAAGAGATAATTGACTGTCTGAGTAAAACTAAAGAGGTCCTTCTAAACTAAAACTATAGAAGTCTTTTTCAAACCTGAGTTTGAAGTACGTTTTTCTGAATGAACTCCTTTACACGTGTGCCCAGGTCTAACCTTAGACTTGCATGTATTCCTTGACTGGTAGCCCAGCTTGGTAACTAAGTGTGAGGCTACCACAAGGTGCTAAGTTGGTTAAGAGCATAGGCTGTGGGCTCAAATCCCAATTCCAGTGCTTTCCAGCATACAGGCTTAGTATGCTTAACTCCCTCTGTGCTTCAGTTTTCTCCTGTTCTTAGAGCAAAATGATGACATGCACTTCCTAAGGTGGTTGAGGACTAACAGAGAGAAGGCCCTAGAAGGCCTTAGTTGGCACTAAGTACTTGCTCAGTAAATAGGGGTTAATAATAATAGGAAGAGCAGCATGATCACCAGCAGACAGCTGACATCTGTCAGGTGTGTATGCCTCCTGAGATACATGAGATATACACAGTAAATATCCGCCTTTATAGATGCTCATTTTCTTCTCCCAGCTGGGTAGTTGAGAAAGAATTGTGGAAAATAAAATGAGTATAAAATGGTTTTTAAAGTCAATAGTTGACTAAAACTATTCCAGAATGCCTTGCAGGTTGTCGCAAACCATCAGCTGTTCTAGACCAGAAACAGAACCTGATTTCCAGTTGTAGATAATAAATAAACACAGTGCACTGCCCTTTGCAATGAGTGGCTATTTTTTTAACCCATGCAGATGTGTCCTATTTACATTGAAGCTGTCATACAAATTAGCAAAGGCCCATGGAATCTGAAAGAAGGCAGGCTTCGGGCCCTGAAATGTTCACAGGAATGGAAAATGGCTTATCCCCACTCCTCATCACTCTGGTGTCCCAGGGCTGGTAGGGAATGATTGGGAAGAACTGAAGAGCTTTTCCAGGCCAGCAGAAATGTTTGCTGACCAAGCAGGCTTTGAAGCTAATCTGCAAGGCTGGGTAAAACAAAACGCAGTAGGGTTTGGAGCTGCTGTGATTCGGACTTTTTTGCAATCTGTGAAAAGTCCCGAACCTTTAACAGATATGCAAATCCCCTCATTTGGTTCAAGCTGGGGCGTGGCAGATGCAGCCTGAATTAAAGCACTAGTTAGAGCACAGCGAATGACTCTCAGTTGTTTTGATTTGGTTTGGTTTGTTCGTTTGACCATAACGTTTTTCTTAGCAAAATGCTTGTTTGGCCAAACATCAGACACGTTTCTTATCACATTGTATGTACGGACTATTAGAGGGAGAGTATGGAGACTGAGCCACAAGGTCAAGACAAGGAAAGCCTAGGGAGTACTCCGGTTCCAGGTTTTTCAACCCCTTGCCTGTAACAACAAGGTAGCAAGGTTTCAGAGAGGTGAAAAGACCGACTCATGGTGCCTCAGCAAGGCCTGAGAATAGAACCCAAGACGCAAGGCTCCCACCAAACGCTCTTCCCACTAAACCACCTGGCTTCCAGATGATCTTTCTCTTGGGGGACACACATGGAGAGGGAGATGTAAACAGTTTAAATGTAGGCTTTAAAACTCCGGTGGCTTATCTTTCCTGGAGAGGAAGCAAATCCCTGGTTGTGCCAGTACAGAGATGTTTGGGTTCTAAAAGAACAGTTCATTGATTCTCTAAGCACTGTGGAGGACCTGCAGGGGACTGGCCTCCAGCCCTAGGACCTACAGGACAGCACACACAGGTCCCTGCCCTGAAAGCAGATGTGTGCCCTCTAGGTGTGATGACAGAGTTTCATTCACTGTCCTCTGAGAGGCAGGCAAAAAGGGCTCTGGGAAAACAAAGCAGGTGGCTTTCCAATTCTGCCTGATGACTCAGACGGTTTTGTTTGACCTGTGTCTTAGGCAAACTGTTTCTTGGTAAAGCATTCATTCATTCATTCATTCATTCATTCATTCACTTCATTGAAGTTTACTGAGCACCTACGTTTTGCCAGTCTTTGTGCCAGGTAAACAATTGTAGAGCTGTAAACAGCGCTACTCTGCCCTCAAGCATTTTACATTCTCTTGGGAGGAGTCAAAATTAAGCAAGTAATTGAATGAATACCTAAGATGATTTCAGGTAGTGACAGGTACAAAGAGGGAAATGAGGTAATGTGGTGAAAAAGCCTGAGGGGGAGGCTGCTGCCTCAGATGCAGTTGTCCAGAAGGCTGATGGGGACATGGGACCCCCAGGCTGGGAGGAGGCCAGCCAGGGAAAGCCAGGGTGGAGATGAGGCAGAGAGGAAGGGAAGGCAGTGAGAGGACTTCGGAGAGGCTCATCTGCAGTCTTGCAGGCTAGCGAAAGTAGACGGAGTGTCCTCCCAGGAGAACTAGAGAGCCCTGGGAGGGTTTGGAGCAGGAGGTTCTGTGCTGTGTGAGGAGGCAGAGAAGCGTATCACCAAGGTGGGGTGAGTTGCCGTGTGGAGGTGGGGCTCCCCAGAATGCCAAGGAGTCCACCTGGATTCTACCAAGCCTTTCTTCTCTAGGCTCATAAATCGACAGAACTGAAAGCCGCCTCTTTGTTTCACAGTGAGGAAACGAAGTCTCGGACTCAGTGTGTGCGGCCGGCTGAGGCAGTGGAAGGCCTGGGCGCACCCCCAGAAGCTGGGATGCGCTGCTGTGCTTCTCCCCGGCCTCCTCACCCTCTAGTGTGTCTTCCAGGGACTGGGCTTGCAAATCTGTTCTCCATTAGACATTTCAGAGGGGGCTTTTGGGGTTTGTTTTTAGCAGTGTGCTCCAGGGCCGTCACTTTGAATGACTTGTGCTTGAAAGGAGTGTCAGCATTGTCACCACCTACTCCAAGGAGCAGTGCCGCACACCCCCGCTGTCCTTGCTCCCTGGAGAAAGGAGGAGGAAGGCAAAGGACTGTTCACCAAAGCTCGAGTTCAAGTTTAGCTCTGCCCTGACCGACTGTGTGGTGTGACCTTGAGAAAGTCTCTTCTTCACCGTGGGCCCGCACTCCTTCTTTATGTATGAAATGAGAGGATGGGGACATAGGTTCTATTAAATAACTACTTTGAATAATTTTGAACTAAACTCAGCTAAGCAGAATGTTGTAGGACTTCTCAGAACCTTGACTCAGCTAATGAGCACCAGCAGAGTCTAACAGGGAGGTACGGTCTGGTGCATGTCCCAAATGCATTTATGTATGTGGCCCTGGAATTTTGGGGAGGACATCTCATAGAACTTGTGCTCCTCAGGATGCTGTCAGGGGACCCGTCTGTCAGATGAGCCTGAAGTTCTGAGACATTAGAGATGAAAGGGAGCTGTCATTATGTCCTTGCTCAGCCTCATTCAAGAAAGACACAGAGCAACAGGTCATTCATTGTCTCTGCGGTATGTGCCCCTCCACCCCTCTTTCCCCAACCTCTGCTGTCCCCCAGGGACCCACAAAGGCTGTCTCCAAAGGAGCATGGCAGCAGATACAGCTTCTATCCTTGGAACCTGCTGGGAGCCCTTTATGTGCTCCAGCCCCTTTGAAGGTTACTTCTCTGCCTTATCACAGATCACAGCGGCCACAGCTCTGATGCTGAGGCAGTGGGACAGTGATAACCACTTTTGGTAGATCGACTCTAAGTCCAGTGGTGTCTCTTCCTCTGTGGGACTTTCTCTGGAACTTTCCCTAGGGACTTTTTAACTTTTTACATTTTATCTTGTTGTTCATATGTTACGTTTTCCTGCTCATCCACAACCATGCAAGGGGCACAAGGAGGCCACAGGTTGTGTGACACACCTCTAATGGTTCTGACATGACGGTCATCCTCATCCTAAGATTTGCTATTTATGCTATTTATTGAGCACTTACTATGCTCCAGGTCTTATGTAAAGAGCTTTCTTTATATGCACTAACTCACAGTCTTCTGGCTTCAGGAAGGAGCCCTATGAGGTGTGGCTCTGTTATTGTTTCTACAGTACAGGTGAGGATCCTGAAGCTTGGTCAGGTAACTCCCCCAGAGTCTCACAGCCAGAGCATGTGAAGTCTGGAAGTCTCACCCAAATCTGCCCCCCAAGTCTGTACATATGATTGTTGTACTGCATTGCTTGCTTAATATCTGAATGAATGGAAGGTGGATGAATGAATGAGTGAGTGAATGAATGAGTGAGTGAGTGAGTTAATGAATGAATGAGCATAGTGGAAGGGACACCCCACCCATTCCCAGCTTCAGGAAATTGGCCACCGAGGGGACACAGCTTTTGGAGCTACCACCTTCTCAAGGCCACGTTGTTGCTGTCTGTCCTGCCACCTCCCTCCCACCAGGGAACTAGGGGGGCACTGCCTTATTGTGGGGCATGGCAGCTGTCTGCTAGCAGCCCCCCGAGATGTCCCACCAGCAGCCGCGTCTGCTCCATTCAGCAGTGGGCACACCCGCCCGAGGTAACACAGCCTCATCTGGATCGCAGTCAGCTGGGCTTCCAGCCTGTTGGGTTTTAGGCCGCCACTGCTGCGTTTCTCACCAAGAGGAGGGCAGCTGTTCTGGGATTGAAACATGAAGAAAGATGGGCTGAGATCAGATAAGCATCCCTTCCCCAAGCAGACGTACCTCCCAATCTGCAGGCCGTTGTTATATTACCAGCAGTCAAGGAATGTTGAAATGGAGCTCTAGCCTTGATCTGAATTATAATCTCCGAAGCTATATTTAAGTCTACCTAAAGATATTTCAATTTGCTCTCTCTCTTTTTTCCCTACCCTCCTTGGCTCAGAGCTCACTTGTATCCCGGCAGAACACAGAAAGCCAGGACGTATTTCTTAATGTTTTACATTACAGTTGTAAGTCCTTCTTATCCTTTGATAATCATATTTTAACTTTTAGTCCCCATACTTGTGGGTGTGCCTGCATCTGTGTTGTATGTAAGTTCACATTTATACAAACGGCATTAGCTCCTTTTATCTTTTTTTCCCCCAAAGCCATACTTGTAAGACTACATTCAGCAGCGGATTAATCCGCAAATAACTTAGTTCAGCTTTCGCAGCTGCTGCCAAACAGCCTCTCTCCCGGATGGTATAGACTATGTGGTGGTTATAATTAAGGAGTCTTCTGGGGAGGGAGGGGTTGTGGCCCAGGCAATGAGAACTGGGCAAGGAGGTCACCAAATACTAGTGAGAATTGCCGACAGAAGAGCCCACGGAGGACTTTTGTTGGAGATGGATTTGGGGTGGGGGGATGGGTTTTGTCTTTCAGCAGTTGGCCAATGGTTTGCCGGGGAGCAGATGGACTGGGGCAGCCTCTGTGTGTGTGTGTGTCCTTGTGTGTTGGTGGGTGTGACTGGGTCACGGTGCATGCATGGGTCAGATGAGGGAGAGAGCGTATCGCTTCAGATTGTAGATTTTGTATTAGATTTTGTTTGAAATACCATTTGTCACTTACTACCTCTGTGACCTTAGACAAATTGCTTATAATTGGCTTCGCTGTGCCTCAGTTTCCCTGTATGAAAATAGGGATCCATTCATTATTTGGCAAATAAGGGTTGGTGCCCGCCCTATTCCAGGCATTGTTCTAGGCACCAGGGAATGCAACAATAAACAAAAAGAGAAAAATACTTCCCTGTATGAAACTTCCTTTCTACAGAGAAAAAAAAAATGCAGGGAGGATTAATTTAAGGATTAAAATAGATTGTGTATATGAAATACCTAACATAGCACCTGGCACATCGTAAGACTTTGGTGAAAAAGGAGCAAATATTAATATTATTATTCTTCAGGTTATATTTATAAAGCAACTCTCCCGCCCCACCCCCCACCCCACCCCACCCCCAAAAAGAAGCAAAGGCTTGAGTCTAAATTCCACTGGTTTTATTTTACAAACTGATTTTCTTTGGGAAGTAACGTAAGAGTACTTTTGGAAAAGATGCTCTGTATGTGTTTTGCTAGTTCAGTCAAAACAGCCCATCTTTGCACCAGACACCTTGAAGGGTAATGATGCTTCTCGAATAGACTTCAGTCAGGGAAGATCAGCTCTCAGGTGACAACACAGACACGACAAACTGGAACAATTCAGAAAGGAATGCATGCAGGGGCTGGGTTAAAAATTGCAGGCCAATTACTTTCTGCAAACTGATATGTGAGAAGGAAACACAGGCACACCTTGTTATCCAGAAACACAATAAGCAAAAATTCACTATTACAGAATTGCAGAATAAGCAACCCCCTACGTAAAAATGAGTTGTTATTAAAAAAGGGGGGCTGGTTGTGAAATTGGTTTGGAATGTGGGCCTCATTTTCCACTAGACTGGAGTTCATGGACTGGCCCTTGAAGGGGCTTATTTAACATACACTTGCCTGAAATGCATTCTTTCCCCCTCGCCAGCCACTATACACAACATGGCTTTTATGGGAGAACGCATTGCAAGGGCCCTCTTGTCCCCACACCAACCCACTGCCAGTTTGTACTAACTTTACAAGGGTTTTCCTTGAGTTCCCTTTATCTAAAAAGTCACTTACTGAGGGTAGGAAAGCCGAAGTTACCATAACATTAAAACATTCGTGAATTAATTGACCACTTATCAAATTAGGCTCACTCAGACATCTTCCCCACATAATGCCCGGGCCTCCCACTGTGTTGAGTCAGCTCCTTAGATGTCTGTCTTTTCTGGATTATCTAGCAGCCAGGAGTACAGTGAAAATAGAGTCTATATCACCTGGAAATTGAAATAGCTAACTTTTCAAAAGACCCAAGATTTTATCAAGTTGATGAAAGTGATGTTGGAAACCAAGTTTGTGTCACATGCAAATTTAATAATCAATGAAGATAATGTGTTATCAGTTAAAAAGAGGAAAAGTCAATAAGCATGACCACAGCCCAAGGGCTTCACAGTGAGTGACTGGATGTTAGAGGCTTATAATCCATCCTTGGGAAAATGGTAAAGTCTCAGATTTATTTGTGAATGCCACCCTCCCAATAACTCTGCTCATGGGAGTGAAGGAGGTCACATCATGTACTCATACGACCTGGTTAGGAAAATAAATGGGCCAAATAGATCCACACGTTTCACTCTGTGTTCTTTGTAAGAACTAACAAGTTGTTGATGTTGCAAACGGAACTTTATCAAAAATAAGATATGTGAAGTCATTTTAAAAATTTTAGCCTCATTTTTAAAGATAAAGTCCCAAATCTCTTCCCCACTATTTACTATGAAATTTTGGTCACTGCCAAAGAGGCAGTCTCCTCCAGATCCCAGTTTTTCTCCAGTAAGGAGAACCTGGTATATTTGCGAGGGGGAGATGTTCTCCAGGTGACCCACTGCTTATGCACTCTGAATTAGGGGCAGTGGGCAACATGGGAACAAAGTATCTACCAGTCTAACTCTTTATCTACACAGGGATGCTTAATGTTTTCAAGATCATGTGGATGGAAAACATAATAACTGAGGATTCTCTTTCTAGAAAATGCACATGCACAAAATAAATTTCAAGGGGATCACCTACCTTCTTGATGTCTATCCATAGATACGAGGTCTCCCAATCTTTCTTATTTATTTATTTATTTATTTATTTATTTATTTATTTATTTCAGAGAGGAAAGGGGGTGGGCAGAGGGAGAGGGAGGGAGAAAGAAAATCTTAAGCAGGCTCCACAGCCAGTGTAATCAAACCCACAACCCTCAGATCATGACCTGATCCATAATCAAGAGTTGGATGCCCAACTGACTGAGCCACCTAGGCTCCCCCCAGTCATATATTATTTATTTATCTCACACACAGACACACACACACACACACACACACACACGTACACAAAAAGAGTTTGGCTCTCATTATTTTTTCTATGTATCCTGAAACGCAGATCCATAATGTTTATGGTGAAGACTGCTTTGCATTAATAATTCAGAATCTCAATTTTATTTAAAATTTCATTCTTATTTTTCTCTAAATAGTTTATCTTCAACATTAGATGCTGACTACAGCCTAATTTTACTACAAATGGGAGCCATCAATTTCTACAAAGATACACTTGTCCAGGAGTGTGTTGAAAAGTAATGAGAAAATAATCATAGCCATAAAGTTGACGCTGTGCCAGATTCTCTATTAAGTGTTTTATGTGTATCAACTTGCTTAATCTTTGCAACAATCCTATGCAGTAGGAATTATTGTTATCTTCACTTTACAAAGGAAGAAACTGAAGCATAGAGAGATTGAGTCATTTGCCCAAAATTGAAGCACTGATAAGGAATTTGCATGCAAACTCCTTCAAATCCCATAAAATGCAACTCAGTGATATGATAATAAGTCCCCTGAAAACAGAATCTGTAAAGGAGGCATTAGAGGCTCTTTTATCTAACATTATATTTGCCAGAATTTTGTACCCACATCATGATAATTGAAGCTCATGATTTCCTTGAGTCAAAAATAAGATTTTGAAAAATCTCAGTCATCAAGAAAGAATTTGAGGCAACGTTAGCCTGGCTTTTTATTTTTTTAAAAAAATGTGTTCTAAGATTATGATAATTGCTAATCTTAAATTTTACTTTGGTAATTCTCTGTGATGTCTCTCTGATAACATGCCTTTAAACAAAACACCTTGATCCTATTGAAAAATAGTTTATTGTATAATATACATATAATTTTGACTTCTGTGTTGATCTAACAAAAATTTAAGGAGAAGTTAAAAATGTAACTTCACAAGAAGGCCATCTTTAGAGCAAGTATTACTTTGGAGATAAATACAGTATTCTTAAATAAAACCCAAAAACCTCAAAGGCTTAATCTGTAATGAAAGACATCCATCGATGGAGAGGGAAAGCCAAAAACCTTTGTCAGTCAGACCCGCATTGTACCTGTAATAAAAAGAACTTCTTGCTTAGTGTGTGCACTTGCTGACCAACTCTCATAGTATCGGGATATTATACCCACCAATGAGCACAGGCGGACCAGCTCTGCAGAGAGATTTCTTAAATCTGAGCAACGACTCTCTCCAAATTTTCAAGAGTAAATGTCTATGCCATACTTGCTGTTGAAAACTTAAGCCTAGGTAACTGAAATGGTAACAAGATTTCGTAATTATTTCTTCTTTAGGCACATACACACACCTGTATGTATGTGACTTCCTGTACAAAAATATCATTCTTCATCTATTTCTGAACTGCTGGGTCCTTCTAAATCCATATCGATGTGAATTTAGCAAGCAAACACCCCCCCGCTCTTCTTCACCTCATCTGATGAGCTATGTGGCACACTTCAGGACGGAGGAGGAATGGGGCAATATAACTTCATGGAGTGCACACAGGGGAGAAAACAAGGTTAATCCATTAATCTTCTGTTCTGTGGAAAGCAGGAGAGCCAGAGAAAAAATTGAGGTGAATGTGTAGAGAGATAGAACTCAGGAGGCTCCTCTCAGGAGAGAGAAAGTTCACACTTGTGGATGACAATGGAATATGACTTCTCAGGTTCCATGTGTTTTCTTTTTTCCAGATAGTATAGAAAGGAATCTCCGAGTCATCTGCAAATCTTAACTCTACACATTGCTCATTATTTATTCATTCAACAAATACTGGGCCAATGGTGTTTTAGTGCAGCAGAAAGTGGCTAATCACCAGTGCTATTTCTCCAACATGCAGCTGGGTTCTGGTCAATAAAATTTGACGGGCGTGATGGGCGCTACTTCTGTTCTTCAGTATAAAGTGTCCCTCGTGATCCTCTTGTGCTCTCAGAAGGCACTTAAGACTACTTGAATCAATTTGAGAAACTTTTTAAAAAATTTTTAATTACAGTATAGATAACATCAAACTGAAAAACTTAATGGAACGGAAAAGTGGGTGGAAAAGATGGCTATATAGTGAATATAGAGTTTGCAAAGTCACCAAGCTAATGGAAGGTAGAAATTTCTGCTCTTCTTTTAACAGCTTTTCCTGATAAGGTAAGTAGTGGAAGGAAAAAGGGGACAGGATTAAGAAGGAAGGTTCCTATGCTGCAAAGAAGAGTGACCTACCCAGGCTATCTGAATCTAAAAGGAATATGTGGTAGTCAATAATCTTGTATCAATTCAAACTATTTTTTAAAAGGGAAGAAAGGAATATACTGGCCCTTATATCTGAAAAGTCAAGGTACAATATCTTCAGGTATGGCTGGATCCAGGGGGTCAAGAAAAAAATCATTAAGACTCTGTCTCTCACCATCTCTTGGCTCTGTTTTCCCCTAGAGATATTTCATTCATTAGCAGACTTCCACCAAAGGATTCACCAAAAGATAGAAAAACATCTGCTAACAGCCCCAGAAGTTTACATAATAATATAGATGCCCCAGAAGCATGGAAACCTCACTCTCTTATTAGTTACAACAAAAGTCCCAAGATGAGGGGCAGCTGGGTGGCTCAGTCGTTAAGCGCCTGCCTTCGGCTCAGGTCATGATCTCCAGGTCCTGGGATGAAGCCCCATATCCAGCTCCCTGCTCAGCAGGAAGCCTGTTTCTCCTTCTCCCACTACCCGCTTGTGTTCCCTCTCTCACTGTGTCTCTCTGTCAAATAAATAAATAAAATCTTAAAAAAAAAAAAAAGTCCCAAGATGAAACTCATCCCACCAGTTTTTGCCACATTCCGCTCCATGAACATACTACTGTGTGGCTAAAAAATAGGATATTTTGGATTGGTTAGACCTATGTTATGTTCCTTCCCCTGAAGTCTTACAGTGTGTGAAGTATGATTCCCTGAAGGGAAAAAAAAAAAAGTCAAGATACTGCTACAAAAAGAAACTGTACCAAGTAATAAGCAGGCAAAAAGAGCATCTGGTGCAGGGGATGTATTGAAAACCTTCAGGAGATGTATTGGAGAAAACCAGGGGATGTATTGAACACCTGCAAGAGACTGTCACAGAGCTGAAGGTCTGGCAGTGGAGCCAAGCACACAGGACTAGATCTGAAGAGTGGAAACTGAGGATAGCTATCTACTTTCTCATCAGTACTGTCCCCTCTCATGGAACTTCCTCTAACTTCTTGGTACTCTCCCCATAGTTTGCATGTCCCCACAGTCTTTTCATGGACTGACTCAGTCCATTGGAATCCCTCTTTCTCAATTCATAGGGGAAACAGCTCATTAGTCAATCTCAGAACTAGGCCATAAGCTACAGGTCCCTGGCTATCCTTCTCAATGGATGTGCCTGAAGCAGGACTCCTTGCTTGGTACAGTCAACCCTAGCAAGTTAGGGCAGATCAAGCTCTTTGTGGGGCTCCTCCTTCCAGGGCTATGCATAAGGTAGGATCTCTAGAAAGATATGGCAGAAAAAGTAATAATATGTGTCCAGAACAGAATCAGGCTGCATGGCCATTCCTGGAATGGGAGCCTTGTTGAAAAACCTGGAATTTCATTCATTGACAAAGACAGATGGACGAGGAACAGGCTGTCAAGGAAGCAGGGAGGCCAAGTTTGTTACCAAGGAGGCAGACAGAGAACCAAAGCCAAGTCCTGGCTGCCCCAGCACAGCCATGGATTTCTTCTCCGAGGGAGGTAAAAGGCAGACACAGGACTTGTGAGTTGTGACATCTTCCAGTATCAGGCAGCATGGGCTTCCCAGGCAGCCCTCCTAAAGTTGCTTCCTCTCCATTTGACGTGGCTGTCTTTAAGGCTCTGGCCTTCTGTGGTCTGCTTCCTCATCTGAGTGATATACCACCTCTTCTCTCTCACCCTGGGTCCAAGTGTGAAAACATCTGCTTCCTGCCCTTGATAAACTCATAAGCAGCCCAGGGGGTTAAGTAAGTAATTTTATTAGAAACAAAGATTAAACACACACACACACACACACATACATATGCACACACCCCACAGGAACAAAAGTACCATAAATTCATGCAAGTTGATAGGCTTCGGTTTGGTTGGGTTAAAAGCAAGGAAGCGTATTCTTGAATATATGTATTGAAATTAACCTAGGTGCTACACAGATATTCTTTCTTGGCTGCTATAGATTTAAGCTGACAGAGCTTTTCAGGCCAAGCAGAATGTTAGGTCTCTCCCTATCATTTATTTAACATAAATGCATGTGTCCATTGTTGACCAGATACTGTGTCCCAGTGTCTTCTTTTATTCTGGTCCCAGCTTATGCTTTCTCTCCTGTCTGTGGGAACCCTAGATTTCCTCCTCTCCTGGATATGAATTCACTGTTTTTCATGACTTCAGAGATCCTTCCCATGAAATTCTGCATCTGGGACCCCAGGAATCATCCTCTTACCTTTGAGATACTTCTCATCTCTCTCCATTTTTTTTTTTAAGATTTTATTTATTTATTTGAGAGAGAGAGATATCACAAGTAGGCAGAGGGAGAGGAAAGGAAGCAGGCTCCCTGCTGAGCAGAGAGCCCGATGCGGGGCCTGATCCCAGGACCCCGAGATCACAACCTGAGCTGAAGGCAGAGCCTTAACCCACTGAGCCACTCAGGCACCCCTCTCTCCATTTGGTCTAGGTACATGCTAACACTGCTTCTGAAGAGGAAGGTAGTGTTTCTGTCCTAGCACCTGGACCTAGTTTCCCCAGAGGTGGATGACATATTTCCATGGTGATTGAGCATCAGATTCTGGGCACAGCCAAAGCCCTCTTTTGACTGAACTTACATGTTCCAGTTTTTTCTTTAAGAACTACCTGCAGCTCTCATCTGCAGTCAGACAGCTCAGTGACCCTGAATCCAATGAGCAACTCACCTGGCTTTGAAGGCCTTTCTCCAGGTATTGTGAAGAGAGATGTAATAAGAATTACTTTTTCCAGGGACCCATTCCTTATGTTGCTTTGAAACCAGCCCCTGTGCTGCCTAGTCTCTGGCAAAATAAGAAAGAGATGGGCCATTTTGTGAAGGCTATAGCTGCACTGTTAATACTATTCTAATGTAATTTGGTGAGTAAAAGTGGGGGGGAAAATGTTCAGGTTTTTTTTTATTTTCTTTTAGTTTTTGAAACAAAGTGGTACTGATTAGCCAGCCCTATCCACCTTTAAGGAAGTCAATTTAAAACCTGGGAACCAGCCAAAAACATAAAATATTTGAATACTGCGTATTTATTAATTAATGTATTTATGTGGGGGGTGGGCAAGGACTCTAGTTCCTGTTCTTATGGTACCCTTTGGCAAAAAGACGGCAAACTCTAATGTGATTCTTTGGGGAATCTCTCTGAAGTAGTAAGTCATTCATGGCCAACCTTTTAATTGAAGGTAATAATAATTCCAATAATATTATTAAGAACCACCATTAGCATGGGAAGGACTAAATTCACTGACGTCATGTCAAAGCTATGCCCAGCGATGACTGCCTTGCCGAGCCCCTGGGGGAATAACTTTCATAATCCATTGAAAAGTTATGAGCTCCTTGTGTTTGCACCAAGAAAGAAATCAGCATTAACCATTTGAGAAGCCATGTAAAAATGGAGAAAAAGCTACTTGTACTTTTAACAGCTTAATTAATGGCTGCAAATGGAGTTATTTCTCACAAAAACCCCATGGAGGAGGTTGGGATGTATGTTGACAATGGAAAATTATCCTGGTTTTATAGGTGAGAGCAATTTCCAGACACTAGGAACAAACATGGTCAGGGAGAAAGAGAAAAGATGACTTTTTGTTGTGGAAGGAACAGGGCCCTCAGCCAACGGACTCACTGTCTGAGTTGGGACAAGGGCGATCATTGTGTGGGGAAACTGAATGGAGGAAGGAGAATCTGGGTTAAGAGCCTAACAGAATTGGGTTCACTTACTGCTTCTGCCATTTGTTAGCTTTCTGACCTTAGCCTGGAAGGGTTAACCTTTCAGAACCTTAGTTTTATCATCAATAAAATGGGGAAAATAAGAGTAACCACTTATGGAGTAGGAGTGGTCATTGAGATGATGTATGTCAAATTCTTAGCCTGATGCCTGACCCATAGACAATTACTACTGTCTAATATCTTCATTATTCTTCTTTCTTAATTAATTCTTCACATATGTAATCACCTCCAGTGTGCCAGGGACTGTGCTGGAGGTACAGATTGGTTTCTTTGGATTTTATAATCTAGCTGGGGAGATGTCAAAAAAAAAAAAAAAAAAGAAAAAGAAAAAAGTGAGCACATCAGTAAGTAAAATGCTTGCAAATTGTGCTGAATTTGAAAGCCTGGCTCCCATGGGTACTCGGTAGATTAGAGTTGCCATATGTACGCAGAAGCAAAGAGTGGGTTTCCATAATTTGGTCTTTTGAGTCAGTCAGACCTGGGTCAGAGCAATTTAGGGACCAGTTTCTTCTCCAGGCTGTGTCTTTGGGCAAGTCCTTCCTTGCTCTCTGAGCTCTACTTCTTCTGAACCCTGGGGACAAGGGGTGGCGGGGGTGGGGGCAGGGAGACGTTCTAGGCAAAGCCTTGAACACAGTAGGCTTTCGGTGCAGAGAAACATTATCTCAACAAAGCCCTCACTCATCCTGGCCCATGGCTTTCCATCATCTGCGACATGATTCTATACTCCTGAGATTACTAGGAGTGTGAGAAGGAAGGACATTTCCATTTCTTTTCTTGGACATGGACAAGAAGGTTCCTATCTCTGTGTCTGAGGATTTTGTCAGAAGATTTGTCATTGGTTTGAGTAGGAAAAGAAGGGATGCATTCCAGGAGGGCCTTTGGCCTACCAGGGTGTCACTGGAAGCCTGGTCTCAAGGAGGAACTGGGTAAAATAGGCTGGTTTAGAGGATGAGTGAGTCCACCAGCTGGAAAGAAGAGCCCCGGCATACCTGTGGGACCACAGTGGGTCCTGCCAGTGGTGGGAGGGGTGTGACAGGGTGCAGCAAATATTTGCAATGAAGCTGGGAGGGACTGACTGACTTCCTCTTATTGTGCCTTCAAAGGGCTTAATCTAACACTGAAGTTATAAATCATGACTAAGCACTTATTTTGAGAGTCAGTCTAGTTTGTCATTAGCAGGCTAGGCTTTTAGAACATGGGTCTGCAATGTATGGCTTGTGGTTCCAATCCAGTCTCCTGCTTGTGTTTGCAAATAAAGTTTTATTGGCACACAGCCATATTCATTTCTTTATAGTGTATGGTTGGATTCTGCCACAACACAGAGCTCAGTAGTCATGACAGAGACCATTCGTCCTCCAATGCCTAAAATATTTCTTCTCTAGCTCTTGCAGGAAAAATCTACCAACCCCTGATTTAGGACATTGCAGTTTTAGTTAGAATAGGTTCATTGACTCATTCATTCATTCATTCATTCATTCAATAAACAGATAATTACCCATCATCTAAAGTGCTCTAAATAGTATGCTAGGCTCACAGTGTCCCAGATGGTATGCTTAATTCTTGTAACAGCTGTGTGAGTCAGTCATATTATTATCCCCTTTTGCAGATGGTGAAATGGAGGCTGGGGAAAGCTGAATGACTTTTCCAACATCATTCAGCCAGCAAGAGGCAGAACCAGGACTGGAGTCACATTTGTCCTTATTCTCTCCTCTTAGTATGGATTACTGTGAGAAGGGGGTAAAGGTATTAATGTTGAGAAGAATTTATTTTAAAAAAATCTCCTACAGAAACTCTTGCAATTTAATGAGATGGGTGAATGAAGTTGCTACTTACTTGGCAGAGCCTCTTTTGAGATGGTTCTGCTTTGCGCCTGTTCTTAACTCACACACTAATTACTTTAGATAATATCAAAAAAATCATCTGAAAATGTTTTCCCATGTAATGATATGATTTCACCACTAATGTTGATAAACATTAAAATGACATAAAGCATTTCCTGTTCCAACCCAAGGCATCTTGGAGGATTCATCTAAATATTAGCATACCTCTAAAATAATCAGTGGGTGATTATCTGGATAAGAGGTCAAAAAAGGATGTTTAGGGAAAAGAAATAGTAAAGTGAGGCAGGTTTTTCCTTTCAGAACTCTAAATGGCTAAAGGAGAGCAGAGAGCTGGCATCCTGCTTCACCAGGTTAGAAAGGGACCATATTCATGAGAAAAAGTGAGATTTTGTTATCTTTTCAGTGCTCATTCTAGATGTCGCTTTTGCTGGTGTCTCCACTGGGGAAATGCAACCTTAGAGTTTCTAAGTGGAAATAAAAGAAGAGCATTTTAGCTGAAGGGACCCTGCCTGCTTCTAATGACAATTTATGAAGATGGTTTAATCTCACAGTCCAAGTAAAGGGTCTACTGACAAGTTCCCATATGAACTGATTAGGCTTCTCCTGTAGACGTTTTTATCAGACTGATTCATTTCTCTGGAAGAATGCTGGCTTTTACATTTTTTTAGAAGAGATTCCAAATGGCTTGTCAAGATTACATCTTGCATGTGAATCTCAGCCAGGATTATGTTA